>NC_061799.1:35781458-36129792 GCF_021462225.1 Girardinichthys multiradiatus | reverse complement strand
TGGCTTACTTAATATTGGGTAAGACCTGCTGATTTAATAGTCGTCCAGCAAACATCGTTGAGATTCTCCACAAGAAGGTATTACCTAGCTTTTAAATAAATGTTTGAATCAAAGTGTTTTTTTTTTGTAGTAGGGACAGGCCAGGGATGTTCAAAGTGTGGCCCCGGGGCCATTTGCGGCCAATTGAAATCTTCACAAGGGAACATTATGTACAACATACAGTATTTCTCTAGTAAATAGGACCTAATTTGTTCAGTGACTAAATTTGGCTAAATACAACAGATGTGACCCAAGTCCTGCTCTTATTGCTTTTAAACTTTTATTCAATTTTTTTATTGAGCCTAAATTTGCAAACTGGATGCCTTTTTAATAATGCAAACATGCAAATCCCTCTTTAAGTGTTGGATCTATAATGATTTGCACATCTCTTTACCCCAATAAATCAGACTGCCTTTTTTAAAGTAAGTTATTGCTTAAATTATTGTTGAGCTGGTAAAAAAAAAAAAATAATCACAATTAATTTTTTGTGATATGAGTCTTTTTTTTTTTTTTCATTATATTCTTTTAGCCCGTGAGTACTTCTGACTTGATGACTTTGGCCCACATGTCAAAACGTTTGTACACCCCCGGGATAGACAATAAGGCCTAAAGTCTGATCAGTATTTTCTGGACATACCCATGACGTTTGAGCAGATGAGCGGGGCACCTTCAGGCGTCTGGAGAATTGTACCAGGGTTTTCTTTCCATGACGTCCCACCAGGAAGCAGCGTGTCTGAGGTGTGCCTTTTTAGAAGACATCCACAGGTGCGCCTCCAGTTAACTCCAATGTTGTGAATCAACCTATCAGAAGCTCACAAAGCCATGACATCATCATCTGGGCTTTACTACATTGTTTAAAGGCATAGTACTCTTACTTTATGTGAACTCTCTCTCTTGTTCTGGTATTTTGCAAAGGTAGATAATGGAGATAATTTTGATAATTCTAACGGACCTAAAACAGGAAATGTTTGATCTAACCTAATGGCAGACACTAAGAATAAATGTCTTTTTTCTATACACTGTATGTAAATATCAGTTTTTAACTATATAATGGTATTTCCGTCGCCAGTGAATGAAACTTGTGTGTTATATAAGTATCTATCAACATGTTGCTTTTAGTTCTCATAATAGAAATCTCTGCATCCACAGTAAAAGGACATGGCAGATTTGTTCACCGTAACACCACCGTCTAGTGGAATAACCTGAATTATAACATCTCAAAGTATATAATCATTTCAGTCAATTTTATGTTTAAATGTCTTATTTCAGTGCTTGCATTCAGCGTCTGAATCATTTATTACTGTCATAACATTTTACCTTCGGCTCTAGAGGAACACTAAGTTTAACCACATGTACTTAACCCGTGGTTGTCATCAGTCCGAAAACTAACAGCACTTAAGCTCTCAATACATGTGCTGTTTATTACCTGATTTGATTTGACATCTAGGAGGTATACAGTAAGGTGCCAGAAGAAATAGAAAAACAGCTTCTTTGATAACCTGTGGGTTGTCGTAGCTAAAAACATCTTGTTTTGCTGTTTCTGGCTGAGGCTAGAACCTCGAAGACTCTTAGAGGCCATCTCGCTGCAGAGTCTTGCTTCTCTGGTGTGATCCCTGTTCACTGCTGTCCTTATGAGAGTGACCCTGAATATCAGCCTGACTGTTACTCATCTGCAGCCACACTCACACAGTCTCATCTCGTCTCGACTTCAAGGTCTTAGTGCGATCGAGGACAAGTCCGGGCAGGTTTACCGTGCTTCGATTCAGACGTCAAGTCTCTTTTCCATTCGTGAATCTGATTGCCTTGTCAAGGTCAGCGCGATAGCATAGGAGACGCTGCAATGCACGTGATGAGCCATTCGATGTGCTCTGTTCTATCAGTTCATGCAGGGTGTTTCTAGGCTAAATTGTCCTTAAAATCCCTTCTGACTCAGAATTATATCAATATATTAAATGGAAAAGCAAACAAACTGTTGCCCTTGACTTACTCAGCATGCGTTGGTTCAAAATATTTTCTTCATAACGGTTATTTTCTCAGTTAATTGGGTGAAAATACATCTTTAATGTGTAGTTGTAGCTTTACAGTCGATAACCAAATGTTTGGGCCTTTTTTTTTTTGCAGACTTTCTACACAAATATGAAATTTGATTAAAGTATTTTTTAGGTCTGAATACATTTAGAAAAAGAAAATGGAGCATTCAAAATTATTTTCCATTTATCCATCCATCGCTCCGTCTATTCAGCCATCATCGTGTATCAGTCAGTCAGTGAGTGGTTTTTGCAGGATTCTTATTGTAAAAAGTTGGTCGCTGTTATCAGTCATAAATTCATAGTGAACGTTTGTATTTGTGCATTAAAAATGTGCTCATAAGTATAAAACCTTGACAAACCTTGGCAAAGTCCAGAGCAGCGGTACAGGATGGACTTTGTCCAACATGCTGGCAGACTAAATGCTACTAGTATTAAAACATGGATATGCACCACAAGAACTTGGTTTTTGCTAATCTGCTTGTTATTTACAGAAGGACTGGGCCTGATAGGCTGCATTTCCAGTGATCTTCCATCGGTCTGTCTTCTAGGGAGTCAAAGCCTTCGGTTATTTGGTGTTCATCAAGCAGGATGTTGCTCTGGGACAGAGTGCATCCTTCTGTTGGGAAGACACATGACAGGAATGCCAAACTTACATGTACTATATTACGGGAACCCAAGCTTTTACTGCAGTACAGGTCCTTCTCAAAATATTAGCATATTGTGATAAAGTTCATTATTTTCCATAATGTCATGATGAAAATTTAACATTCATATATTTTAGATTCATTGCACACTAACTGAAATATTTCAGGTCTTTTATTGTCTTAATACGGATGATTTTGGCATACAGCTCATGAAAACCCAAAATTCCTATCTCACAAAATTAGCATATAATTAAAAGGGTCTCTAAACGAGCTATGAACCTAATCATCTGAATCAACGAGTTAACTCTAAACACCTGCAAAAGATTCCTGAGGCCTTTAAAACTCCCAGCCTGGTTCATCACTCAAAACCCCAATCATGGGTAAGACTGCCGACCTGACTGCTGTCCAGAAGGCCACTATTGACACCCTCAAGCAAGAGGGTAAGACACAGAAAGACATTTCTGAACGAATAGGCTGTTCCCAGAGTGCTGTATCAAGGCACCTCAGTGGGAAGTCTGTGGGAAGGAAAAAGTGTGGCAGAAAACGCTGCACAATGAGAAGAGGTGACCAGACCTTGAGGAAGATTGTGGAGAAGGGCCAATTCCAGACTTTGGGGGACCTGCGGAAGCAGTGGACTGAGTCTGGAGTAGAAACATCCAGAGAACACCGTGCACAGGCGTGTGCAGGAAATGGGCTACAGGTGCCGCATTCCCCAGGTCAAGCCACTTTTGAACCAGAAACAGCGGCAGAAGCGCCTGACCTGGGCTACAGAGAAGCAGCACTGGACTGTTGCTCAGTGGTCCAAAGTACTTTTTTCGGATGAAAGCAAATTCTGCATGTCATTCGGAAATCAAGGTGCCAGAGTCTGGAGGAAGACTGGGGAGAAGGAAATGCCAAAATGCCAGAAGTCCAGTGTCAAGTACCCACAGTCAGTGATGGTCTAGGGTGCCGTGTCAGCTGCTGGTGTTGGTCCACTGTGTTTTATCAAGGGCAGGGTCAATGCAGCTAGCTATCAGGAGATTTTGGAGCACTTCATGCTTCCATCTGCTGAAAAGCTTTATGGAGATGAAGATTTCATTTTTAGCACGACCTGGTACCTGCTCACAGTGCCAAAACCACTGGTAAATGGTTTACTGACCATGGTATCACTGTGCTCAATTGGCCTGCCAACTCTCCTGACCTGAACCCCATAGAGAATCTGTGGGATATTGTGAAGAGAACGTTGAGAGACTCAAGACCCAACACTCTGGATGAGCTGAAGGCCGCTATCGAAGCATCCTGGGCCTCCATAAGACCTCAGCAGTGCCACAGGCTGATTGCCTCCATGCCACGCCGCATTGAAGCAGTCATTTCTGCCAAAGGATTCCCGACCAAGTATTGAGTGCATAACTGTACATGATTATTTGAAGGTTGCCGTTTTTTGTATTAAAAACACTTTTCTTTTATTGGTCGGATGAAATATGCTAATTTTGTGAGATAGGAATTTTGGGTTTTCATGAGCTGTATGCCAAAATCATCCGTATTAAGACAATAAAGGACCTGAAATATTTCAGTTAGTGTGCAATGAATCTAAAATATATGAATGTTAAATTTTCATCATGACATTATGGAAAATAATGAACTTTATCACAATATGCTAATATTTTGAGAAGGACCTGTATAACAGAATAACCCTCATTCTAAACCTTCTCTCTGAAGATCTTTCAAACAGTGGCCGTGTAGAGCTGCTTAGTGCTGTTATATAACTCACATAGCTGGTTTGGCAAACAATAGACAAACAGCTGCAGGTTTTGCAACATGGGTTGAGAAAGCGCTCTAAGCTGAAAGGTGTCTCCTCTCCTTGTGTCTCAGGTGTGGGCGCTCGGCGCTTGCCAGACTGGGTGAAGGCAAAACCAGGAGCTAAAGAAAAAAATACCACCTGGGGCTGCAGAGTAGGACCTCCGTGCAGGTGAGGACCTCCATTTCATTCCACTATCGTTTATGCAGCATAATGTCTGTTGAGTTGGGATTTTGTAGAGAAGTACAAACGTAGTTTCCAGCCATAAACCGTCTATCTTGAGTAACTGTTGCGTTGTCATCGTCCATGTTCCATGATAACCTGGAGAACGGAGTATAACTGTCAGATCTCAGAGTGTAGGGTGGTAGCTGTAAATCATCCAGAGATATGGGTTTTGCATGCTATTTTACTGCCTTAGATAGGTGGAGGAGTCTCTTAGATGTTTTTAAATTGATGGTTTAAAAGCGGATTTGAAATTTTAAGAAAAAAAACAGAACAACTTATAAATAAACAGTTAATGATTTAATCTATTTAGTTATGCTCCTTATTAGAATAAAGATATCTAAACCTGAATATTTCGACCAAAACAATATATCATAACTACGAATGAATCGGTTCATTTTCCAGAGGCAAAATGCGAACAGGAATGTAGCAAGAATCAAATTAGTTTTTGAATTTTAAGCTTAAGGTTTGGACCCGAAGGATCTAGCGAGAATGCTAAAAAAATAAAGCTTAGTTGTAGCTTCACTTGATTTTTGTTGAGGGGAATTGTTTGATGTATTAATCGGTACACTTTACTGCCTCCAGATGTTTTGCTGTATGATCTCTCCGATTCCTGATTGATCAGTTTGCTTTGGAGATGAGGAAGGAAAAGCAATCAAGAGTTTGAGGGATCAATTTCTCTTTTGATGTTGGTGTAAACGGAGGATGAAATGATGAAGAGGGAGCTATTGTTCTTCCCACAGAAACCATTTTAATATGTGTCTCTCTACTTAATTTTTTTTATCATTTCATTTTAAAAAGTGAAAATCATGCATGAATTAAATATACACAGAACTATGTATTTAAGGTGTTTATTTCTGGCAACTGGTTCACAAATAATGAAAACCCAACATTCATCTGTTGACACCCTCCACAAACTGGGTCAACCATAAACGGTCACTGGTGACGATGCCGGCTTTCCTCAGAATGTTCTATCCAAGCATATTAAAGGAAAATTAAGTGGAGGGTAAAAGTATGGTTAAAAAAAAAAAGTGCAGCGGTTGCGCTGATGGCGTAGGGGTTAAGCGCGCGACCATGTACAGAGGCTACAGTCCTTGAAGCGGCCGTCCCGGGTTCGAGTCCCGGACCCGGCGACATTTGCTGAATGTCTCCCCCTCTCTCTACACCTCTTTCTTGTCTGCCTACTGTCAAAAAAATAAAAATAAAGACCACTAGTGCCAAAAATCTCTTTAAAAAAAAAAGAAGTGCAGCGTTTTCTATCATGTTGAAGAACAAGCCTATTCAATAGTTGGGGCGACTGCGCCTGGAGTCAGTGCTTCAAGAATGACCACACACAAATGTTTCCAGGTCATGGGCTACAGATGTTTCATATTGCATTAAGCCACACATGAGCCAGAGACAAATGGACATTTGTACTTGGAAGTCTGAGTTTTCGACCTCCGAGTGGGAAATTCCAAACCCAAAAGTTGCAATTACGAGTCAGAAAGTCAGGGGAGCATACCAGACTTCCGCATTCAAGATGCATGAAATGCCCCATAGAACAGTGGCTATTGTTGTAAGACTGCTGTTACAGTTGCTAGCAATACGAACGGAAACAAGCAGGCAACTGGAACGCTACAACTAGGAGATGGCGTAAACTCCAACATCCCAGTTCCGACATCCATGGTTAATGGAACGCAGCATAAGTCAGAAGTTTCTTTGGCTAAAAAGAAAAGGTCCCAGGGTCTGTGGAAAGAGTGGAGAGACACAGAATCCATGTAGATTGAAGTCCAAGTGAATTTACCACAGTCTCTGATGATTTAAGGAGCCATAATCATTTACTGCTGCTGGTCCACTGTGTTTTATCAGGTCCAAAGTCATAGCGGCCATCTACCAGGGACTTTTTAGAGCACATCATGCTTCCTTCTACTATGAGCTTTATGGAGATGCTGGTTTCATTTTCCAGCAGGGCTGGGTACCTGCTCACGCTGCCAGAAGTACCAATGCCTGCTTTATTTATGGGTATAGTGAAGAGGAAGTTAAGACACCCAGACCCAACAATGTAGACGGGCTTTAGGCCGCTGTTGGCAATAGCATGAACTTCCTGAACACCTCGGATGTCCCACAGGTCGACTGCCTCCACGCCATGCTGCATCATTAGCTGTAAGCCATAATCACGAAAATAAACAGCAGTTAACACTGGAAATATCTAAATTTGGCTTATTTATATAGCGCCAATTCACAACACATCGTCTCAAGGCTCTTAACAAAGTCAATTCAGTCAAATCGTACAAATTTTAAGTCGGGTTCATGCACTACCGGTCAAACGTTTTAGAACGTCTTTCTCACTTAATGGGTCTCTTTATTTTCATGACAATTTACATTGTAGATTCTCACCAGAGGCAACAAAACTATGAATGAACACACATGGAATTATATAGTAAACAAAAAGTGTCAAATAACCCTAAACATTTATATATTTTAGATTATTACATAACAGCCACTCTTAGTTTTGATTACTGATTTGCTCACTTGGCGTTCTCTCCCTGAGCTTCATGAGGAGGTCACCTGAAATGGTTTTCCAAAGAGTCTTAAAAGAACTTCCCAGAGGTTCATTGAGAGAAGGTCAAAGGTTAATATTTCAGTCATCACAGCAAAGGGCGGCTACTTTAAGGAATCTAAAATTCAACATATTTAAAGTTCATTCATTCATTCATCTTCTAGACCGCTTATTCCATAGTGGGTCACAGGGGGCTGGAGCCTACCTCCAGCAGTCTACGGGTGAGAGGCGGGTTACACCCTGGACAGCTCGCCAGTCCATCGCAGGGCAACAGAGACATACAGGACCAACAACCATGCACACATTCATTCACACTTAAGGCCAATTTAGAGATACCAATGAACATAAAAGTCATGTTTTTGGACTGTGGGTGGAAGCCGGAGTACCCGTTGATAACCCACGCATGCACGGGGAGAACATGCAAACATGCAGAAAGAGGGGAGGAACCCAGGATCTTCTTGCTGCAAGGCAACAGTGCTACAAACTGCACCACCGTGCAGCCCTCATATATTTGAAGTTATTTTACAATTTTTGGTTTGCTACATAAATGCATAAGTGTTCATTCACTGTTTTGATGCCTTCATTGAGAATCTATGTTCAATGTAAATAGTCATAAAGAAAACCATTAAATGAGAAAGGTGATTGGTTGTTTATGTTCCAGTTAATCCAAACTATCAAACAGTCCAATCAGATTCAGTTATTTATTCAAATTGGGTAAAACTTTTTTCTATCTAAGGAAACCCAGCAGATTGCATCCAGTCAGTGACTTGCAGCATTCACTCCTCCCGGATGAGCATGTAGAGACAGTGGACAGTCACTGGCGTTGACTTTGCAACAATCCCTCATACTGAGCATGCATGTAGCGACAGTGGAGAGGAAAACTCCCTTTTAACAGGAAGAAACCTCCAGCATGACCAGTGTGAGTGGACATCTGTCACAATCTACTGGGGGTTTGAGAGAACAGAGCAGAGACACAAAAAGAACACAGAAGCAGTGATCCAGGAGTACTTTCTATGGGAAGGAAAAGTAAAACATTAATGGTTGTAGCTCTTTTAGTAGCTGAATCTAGGAGAGAAACACTGCAAGATTGAATAAATCTGTGTGCAATAAAAATTTTTATGCTTCTGTTTTTGAATTAAATTAGTGAAATAAAGGCACGTTGCTGAGATGCACCTCTAAGGATATGAAAAGTATTGCTATCCCGACAGGTTCCCCCTGTTCCCAAGGTCACGCGGCCGTTGGCAGGGTGGAGCTTCTGACCCATGGAGAATTACTTCCAAGCCGAGGCCTTCAACCTGGACAAGGTGCTGGACGAGTTCGAGCAGAACGAAGGTGAGAAAACAGGTGCTGGGTGTGGTGCTGCTACCTCTGTGGAAAATAACCAAGGTGTGCAGGAGCTTCCAGCCATCACAGTTAAAGAACATTTCAGGGAGGTGATTGAGGCCAGGCGGCGAGGGAATGGGACTAATTGGATTTGCTTTTGGGGTTTTGTAAAACTCTGTAATTGGTTCAAGACCAAAAGGGCATCCTTTTTTGGACACACTTAGAATAAGTAGGGAGTTTATATTAGAGTCTTTCTGAAGAAGTTGCTTCAGAGTTTATTTATAGTAAATACAAAGTAAACACTGCAGTGTTGAGTTGCGGATTCGGCTTCCCTGTTGTTGAGGAAAGATGGCTGTTTTTCTGGATTTATGTAAAATAAACCAGAAAAAAAAATGCTGATTAACAGACACTGGTGGTGTGAGCTCAGTGTGTGTTTTGGTCTGAGGGTGATTATGTGTCGTCAGCCAGAGATCCAGCTTGGCAGATTAACTGTGTGTGTATGTACACACAATGCACACTAAAAGAGCCTAGTATGAATTCCTGTGCAGGGAGGAGATCACCAAGTAGTAAATGACAGCAATGAGAGCAAATAATTTTAGACACATAGAAGAATATTTTATCTTATCATAAAGAATTCACGTGTTCGTTTTTCTGTAACTAGGATTTCTCCCAGGAGCTGGTGAGCCATTTAACCCATTTTCTCCCAGCTCATAGACACGTTCATTTTCCAAACTATTCTGACCTCCTTTCTCAGTTTGTCCAAGCCGTCTTTCGCTCTCTGATCACCTGAAAGAGTGAATATTTATATTAATTGTTGTTCCTGGTTTACATTTTCCTCAAACCGCCGTCACCTTTTTACACCTTCTTAATTTATATTACCAAAAACAATCCATTCAGTAGAAAAACAACTCAGTCGTCACATCCCTTAAACTATTTCACATTTCGTCACTTTATAACCACAAGTCTGAACAGCGCGGCATGTATTGGTTTTCTGCGCCTTAATCATGTGCAACCAGCTGCATTCAGTAGAAAAGAATCTGTTGTGTAAGTATTAATCACAACTGCAAAGACGTGGCCATTCACTTGAACTTACAGGCCTGGGATGGAGAACATTTATCAGAAAAGCACCCAAAAGGTGCATGGCAACTCTGGAGGAGCTGCAAAGATCCACTGCTCAGGTAGGGAGTCTGTCCGCAAGAAATCTATTAGTTGTGTGCTCCACAAATCTGACCTTTATGCAAGGGTGGCTAGACGAAAGCCAAGAGAAGTTCAGTTTGACGTTGGCGACAAGCCATGAAGGAACAGAACAAACATGTGGAAAAAGGACCTCTGGTCAGATGAGACAACACAAATGCTATGTGTAGTGAAAAACTATCACTGCAGATCAACCCGAACATAAAATCCCCACAGTGACGCATAGTGGTGATAGCATTATGCTGTGGGGATGCCATTCTTCAGCAGGGACAAGGAAGGCCAATCAGATTTGATGGAAAGATGGATGAAAAGGGGCTCAGGTTTACCTTGCAGCAAGACAGCAACCCTGAACATAGTCAGTTCTACAGTGGACGGTTTAGATCCAAGTAATGTCAAGTGCTAGAAAGGCCCAGTCAAAGTCCAAAGTTGGTAGAGACATACCCCCAAAAGACTCTTATTGCAGCAAAAGGTGTTTCCACAGGTTGTTGACCCGGGATTGAACTCTTTTCAGATTTGTATTAGTAAAAAAGGGATTAAAACCCATAATTTTCCTTCCATTTTATAATTATATTTGGCTTTGCGTTGGTCTGTCATATAAAACCCACCTTAAAAACACTGAGGTTTGAGGTTGTAACAAGACAAAATGAGAAAAAGTGCAAAACAATGCAAATATTTATGCAAGACAAGTTTAAACTGCAGGTGGAAATAAAGTTGTACTTCACTTGAAAAGTTATCAAAAGCTTGGTTTTTCTTTTGTTTTGCAGATGAGACGGACACGTCAATTCTTTCTGATGCCAAGTGGACGCAGATCCTGGCCCCGCCTGCCCACATGCTTTCCCTGAACCCCGCTCTGGCCCATGCGGACATCAGCCCCCGGGAGAGTCCTCTTCCCTTCAAGACCCTCCCTGACTCCTCAGGAACTGACCCTAAAAGACAGTCTGGGCCCGAACCTCCATCCTTGGGAGGAGAACGGCCGGCGGACGTCCACAGCCCACCTCTCCCTCAGCCCAACATCGGCAAGCTGGTGGGCGCCGATGACCTCTCGCCTCTACCCGTTACGCCACGCAGTGTAGTGGAAAACGGCTGCCCCAGTAGCCCACAGCTGGATGGGATCGGCAAAGACATCAGCTCCTCTGCTGAGGTCCAGCTTGGTAATGAGGAGGGACCCGGAGAGAGGCCTTCCTCGGTTGGAGGAGGAGGCTCTCATTTTACATTTGAGACGGGATTAGCACAGGAACAGACTCTTTCTGAGAGGGATCATCCAGATGTGTCTCCTGCAGCTCAAAATGGAGAGGAGTTAAAAGATGAGAACAATACAGTGGTTTTTCAGGACTTTGAGCAGGAAAGAAATGGTTTAAATTCAGAGGAGCATGGAGAAAGTGTGAATGGAAGTCAAATTGTCCAGGCAGAGGTGGAGGAGAACAGTTTGTCTCCTCATGGCAGGGAGAGAGCAGAAGAGGAAGAAAGAAAATGTAGTCGAAATGGACAAGTGGACCAGCAACATAGAAAAAGAAGCCTTCCTAATGGTCTGGAGATGGAGAATGGAAGCAGTTTGAAGATTAAGGAAACGGAGATTAATGAGGACCTTTCTCCCTCTCCTGTCCCCTCTAAAGAGGACTCTGTAACTGAGGAGAAGGAAATGGAAGAGAGCAAGCAGGAGATGAGTGATGGAGGAGCCGTGGGGTCAGGTAGCATCCAACCAAAACTCGACAACAGCCGGCTTCAGCCTGTGAGCGTTCCCTATGGAGGGGCACGCCCGAAGCAGCCAGTCAGCCTCAAACTCCAGATCCCCCAGCCACTGTCAGGCCAGGTCCAGATCCAGCTCAGCACCTCTGCAGGCGCCAAGAACAAGAACATGGAGAACCACTGTCGAAGAGGCACGCCGACTGAACCGTCGCCCAGCGGGAAGGGCCAGAGTTTAGTCAGTGTGAACGGAAACGGAGGAACCCACTCTCTGTCGCCGATGGCCTCGGAGAGCCCTGACAACGACCTACAGGCTGGGCAACAAGGGGTGCTCTGCAGGAAGGCTGCCAGCTCGCTGGGAGAGGTCGCTCCTGTGTGGGTGCCCGACTCCCAGGCCCCACTCTGCATGAAATGTGACGTCAAGTTCACCTTCACCAAGAGGAGGCACCACTGCAGGGCCTGCGGCAAGGTCAGCGCTGCTTTAACGAGGGCTCCGTAGAGGCAGTGATTATAGCAAAGTGCCCGGAGATATTTAAAAATCCACTTTCATGATACCCAGTGCTTAGGTTCTCTTTGTTGTGCTGCTTCTCCAAAAATCAACCCTCCATAAAATAACCAGTTAGACCTAAAAAGACCATATTTGTAACCTCAAAGCTGACAGATTCTGATTCATAGAAAAGAAAAAAAAATAGTATAAGGAGAAACAATATATAAATGATCTTCAAATTCACAGATTACATTGGATGGAGAAAAATCTGCTAGATAGATTGATAGATGCAGCTTCTCAGTCGTCATTTGTTTGCAGATAGACTCAGCCGGTGTAAGGGCCACCCACACGCGCGTGGCAAGGTGTCTGCATGCTGCTGTAAATGCAGGATGCCGTCGCTGACACCGCACTGAAAAACCGGGCGGAGTGCTACTTAATTTCCCATGGTGGTAAACAAACACTCTCGCTCTGCCACTTGAGCTGGGAGGAGCTGGCACTGCAGTAATACTAACACCTGCACTGGCAGCTAGAAGCAATAGATGCAGCATGATCCTCCATCAGTGCACAGTGGGAGAGGAGGATCTATGCAGCAGCATTAGGGTGAGGAAGGTCAGAGGTCTTGTCACAGTAAAACTCTGCAGCACACCAGGGCTCTTGTTTAGTCCAAGAAATATTTATTGGCAAAAAATGTTCGTGTGCATCACCTCTACAGTATCGGGGAAATAATTAGAGTCTCTGTCCTTCTGACCCGGTCTTTTTAAGGTGTTCTGTGCAGCGTGTTGCAGTTTGAAGTGTAAGCTGGTCTACATGGACAGGAAGGAGGCCCGAGTTTGTGTCACCTGTCACTCTGCCCTGACGAGCGGTGAGCACCGTTTAGTAGACGGCTCAGTCTTTCCAAGTGAAATTTTACACAGTGCCTTGCAGAAGTACACATCCCCCTTTGGCCTTTTTTCACATTTTGTCACTTTTCATTGTTTTACTCAGTTTTATGCGGTTGATAAATTCTTACTTGCAAATTAGAATGAAAAGGAAATATTGTTTTCAACATTTCTAAGAAATAGAAAGCTGAAAAGTATATCTAATCACCTTTTAATTATGCTTGTCAATAGCTCAAGCTATGTCACATTAGATGGCTTCTGAACAACAAATTTAAAGTCTTGCCACACATTCAAAAGGTTTCAGACTCTTGCTGCTGCCATCACCATGTGTCACTGTTTGATTTTGATTTGAGGCTTTCAGATTTCCAGGGGCTAAATAAATATTCAGGTCACATTAATTATATTTTTATTTGGGGAAAAAAAATCCCATTTATTGCTTTCTAAAGTTTACTGATGGTGTGCTCTGTTGCTGTCAGTTCAATCAACGGAGACACCAGCTTCTGCAGTCAATCAGAGTCCAAACCCGAATAACCCAGCGGAGTACTGCTCCACCATCCCCCCCCTACAGCAGGCTCAGGCATCCGGGGTCCTCAGCTCGCCTCCCCCCACAGTCATGGTGCCTGTGGGGGTCCTGAAGCAGCCTGGCAATGAGAGTACGTTCTTCATCGGCAAGAGAAAACACTCTTGGAACTTTATTTCTACCTTTTGGCAATGATATTCGGTCCCTGCGAGAGCTAAAAACTAACAGCTGGGCCTTAAAACAATGATTTTAACTAAAACATTTGATGTCTACTGTTTAGGCTCCCTGACGCGGGACCAGAGGAGGGTGTGGTTCGCTGATGGGGTTCTTCCAAACGGAGACATTGCAGAGTCCTCCAAACCGTCCTCCTCTGGTTCAGTGTCCGCTCAGTCACGGGCTGTTTCCACATGCTCAAATAAATCCTCCACATCCGAGTCCTCAGAGGTGAGTTTGACACCAAAAGCATGTAGCCCCAACTAATGCTATTAGTTTAGCTCAAATGGTAGCATTCAATTCTGTGTGGGTGGAAAGAGAGTCACAAGGTGCTCTTTCTCAGGGATTCCTGCCTGCATAACTGGCTGTTATATGGTAAGCGCCTGTGGGTTAAATAGAATTACAAATGCTACTCCACTGAAACGCTTAATGCTTAGATGTATTGTGCTTGGCTGGGTTACTAAGATTATGCTCATGTAAAAGTATGCCTACAGCACAGCCTTTTTGTGTTTGTTTGGAGTGGACAGTCACTGAAGGCCAACTGTCTGGGTGATTTATGCTGCAGAAAGCAATAGTTTCTGAAGACTTTGTATCTTATAGCCTGTTTATGCTCAGCTGAGAGAATCTGAGCAATGAGTTGCATCATGTCTTCTGCTGTAGAGCAGCTTTATCAAACCTGACAAAGTATCTCAAGTGACAATGTATTAGGTAATCTAATTCTGGCACACAGGCCATGTGGTGGCAGACAGAAACTCAGCAGAAACGGGGAGATAAACAATCGATCCAAATCACAATTTGACCTCAAAAAATACCTAATATCTTTTTGAGTTATGAAAAACCTGAACTGTGCATCTCTCGTTTCTTTAGTTTCTGCACTTCTTTATGCAATTTAAATCTTTGAATGCCAAATCCTGTTCAAAACAAGCAATTTAGGGCAATAAGAGAAGGAAATTAAAGTGGACGTTCTCAAATTTGCACCAAGTTTGCAGTTTTTTTGTTTTTGGTGTAGAAGAATGAACAGCGGTCATATTTGCAAATAGGAACAGACGGGTTGAGCTTCTGATGGTTTGATTACCTTGAAAACAAAACTACAGCTTCACTGTTAAAACAGAATAATGAGAATAGGTGAATAACATGATCTGATTGTTTTTATATAAAGAGAACTGCCACAATTAATCCTGCTGCTCCTAAAATATTGTCACATATTTATTATTGCAGTTATAATCATGTTACATTTATTTCTTTAGATTTTGCTACTGTAGAAACAGCAGAACTGCCACCATCCCATCGTTTTGATTAATTGCAGTATAAATTAAGAAGCATAGCAAGCTCTAGAGTGTTTCTACATCACAAAAACCTGCCATTTCAATCTGGGCGTTTATATGACAGAAAAGAAGTATTGTAGCCTCTACTTTGGACTGGTTCTGAGCATAGGTGCTTTATTAAAATAAAAAGCAGCTGAAGGGAAGTTTTATTTAACCTGAAGCTGGATTCAGAAGAAAAACAACTTGAATGCTATTTTCTTTTCAGATTACATTGGTCAGTGCAGCTGCATGGACAATTTGTACCAAATTAGTAAATCAGCTAAAACATTAAGCTTGGATTTGTAACACCTCACACCCTAAAGATAAAATAGATAAAAGGTGATGCTGAATTGTTTTTACGATACATATTACGTGTTCTGTTATCGGAGCCTTCAGCGCCCTCTAGGGACTCTAATGTTGCTGTTTAATTCCACTGTGTTTAACCTGCGGAGCATCTAACTACACACCTCCACCCTCCAGGCAACCCATTCCCCTGTCGCGCCGGCAGGCAGCCCCGTGGGCAGCTCCCTCAGTCTGATCCCGGAGGACGGGCTCCCTCCCATCCTCATCTCCACCGGAGTCAAAGGAGGTACGGGAGGCCACATCACAGGTGCTTGCCTTCATCCTCACCATTCTGCTGCCTCCTCATTGCTGCTGTGTTTGTGTTTGCTTAGAGTGCTCCTCATGGCCTTTGTGTCACCGCTCATGTTTTGACCATTCATTGCCAGCAGAGGGGGAGAAGCTTTGTTCAGGGGAATGCTGAGGCGATGTTTAAATGATTTGGAAGGTGTCCTGTTGTTTAACCAGAGACAACATGGCATCTTCAGCTCCCACTTCCTTTAGTCTCTCTTGCATCTCTATCTCACACCGGCTGTTTTCCCTATTTGTCTGACTTCAACCCCTCTGCTTGTCTGTTCCTCCGCTCCGCTCTAAATCTCCTGCAGATTACGCAGTGGAGGAGAGACCCTCGGAGGTCGTCCTCATGCAGCAGTTGGAGGAGGGAGGCCCAGACCCCCTGGTCTTTGTGCTCAATGCTAACTTGCTTGCCATGGTCAAGCTCGTCAACTGTGAGTCACGTTTGGACCACTCTGACACACGTTTATTAATTTTTGGAGAATTTATGCATGCCGACCTTCTTCTTAAATGATCTGTTCACTGCTTCAGCTGTAGCGGGACTCAGTTTTGCGTTGTTGAGCTGCTTTAAAGTCGGTTGGAAATAAAGTTTTGGGCAACATTTATACAACAGTAGCCAAGGTTTAAATAACTAAATGCTTTAATTTAATGAATATCTGTGAAGTTATGCTGACCTCAGCTGTTTAACACCCCATTGCTGTTCTCAAAATGGAGTCAGTTCCACAAATATTTATAATGTATTAACTTAAAACATTGTTTGAACTAAAAACCTACAGTAGCACATTTAATGCTGAGCCAGTATTTGGCCAGCAGCAAGGCTGAGAGCACAGAAGACTGGATTAAAGAATTAATCTGAAGGAAGAAGCTTGCTGTCTATCCTCCTTTAGCCCAAATCACTGGTAAAGGTATTTTCTTTTTTGCAGTTAAAAAAGCTCTTTAAGTTCAATGCATAGGTAGCTTTTCTCCTACATATTTATTTATTTAATGAAGCTGTGAAAGACAAGAGGTCAGCAGGACCAGCATTAGTTAGGGATGTCATAAATGAAGATATACCTGTGGAGGAGGGGGGCAGCTGAACTAAAGGTTTCTGTGTTTGTATGAGAGGAGAGCAACCTGATCTTCACCAGAACTCAATCCCTCACTATAAGAGCCATGCCTGGGAAGACTACGGAAAACCAAATCATTTAAACTAATTTATTGGAGCTCTCATTCATTGCCTGTTTGGAGCGTAGAATAAGACAACCCTAGCCCCTCCCCCAGCTGTTGCTGCATACTGTCGGTCAGCTGACTGAAAGAAAACAACTCCACTTTCGTCCTTCGCTTTAAAAAAAGAAAAAGGGGATATTCGGTTATTTGGAAAAATTCACGGTTGCAAAAACTGATTTTACACAAATTCATGTTAAACTGACACAATTTATCTGTTATTTGCCACATCGAACCTTTTAACATTTTACCCATCAGTAATTTATCACTCGTCTGTTCTCCAGAAGACTTTAGCTTCAGATCGAACTGGACCTTCCTGGACTTGATGTGAAATACCACAGCAACGTAAAAGTTCAAGTTAAGCAACGGTTCTTTAAAAAAATCAGCTTTTATTCTGGGATAATCAGTTCAACATGTCCAATAGTTACAGATTTTAATACGGAGCTGATCTCAGTCCAGATTTCATGTAAGTGGCGGCCGGTCAAAGTTAATACTTTGCACTCAAAGGTCCAGAATGTCATACAGGAAAAAAACAAGCCGAAAAACAAATTTAGTTTTGCTTTGATGAATGTGAAGCTATGCAGGGAGCCAGACTAATTCCTCAGCTAATATCAGGTTGTTATACTTGATTAACTCTAAACAGAGCAGAACAGCAAAAAGATCAAATATTCTGCACAATAAGCGTCATTTAATATTTTTACTTAAGTCTGTATTAAATTTAAGTACAATTTATAGTTGAAATGATGTTTATAATAAATATAACTGTGTGCTAACATAAGGTAATTACTGCTGTAATGATTCTGCTTTTATTATTGCCGCAGCAGTAGAAATATTTGCTGCTTTTCTGTTTTTAAATAAAAAACACTGATGTTAGAAGTTTCAGTTTAAAATGTTTGTGTTATTAATGTGATTCAGTGAAACTGGGATTTTTTTTACTCCATGAGAATCTCATACAGGACCTTATTGGTAATTGTTGGATTCTTCTTGATGTGTAATTGCAGTATGATTAATTATTGTTATAAGCTGATGCAATGCAGATCAAATCAACCTGGGCAGCTTTGAAAAATGGACGGAATATAATTGGATTTAATTTAATCCTCTGCTGTATTTTTGTCATTTCCAGTTCAGTTCAGTTTAGTCTGCAGCCAAACCTTTAGCAACCACTTTTTATCGTATTAAAGCGACCTTTCATTTCACCAGCTGACCCTGTTGTGAAGTCGCCGTGTTCTGCTCTCTTTAACTCCCAGATGTTAACAGGAAATGCTGGTATGTGACGACTAAAGGCATGCACGCCGTGGGCCAAGCTGAGGTCGTCATTCTGCTCCAGTGTCTACCCGACGAGAAGACCATCCCCAGAGACATCTTCACCCACTTTGTGCACCTTTACCAAGAGGCACTAGGTGGTAAGAACCTCACTGTTGGTTCATCTCAGGTGAAAGAAGCAGCTTATCAGTAGCAGCTCAGAGCATCTGTCTCAGAGTTGACTACAGGTGCTTTCAGTCGAGGTTGGCAGCTGCTGGTTGAAAAATACCTCCAGCATCAGTGTCCTGATGTCTCGTTTTTGTTTTTTATCCTCCATATGCTGCGGAGCAAAACCAGCAAAACATGAGCCGACTATGACGGCTCGCTCCCCTCAGGCTGCCTCCTCTTTCATGTTTGCATCAGAGCCGTGTCAGCTGGTGGAAGGGATTGTGTGCGTTGATCCTGATTAAGCCTCCGTCAGTCAGGCCTTTGGAAGAAGTGCTGGCTTTAGAGAGTTGCAGCCCCTGAGCTTTTACTTCTCATCAATCACTGTGTTGTGTGGCCATAAACATGTGTTAACGTGCTCCTTTTCTTCACTCTTCTTCTCTGTGCTCTTCCTCTCAAATCTCAACAATCCTTTCCTCCTCCTTCCCTTACCTTCTTCAACTCTAACCTTTCTCCTCTTCCTTCTGTCCATAAGGCAACGTCCTGAGCCACCTGAGTCACTCGTTCTTCACACAGAGCTTCCTGGGCAGCAAGGAGCACGGCGGCTTCCTCTACATCAGCCCCTCCTTCCAGTCGCTGCAGGACCTGCTGCTGCCCAACCCGCCTTACCTCTTCGGCATCCTCATCCAGAAGTGGGAGACGCCGTGGGCCAAGGTCTTCCCGATCCGCCTCATGCTGCGGCTGGGAGCAGAGTACCGTTGTGAGTTTAGATAAATGGACAGCTCTTCGCGGTGGTGACTAAGAGATGATGACGATGTAACATTTATGTTTTTGGAGTAATGGGGGGGGGTGGACATGGTGTAACTTCAGATATGGACCTTCTAATAACCAGAAGGATTATTAGGCGAAGGGAGGAAGGAAAGTGTGCAATGAATGGATACACAAATGGAAGAATAAAAAGACTGATAGATGGACAGAATGATAGATGGCTTGTAGAGCTGCACAATATATCATCATTGCAATGTCAGTTTGTGCAATATTAACACCACAACTGACTGTTTAAAATGCAATGAGTGTCAGTATTTCCTACTTTGCATGGCTATAATACTTTCAGCCTGTTGTACAGGTGAATGGATGAAAGTCTGTTTAATACATGAGACCCATTAAGTAACAAAAATAACATTTTATTCTAGGTCTGGGAAGCTGGTCTATTTGTCTTATTTGCTGAAATAAATGCCGGTCCAACTCTTCAGAACCTAAAATTAGGCTTTTATTAGGATGCACTCCATATCAGAACCCTAGCTGGACTGATACTGGCAAACATTACTTGGAAGTGAGAAGTGTGACTTGAATTATTGACTCATTTTCTGTTTTATGAGAGGCGGATCTTCTGTCATCTATAGTGGGGAGAACAAGCATTTGATACTCTGCCGATTTGCAGGTTTTCCCACCTGCAAAGCATGTAGAAGTCTTTAATTTTTTATCATAGGTACTTTTCAACTGTGAGTGACGGAATCTAGAACAAAAATCCAGAAAATCACATTGTGAGATTTTTAAGTAATTAATTTGTATTTTATTGTATGACATTAGTATTTGATCACCTAACAATCAGTAGGAATCACAGGCCTGTTAGTTCTTCTTTAAGAAGCCCTCCTGTTCTCCATCACTGTATACATGATAAATGGGAAATAGGAATATGGTTTCCCTGACTCAAAACAACACAAAAACGAGGAGTAAAGTAGATTTAACTTGTTAAATAACGGCACAAACCAGACCCTCTCCTAATGTTTAATAAAATAAAAACTACAAATTTAAACCAGTGAATCTGGAACGCTGGTGTGCAGTTTTATCAGAGAGGTTCTTCTTCTCAAAATCCTCTTTTCTCACATTCGGACCTGCCAGCTGAGACCTGCGCCTCGCTCACTTAAGCCTTTAGCTGCAAGTACAGCTGGGATACATTAATAAAGACACATTTTAACACAAACTGCTGGAATCACCATGAAATTAATCCTCCGCACAAACACTGCTTTGTCAACATCCTGGCCTCTTTCAGGCCCGACCCACAGAAGGCTGGCAGGTTGAGGAGACGCCGTTTAGTTTGATCTTCTTCCAGCTGTTGGATGAGATGAAGCTGAAAATAGTAGTTTAAGAAGCTTAAAAAGCAGCAGCATGAAAGTTAGGAACCTGCTTCCTGAGATTTCTTGTCAGGTCATCTGCATGTAAAGCAAAAATAAACATGGTTTTGATATCTAACCTGGTGCCTTTTTGCGCAGGAAAGTGTTAAAATAATGTGTGTGACATTTAAATAGGCTGAGATGGGCATTGTGTTTCTACTAATGGTTATTTATTTGCTCCTGCAGTTTATCCGTGTCCACTGTTCAGCGTTCGCTACAGAAAACCGCTCTTTGGAGAGACTGGGCACACAATCATGAATCTGCTTGCAGTAAGTGCCCCCCCCCCCCTTTTACAAGACAGTTGGGCACCAGGGAAAGACCCTTTTTTTTGATAACTTCAATGTTTTCTCCAAGATAATCAAATGAAACAAATAATCTGTCCGCCATGTTTTTTATAGGACTTCCGTAACTACCAGTACACTCTGCCGGCGGTGAAAGGTCTGGTTGTGGACATGGAGGTGAGGAAGACGAGCATCAAGATCCCAAGCAACCGCTACAATGAGGTGGGAGTCTCTAAGGTTTTGCTCTTCAGCAACATTTCCAGGAACCAGGGTAGTTTCCTGGGGATAAGGTACCAAAGTGGGTGCGTCTTGTTAGATGTGTTGTAAAAACTAACACGGCCTTTCAGGAATAGAACTTCATACTGACAGTCACACAGGGTGGTTGTGGAGTAACGGTCTTCGGCGAATTTGCCTTTTCAGGACCTGGACGACTTGCTATAATTGATGGAACCATGAGTTCTGCTCTTTACCATAAAACCCAGAAGGAGAATGTCCAACAATCATTTGGTGACCTTAAGCCCTGGAGAACTGGGGTAATGCATCAGTACAATGTTCTGAAACTCACCACCTCTGTATGGCTCAAATAAATGAAATAAAGGTTTTGAAATGGCCTAGTCAAAGTCCAGACTTCAGTCTAATTGATATTGCTGTGACATAACTTTCAACAGCAAAGTAAAAGAGTCAATCCTATGCCAATTGTTGCCAAAAAGGGTGCAGTTCCTTTCTCACATAGGGCCAGGTTGGTTTGGATAGCTTTTTACCTCTAATAAATTAAGTCTTCCTTTGAAAACTGCAGTTTTTATTCACTTATTTTTGTCTGACATTACAATTTGTTTAATCTGAAACATTTAAGTGTGACAAAAAAGTAACACGTGGAGGCATCTGTGGGGGCCCAGTCCTCTTTTTCTTACAGCGGTGAACTTTTAGGGCCGGTTTTTAAATCCACAGCTGCTATCGACTGGCCAACGTCTCTAAGCATTTCCTATAAGGCTGAAACAGAGTCACACCAACTATTTGTTTGCACTAAGAAATGCTTCTAATGTCCATAGTACAGCAGATAAAAAAAAATGTTTTCCCTTTGATAAAATGATAGAACATTTTTAATGTATCACCCATTTCTATTCTTTATAAAAATATTAAATATCTTGGTAAATCCATAAATTATTGCATAAAACGGAGCAAAAACGGCGACGGCCTGTTTCCGTTTTACACAACTTGTCGGTTACTACATCATTAAAATTAATTTTCAGGCAGAAGCAGGTAAAAAAATAAAATAAAAATCTCGACACAGTTTCCATCGTTGACTAGACTGTGTGTCATTCATTTTTAATAAGATGCTGCAGCTTGAAACAGGGCTCAGGACCAGAAGGTCCCTGCTCGCAATCGGACACGGTACTAAAGTTACAATATGAGCTGCAGAGCTCTATGTTCTGCAAAGCTTGGTGGAAAAAGCTTTATTTAATTTCCATACATTCTTCTATATTCCATTTTTTTAAGGGAAAATTGAATCTTCTGAATCAACTGAATGACTAAAACCACAAACAGCATTTTGCCATTGAATGCAACTCATCCAAAAATAGGATAAAGAGTCCACTATGTGCTTGAGTTGAAAGCTTTAGCCATCAGGGTTTCATAATGGTTGTGTGTGAGGTAATGAGTTGGGTTTTAGGTGCAATGTTTGGGTTTTTTGTGGTCTTTTCAGGAAAGACAATATGCAAACATGTACGGTATTTAAAAAATACTGTAAATACTGTAAAAGGCCAAAAGTAAATAGCCTAAGAAATGAAAACAATGTGAGGGCAAAAATTCAGTATTCTGAATATTTTCTTTCAGTTTTTTATAAAGAAATAAAACTCCATGAAAGAAAAAGAAAACACACGGCAGCTAGGAACACAGCTGAAAGCTGCCAAAAACCAACAGCATCGTGTTAGGGAGGCATCGATTCATAACACAATGTCCACCCAAAACAACAGGAGTGACGGCTGCAGGTTGAATTTGAGTTATTGATGTGATTTATTTATCATTTTTCCAATGATGCCAGGAGAAATGTTGTCTGAGAGCAGCAGCTTGGAGACCTAAAACACCAGCACCCCAAAGAGGGATTTAAGGGCTCCGTGAGTCTACCTGTAATTTACCACTGTTGGTTAATGGCCACTTGTGACAAAACTGCATTTGAAACACTAATATTTTTGGCAAGTCTGCTGGCAGATCTCATGTAATTTAGGCGTTTGGGCTGTTATGAGCCCGACAGATGTGTCACTACAGTAGCCTATAGTAGAAAGCCATGCAGTACTTGCGAGGGTTTAAAATAGACTACTGTAATGTAGCTGTGAAAATGTTAACATCCTGTCTGTCATGCACCTCAGTCCATCAACAGTGAGCTTCCTCGCGTCATGTTTTTTGGCCCTAAAAGTCATTTCACATCATCTAAACATGTTTGTGGATGAAAAGTTGGTCAAAATGTTGATATACAATCAGAAAGCAAATGTAGTGTAACACAGTCTCCTTCATTTGGACTTGGACACAGAGAAAGAAAGAGTTGCAGTTAAAGGTAAGCAGGAGCGGTTATTGATTTAACATAAGCTGTGGAAATTGGCAGAAATTTTGTGCTGCAAGAGAGCGCAAAGTAAAAGCGGTAGTAAAAGAAAGCCTTTTCTTACCCGATAAACATTATGCTCACCATTACTTGCAGCAACACATCCATTCCGCATATTCTCTCTAAAAAGGGTTGTTTTGTCCTATGTACTCACTTTCTGTTTTTAAGAGAGGGATCAATACAAAACAAATTGGCACCAGAAAGCTCTTAACGTGTGACTCCACTACTGGCTCTGATCTACCAACGTCTGAGATAAATCGAAGGCGGGTGCGTTTTTAAAATGACTTATCTGCTTTCTGAAACATTTAAAAGGCCAATTATAATTTATTTATATTTCATACTTCAATATTTTATAGGCTTTCTGGCTCTGAAACATATTTGCTCTTCTGCGTCATTGCAGTCGGACTAAAGCAAGACAGACTGAAAAACTCACGAGAACGTGTGGTTTCAGAGATGAAAGTGATACTGGCCACGTATTTTGTAGGTCGTGACTTCATTGGTTACGAAATCGTTTTTAGGACACATAGGACAGGTTCAGATGAATATCCGTGTTAGAGTGGATGGGGTCTGAGTCTGGAAAAGTAGGGAATTTTAACCTTGTGATTAAACACCCAAGAGTATTAGGACTTTTTCTTGCCAATAACTTTCTGTCAGACTAAAAACTGCAGTTTTTTTAAATATCTGAACATCCACAGAAAGCTCTTTGTTTAAGTGATGCATGGAAAACTCTGCGGTATCCCCGCAGCTGAACAATAGATCTATATGCTGCCCACATGCGATAAAGTGTCTGCCTGCGGGGTGTGAATCAACGTCAGAGCGGGAAGAAGCGATACAAACTGGGAGAGTGTTGCTGGCTGTAGAGTTTGGCTGCCAACGCGCTGACAGATGGGAAGGCGGCAAAGCGAAGAGCGAACCGTCGCTCTGCAGCTTGCGGGTGAGCGTTTAAACGCAGCGGGTGGTTAAAGCCCTCCAGATTTTCAGTTTTATTTGTGATTGGCAAAAGAGTCACTTCAAAGAGACACAGAAGCAGGATTAATACAAGGAACCTTTCAGCTACTGATATCCAGCAATCTGTCATCGCTGTGCCATCCCTGTCAAACAGGTCTGCACCCAGAAGCCCACTGCAATTAGGCTTAACCAGAAGGTCACTTTGAATGCCTTTTTCCTCAGCACACAGACACAAAAGGCTGCCGCTATTAGTCACACTGTAAATTATGTGTCCTTGCAGCTGATGAAGGCCATGAATAAGTCCAATGAACACGTGCTGGCCATGGGGTCGTGTTTCAACGACCGGGCCGACTCCCATTTGGTTTGCGTGCAGAACGATGACGGGAACTACCAGACGCAGGCCATCAGCATCCATCACCAGCCACGGAAAGGTGCACACACGGACACACACGTCTTACCTCCGTCTTCCTCATCTCTTTAAGTTTTTATGTCCTGCTTGTTGTCTGAAAGGCTTCATGTTGCTGCTCTCTGTTTGTTTTGGGTTTATCTGCTTGGCAACAGGCAGCTCCTCAGTAGTTGTTTTGTGAATCTGAACTTACCTTGTTCTCCTTTTTTTTTTCCTCTGTTTCCTCAGTTACTGGAGCCTGCTTCTTTGTTTTCAGTGGTGCTTTAAAAGCCTCGTCAGGCTTCTTGGCCAAAACCAGCATTGTAGAAGGTGAGAAATGTGAAAGAAAATTACCTGATATCCACACAGGCTCTCTAATATTCTAATTTATTGAGATGCCATTTTCTCTACAATTTTAAAGGTATTTCAGTGCAAGGAGTGGAAAAAACAAATAAATAAAAACAACAATCAAATTGCAACGGTTAGTGTTTTCAAAAAGTCTGTTGTAAATTGGAGTCACTGACAAAATGAAAATATTATCGTTTATTTATCAACCACTTTTGTCACGTGAACGCTGGTGTATATGTACCACGGTTTGTCTTGAAAAACAGGGATTTGCTCAAATCTGTTCAAGGTATCTTGCATAAAATCGTAGTATCGAAGTTGGGTAACCTGAGTGTAAAAGCACTGGTACCTGTTTGACTCTGCCTGAGTCAAGCAACACCAACTTAAGTTGACCGAGTTTGATTAAACTAACCTAAGGTGGCAAGTTAAACAGGGGTTATTAAAGTGAGTTGATGCATTTTTCACAATTCATGCAAGTCTTAAATTTGAATTCTAATGGTCTTAAAATGTCCTAAATTTAATGTACTAAAAACTTGCAGAAAGTACTAGACCCACTATAGAACCCTGAGGGACACCAGCTTACAGACGTAGGGAACTGGATTTATACTTTCCATCTTTAACACTATGGGAACAAGACAAAACATGAGATAACATAAAATTAAACTGAAAATGTTAATATGTAATGTAACAGTGTTATCTTTACCTGGTCAGGTGTTGCCATCTTAACACATTTCAATGAAACCGAGGCCTGAAAATGGAACAAACCTGGGTAACAACCAATGAAATGCATCTATTTATGATTCTTACCATATTTCCAATCAATCCTACACCTAATATGGTTCATTCAGCCTTGTTTTAGCTCACTTAATTCAGCTGCAGCCATCCTATAAACTCCCTGAGAACAAGTAAACCACACAATCTGTGTAATCCTGGTCCGTTCATTTCATCTGTGCATCTAGACTGTTTCCTTAAAAATGATTTCAAATTGATCTTTTTGCTTAAGATGGTGTGATGATCCAGATCACCGCTGAAACTATGGACTCCCTACGGCAAGCCCTGAAGGACATGAAAGACTTCACCATAACCTGTGGCAAGGCTGACCAGGAGGAGAACCTGGAGGTTGTCCACATCTTGTGGACAGAAGACGACCACAACTTCAACAAAGGGTGAGACAGACGGAGACACTCGATCCGGGGAGGTTGTGGGTGGGAGAAAAATGCAGTTTTAGTCACAGGCAATTAAACTGATAGCTTCGCAGTTTCTGTTTTTACCACATCTGCTGGAAAAACTCATTATGTAGGAAATCTCTGAGCAGAAGGGAATGATGTGGTTTGAAACCTACATCCAGATAAAAGCGATCAATTTTACAGAAGTCTAATCAAGACTGCAAACAAATGTAAATATGCACAATTTTGTGTAAATGAGGTCTTTGAACAGATGCAGCATCAACTAATCAGTAAAATACTTTATTCACCAGTCAATGTGTCAGCGCTCTACAGAACCCAGTTAGAAAATGAGGAAAATCAGTGTCAGCCTGACAGATTTTCAGCTCATAAATGCTCCACACGAGCAGCTGGTACATCAGTGCCTTGCCCAATGGCACTCTGGAGATTAATTGTGTCTCCCCCAGAATCTGAATTTAATTAGCCGAATCCCACTTTCTTCATGCTGTTTGGAAACAAGCTGCAACATCACTTTGTTTTATCTCTCAGCGTCATCAGCCCAATCGATGGAAAATCTATGGAGTCTATCACCAGCGTGAAGATCTTCCACGGCTCAGAGTTCAAAGCTAACGGCAAAGTCATCCGCTGGACTGAGGTGCAGCTCAACACACACTCTGTCCAGTTTACTGCAAATTAAGGAAAATCAGGTCACCAGGCAGATCTCCTAGGATGAAATGTTCAACCGTTTTAACCTTCACCCCAAGAGGCTGGAGGTCAATAAACGGAGGCTAAACTGAATTCTGTTGTTACACATCAGCAGGGAACTCGCATGTTTTATGTGAAGGACGTTTAAGAGGGTAATAAAGAGACTAAAGGATAATGCAACTTACTGACAACACAATAACTGACTTTAAACCTGCAGCAACGTTACACCTCTGCTCGTCCCTTAAGCTTTATCTTAGAAATAAAAATAATCTTTCAAGTTTTCTCCCTTAACATCCTCTACTAGGTAATAAAAACCTCTTGTGATCCCCTCAGGTGTTTTTCCTTCAGAGCGAAGACCAACCCAACGGGCTGAGTGATCCGGCTGACCACAGCCGGCTGGCAGAGAACGTGGCGCGAGCTTTCTGCATGGCTCTGTGTCCACACCTGAAGCTGCTGAAGGAGGATGGCATGGCTAAACTAGGACTGAGGGTCACGCTGGACTCTGACCAGGTAGGACGAAGCAGGCTTTGCTCATCCTCGGGGATCTAGGGATCATTTAAATTCAGATAATAGGGTGGTAGACATTTTTAAAGCTGCATCAACTACTATTTCTGTTGTTGGTGAGATGTTTGCATGACTTGGTAGTCTCTTCGAATCCTGAGCAGCCATTCCTTTTTATTGAAAAGATGTTTCTATGTAGAACTCTTCATTTACAAAGCTAGGCGCATTTATCGGCGTCCCTTTTAAAACATGTCTTAGGGCTTAAAAATCATCTTTTATTGCTGCAGCATCATCTCACACTTCAAACATGATTAAAACCCAAACTTTAATCTGAGTACATTTATGTCACGGTAAGAAATTATAGTTGTTTTTCTCTTTTAAAAAATAAAATCACCAGTTACTGATACACGGGCGATTCCTTAGAAAGGTTATTTTATTAGAGGGTCTATGAACTACTAATTAACAGTTAATTACACTGTTTCTCTGGGGTATAATTATTACCATGCCAACCCATTTTTTAGGAAGAATGGCAGCTGAGAGCCGTTTCTTTCCCTCCGTCACAAACAGAAACGTGAGGAAGTTTGCTCTCCTTTACTCTACGGGGATTTAATCAGGAACTGCATGCTGTTCAGATCAGACACAGACTGGCCTGTTTTGTAACAAACGCTTCAGGTGGATTTGGCTTGCGTTTAAAAACTAATGAATATGTAGGGTTGTACCTCATGGCCACTGATGAGTACGGCGAAGGAGCTGTGATGCTATGGGCCTGTTTGTGTTCCAGAGCACATGGCGACCTTGTTTGGAGTGCATGGCATCATGGGCTCTTTAAAACACCAGAAAACTGAAAATGGGTCAAGAGAAAGAAACTGACAAAAAAAACCAAAAACAATTGAAAAAATAATCTTCTTCCATTGCTTTTCAGACCTAAATCCTTTAGTTATTAAAACAGGCATTTTCCTCACCGAATAAATCTACTCAGATTAAAAATGGGATTTTTCTAAATATTTCAGTGAGACTTTATGCTGCTGCTATAAAAGTTGAGCCAATTTTAAGGCTTTTTACGTCTCTGGCATCCGCCGCTTTTGTTTTATTTGATAGAGTCACATTTGTAAATATGTCAAAGAAAAGCAGAAAAAAATGAAGGAACCGAAAGGTTTCTCTTCTTGACCCAAGTAGTGTGGACCACGTTGAAAGTTCAAATACAGGTAATGTCTTTACAAATTTAACCGACTGACTTTCTTTCTTTATTGGTTCCTTCAGGAAGTTCCTTTACAGTAGATAAAGCAACAGAAACAGTTAACAAAAGACTTAAACCGAAGGTTTAAAAATAAAAACAATTGTGACAAATTAAAATTTTAGCTAGTCTGCAAATTCCTGGCATTCCAGATACTGTTAAGACTGTTTTAATTGTGGCTTTTAGCCGAATCCTTTCTGATTTCAGTCCAATGAAGGGAAAACATCAGCAGAGGATGTCCTCAAAATTACAGAATAATTTTCACATCTGTTAATGAATGTTTTTCAGCAATCTTTCACCCTTTAACTAAGTTTTAGATCAAAGTGAAAACTAGGACTTTTTTGTGTATAAATTCACATAAAACATGTTTTTGTCAGATTATTTCGAGCTTCGTGGCCCAGAACCACATTCATGTTCAACCCATCATCTAACCCGCCGTGTGTCTGTACAGGTGGGTTACCTGGCAGGAAGTAACGGCCAGCCTCTCCTGCCGCAGTACCTGAGCGATCTGGACAGCGCTCTGATCCCCGTCATCCACAGTGGGGCTTGTCAGCTGAGCGAGGGCCCCGTGGTCATGGAGCTGGTCTTCTACATCCTGGAGATCATCTCTTAGGAGGCCCCGAGGAGTCCCACCTACTTGCAGACTTTTCTTCTTCTTCTTTTTTTTATTAACACCACCTCACAGCCTGGTCCTCCTTTATCTCCCTCCAACCATTCCCGCCTGAAAAAGACCCACAAAACTGTGCCAGGCCGGGTGGGGTAGCATTCCTCCAGTCGAACCTATGCATCCACCCGCCGTCTGTCACGATTCAGAGGTGTTTCGGTATCTGAGGAAGCTCTGGGCGGAGTCTGTCCTGGTAGCCACACTTTTTGCCCATTGAAGGTTTAAAATTACAAAGATTAATGGTCCCAAATCTTAGAGGCAGATTTAATAATTTAATAAACTGATATGTCAGCTTTTTTAAATAAGCAAAGATGAACTGATGTGCAGATATGGCGCTTTGTGAGAAATACAGTCTGGAGGCGAGCAGTCCAACCCATTAGTGTCATATTTACACCATCAGGTCAGGTTAAACACACAGAACTTCAGTGGAGTGAAGCTCCTCTCAGCTTAAATCACAGAAACAAGCCGATCATTTAAATAATAAAACCACCGCCTGGATCGATCAGAGCAGCTGAATGAACCCAGAACCTGCTGGTTAAGTCAGTCCAGTCAGGATATGTTCCTTATGAACTCTACTAATCCAAATAAAAATCTTTTTATTTTTTATTTGAGGTCAGATGTCAATTTTATTATCATTTCTAAATGGAACATTATTTCTCCAGTGAAATCAATTTATTTTGTAATAATGCACATAAAAATACACTAAACCAACAGCCACCGTTTCACAAAACAACCACAAACGCCTTTATTGAGATTTTATGTGATGGACCGACGCCAAGCAGTGTGTCATTTAGGAAAACGATTCATGATTTTCAAAACATCTTACAGATAAAATCTGCTGTCCATTTGTATTCAGGCCCCTGAGTTAATACTTTATAGCTCCACCTTTCACAGCAATTACAGCTGCGAAGCTTTTTGAATGTTTGTCAACATTGGACGTCTAGAGCTTTAAGTGTTACTACAGATTCATGGTTGGACTTATATCTTGACTTTGACTGGGCCATTCTATTGTAGCTCTGGCTGCATGATGAAGGTTGTTGTCCTGCTGGCAGCGAACCTCCACCCCATTTGTCCTTTGCTGGCCCTGACTGGTTTTCTTCCAGGATCACCCAGTATTTAGCTCCATATCTTATCAGCGCTGACCAGCGTATCTGTCCCTGCTGAAGAAAAGCATTCACGCAGCATGATGCTGCCTCCAACCATGTTTTAACATAGGGGTGGTGATTTTAGGGTGAAGTGCCGTGTTGGTTTTCCACCAGATATTGTTTTGCATCTAGAGCTAAAGCTTCAATCTTACCTGATCCCCCTCTTCCACGTTAGCTTTGTTCCTACACAGCTTGTGACAAACTGCAAAAAGGACCTCTTGTTGCCTCCTTCTTTCCCCTCTTCCATAAAGGCCAGATTTGCAGATGAGTAAAAGTTGTCCTGTTGATTCTCCTACCTGAGCTGTAGACGTCTGCGGCTCCTCCAAACTTACCACGGCCCTGTTGGCTGCTGCTTTAATTATTGCTCTTCTTGACATATTTTCCAGTTTTCAGTGACATGGGTTTGTGAAACATGACCCTGCTTGAAAGGTCAACCTTCTTCCTGACATGTCTGCTGTGGTCCTTGGTCTTCATGATGCTGTTTGTTCACCAATGTTCTCCAACAAACCTCTGAGGGCTTAATATCTATTTATTATTTAAGTGACGTCTAAACGCAGTTGGGTGCACAGAATTTTGTTTAGGGGTATCATAGAAATCGGGTCTGATTTGAGATTTGAGAATTTTAAAATAAAAAATCGATGCATCATTTTTTTCCCACTTCACATCTACGCTGGACTTTTAGTCTTTCATATAAAATGCCACTAAAATACGTTGGAAGTTTGTGGTTGTAACAAAACAAAATGTGAAAATGTTTCAAAGCACTGTGGTTGGTTTCCTACTGATTTGTCAAAACTTTGGTCTTGCCCCTAATTGTTTGGTCAAAGAACAACGATGGAAAACTTTGGAGGCCCAAGAAATGCCAAATTAGAAAGTAAATCTTGTGAGATCTGTGATTACACCTTTGTACGTAACATCTTCCAACATCAACGCAGAGTTTGAGGCTTTAAGTGTGGGTGTTCGGACAGACCTGATAGCTCCTGAGCTTCTTATCGGACCAATGTCACTGTGTCAGCCAGAGGCCCTGAATCGATGCACTCTGGGTAAAACCTGCCTCTGTGTAGCACGGATTCTGTTGCATATCCATCGCTCGGATGGAAAAGGAGTCACTGGAGGTGGAGGAAGGTGGAATTGTGAGGTGAAATTTGAGTTTTTATGCACCGTGGTGCTCAGTGCCTGCAGCAAAGAATCATCAAGGAGAGAAGAAATCATGACGGCTTCACTTCTTGAGCTTTACTCGTCAATCGCCAAATACGTTCGCCCACCAACAATTGAATAGACTTGTATATATTTTTTTAAATAAGAGCGACTGGTTTCTCCCGTCGTAAGGCCACCATCGGTGGCCTCCAGAGATCCCAGTATTGGTGACATCCTGGGAGATAAGATTATATGTTACTGACATTTTAAAAAAGGTCCAGCTGTACATAAAGAGGCAAATCAAATGTTTCTTCAGCAGCTTCTCATCATTCAGTCCTTTTAATCATTCAAACAATAACTGTTAAAAATGTAAAGATATATAAATATATACAGTATATATATATAAGAGATATAAAAACTAATTGCAGAAGCAGTGCACTGGAGTCTAAGCCATTTACAGGAGTTAAGTTGAGCGACAGGGTGCCGCCGTGTCCCAGAAGGTCATTTCATTTGCCGCCTTCCTGCAGAAACCCGAAATTTACTGACTGACCCGAGGCTGAATGTATCTAATCTCCCATTTTCTGCATCCTTCCAAAGCCCTGAAAACAAAGACTCTGCAGCTCTCTGGAGACACTTTTTCAGGGGCATCAACTGTTGTAGTGCAGCTATGAAGAGATCAGATCCATCTGCTCCTGAACACGCGTCCTCCTCCAGCAACTCGGACCTACGGATAAAATCTATGAATGTATTCTACTTGTTTTTGTTCCCGTCAGATTAACCACCAAAAATAAAACAAACCCTGTACAGTAATCATTGTGTGAAGTTTCCATCTAATCTTGATTAAAAGGGACAGTTTGAGAGGTTTTCTCAAGGCATTTGTTAGACAATCTGTTGAGAATCTGCAGAAGAGCCAACATTTCAAATTAAAAGCCGTTAGTTTCTTTCAGGTATTTTAGGAGCTCCTCTAATAAAAGGCAAAACCACTTCCTGGTTGGGCTACTGTGATCGTCCCAGATGGTGTGCCTTCACTCTGTGGCGTTCATCGGTCTCATGCTTCTCCAAACAAACAGATTGTTTTTCTGCGTCCTCGTTTACTGTTACATTTTATTTTGGAGTTATCAGATATGTGCAATATGTCCTAAATCTCCCAAAAAAGGTGCAATTTGACTGGAAAAGTAGCATTTTGTTTCTGTTATTCAATTGTAAAAAATAAAAAATTTGTCCAAAACTCTGAAAACACTGCATGCAAACAGAGACAAAAATCATCTTTTGCATTCTGACAACAAATAAATCCTGAAAAATGCACTTGTTCAGTTGTTTACTGGTCTTTGTTTTTTTTTCTTTTTTCTTTAAAAAAAAATAATTGTTTGAAAAGCCAAAATTCTTGTACATTTTTTCTTTTACAAATGTCATGAAATTAGTCTTTATTTGAAAAATAAGCAGCATATGTAAAATAAACCTTATAGAAAAATGAAACGAGTTCTGCTTTTATTCTTTTTTGCAGAAAAACATGCAAGAAAATTAAATTAACAGTAAAATTATGGGATTTGATACACTGAAGCATGATTACTCAGTTCATCACACAGCCTTTGATGCCATCGTACATTAGTTGGAGCTTTTCAGCATTATGAACAAGACATTTACCATTTTTTGTAAACCTGTAGTTAATTAAACGCTAGAAAACAAAATAGTGGCTGAATATAAATCAAAGTATTTTTGTCTGCACAGAATAAAGCCAAAATCTGAAATGTTTTGACCAAACTCAAGAGTTGAGGTGAAACCTATTCAGGAAATTGTCATTTACTCATTTGGCTCAGTAGGTTTGATATGGCTTCATTTACAATGAAACTAGCAATTTTAAAGGGCCAGCTCACTCAGTTAACCGTTTCTCCTGTCTTGGTCGAAGTCTTAACGCATTTTATTTCTAGAAAAGAAATTTGCCCAAACGAAATGTTATTAAATAATTATTTTTATTTCTGTCGCTACCTGTGAAAAGTACTCCCCCCTCTTTAGCTGCTAACGTTGCCACCTGAGCCACATTTACCGCATGTGCAAAAAGCCTCAAAATAAATTCATCTTTCACAGCAGCAGCATAAACTCGCAGGAAAATTTGAGAAAAATTTGTGATTTTTTTTTAGGAAAGGGATCTGTAAATCATTGTAGAACCAAAAAATAAAACGGCGCTCACATGTTTGCTTGATTAAAAGAAAAGTGCGCAATTTTGTAATTTGTGTTGATCGTTGATCAGAAATTACATTTCTGTGATTCATTCTCAGCTACTAGAACACAATTTGGTCATTCCTTCTTGGAAAACGCACCTTTGGCCAGGTTTAGTGAACAGGTGGGTCCAAGGCTGTTTGAATACAAGTTGCTGGATTTATTTTGGCCCCATTTACAATGAAATTAAAATTGAGGCAAAAAACAAAAACAAAATCCAGGGTTAATGAAAGAGGCATACTCTGCCGTACCTATTTTATAAATATTTAAATTTATTAAGAATATCTCCATCTATATCTCTACATTAACCCGTGTTGAAGTGAAATTCAAAGCGTTCCCAAATTGTGGTCACGGGCCAGAAATGGCCCGCTAACCTTACTTTGGACAGCCCTGTTCTAATGGCTGTTATTGAGACCTTATGAACCTTAAATGCTGTCATTTGCTGCTGCTGAACTGTGAGTTTCGATGATGGTTTATTACCTGCAGTCCCATCCTGTTCACTGTGTTCGGTGCCAAGATGAACTCGGGTCTTCGTCCAGCCTGGAAACCAGTGGCTAACAGAAACGGGCCTCTGTGCCACGCCATATTTATCCCCCGGGGAAACACAAAGTAACTGATTTTTAATCAGAAGTTCCTAGAAACTCTGATCAACTTTAAAAATTGAGGCATTTGTGTTTTTAAAATTCTCCAGTTACATTTATTTTAAAAGAGGTTTCTGAGGGTTGGTACCACCAGTGATTTACTAAAATAATTGCTTTTCTTCAGTGAATAAATGTACTCCACATAAAAAGTTGGATTTTTCTAAAATGTTCAGTATAAGACTTTGCCTCTGCAATGAGTGACTCATTTATTTTAAGGCTTTTCTTTCAGACATCTTCATTAAAAAGGTGCCAATAAAAGTGGCTGGCACTGAAACTCAAATCACCCTCAACAGCCCTACAGCCTAAGAGTCCTCCAGTTGGTGCACGGTGACGAGGCATACTTCAAATCTAAACGTTTCAGACGAGGAATCGTGAAAACTAAAATTATCTGACTGGCTTCAGAATTAAGTTGTTCTGTTTTATAGTGACTGACCCTTTAAAGTACTCTCAGAACGACACATTGTCAGAAATGGCTTACAGATAGTTCAGTATTAAGGTTTTTAGCTGAATTAACAAACTATTTTATAAAGGCGGACTGTTTAAACGTCAGTTAAACCATCTCCTGTTTTACATCACACTAATCCTTTAACTGCTACCTTAGATAAATTACTCACCAACTTTACCCCCCTCCTTTATCTGCACATGTTAAAGATTTCTGTGGTTTTGTGCTCCTTGCTTTAAACAAAACACACCTCTTCCAGTCTAAGTAGAAGGTACCAAAAAGAGACCTTGTGTAGCATCAGAACTTCTTGGCTTTCACCTGTAAAACATCTTTGGAGACATTCCTCTTGTTTCCACAGTGAAACCTGGATCCCTTGTGTGGAAACAGTGAAAACCTCCAACAAACCAAGCTGCATACATGTCAGCCGTATCATATAAATGTGTATATAAATTTCTGCAACTCTAACAGATTTGGCAAATAAAGATAATTTAAATATGCTGGATTTTACAGCAACTTTGATTACTTTGGTATTAGTGCATAGTGAAGTTCTAGATCCTTGACTTGTATAAATAGGAGGAATATGTACACATTATTTGCTGACATATATGAAATAAACGTAAGTTAGCCAGCAGGATAATGGCAGCTCTTCAACTTTAGCAGAAGACACACTGCTGCCTACTTGGAGCGCAGCCGATTCACTAGAAACTGTCCAAGCGGCTGTGATCGTTGCCTGAGTCTTTTTACTTGCTGATTTAAAGAGCTTTCAGCTCACTGCTCTAAAGTCTGCTTCATGCAGCTCCTCGAACCCTCTAGCGAGCCACAGTACAACAGTAAAACGTCTCCTCCTGGTGGACAGCTGTGAAAAAAAGACTATGTGGTGCTAATGTGCAAAAGTCCAAGATCAGTTAAGGCCTGAGTCCCATGTGAACACCTGACTGCCCCCAGCAGATCCCAAACCTCGTCTTTTTCTTCCGAAGTGTTTCTGATTGAGTCCATGTTCACCTGCAAGACAAAGATCTTATCAATCAGGCACAGATTAAATGTATGGAAACATCAAATACACCACACATCTACGCTGATCAGCAAACAAGCAACGCTACAATCTCTGGATTAAAGAGGATTAATGCTGTTCTAATAAATCAATCTAAATCAATCTATTATCATCCAATAATTTGTAATCTGGGCACATTATAGAAGTTTCATAAGGTTTCTGTCAGACCTTCACTTATATGTGAATAATTCTGGCTTTTACCGATTTATTAAACTATCCTTCAGCCTGGAATGATCGTTTAACGTGAAATCATTTATATTTAAAAGCAAGCAAATGTGAATTTATGGTGACTTTTCTCTAATCCACACAAGGTCAACATTATAAGCACAGGCTCAAATATTTACATACACCCCCACTAATATTTTCAACTGTCCTTTAGCAAGTTGCTCAGCTTCTGATAAGCTGTTTGACTCCTGGAGTTAATCTAAACTGGTTGTTGTCCTGCCACAGACCCAGCTTTCAGGTCCAGTCCAGATAATTTCAATAGGACTGAAGTCCGAGCCATCAAGCCTCAGGTTGGCTTCCTTTATCTATACAAAAAAAAACAGTTTGAATAAGTTTGACATATTTTAAAATACCCTGCTGTGTTTGAGTTTCAAACATCCAACTGTTGATATGAGGTTAAGTTGAATAATTTTGATGTAATTCTTCTTCTTTACATGAACTGTGTCCAATGGGCCAGAACCACTGATAGCAAAACAACCCAGACAGCTGGTTTAGTGTTTTTTAAGTTTGAAAGCCTCACGGCAACTCCCCAAAATACAAAGCTTTTAATTGTAGACAAATAGTTCGATGTTTATTAGTGTAAAAGTTTTCTTCAGATGGTTTTTGGCTGGTTTTCAGCTATGCTTGGAAGTGGGTCTGTGCAAGGAAAACTGATTTAAATGAGCTCCATCGTTTCCGGGTCAGAAATCTACTCACAATCAGAGCGGAAGCTTGCTGGTGTGACTGGGGTGCAGCTTCTTAACATATATTTAGCTATATGTTAATGGAGGTGTATGTATACATTTGAGTCGGTATATATAATTCTGACCGTGTGGAGATCATACAAAATCCACAGTAAATTAATTGTGTGTTGCATTATGAAGCTCACCACATAAAAAGATGAGTGAATGTTAACTTCTAACCAGAACTGCACAACGCAGTAGGAGGGAAAAAGTTCCGATTGCAAATCAGCCGTTTAAAAAAAAAAAAACTGCTTGTTTATTTGACACTAGTTCTAAAAATATATACATTTATTTACCTGAAAAAAAAGAAAAAAAACATACCTTCATCTGTAACTCTTCTTTAATTTGGACAAACATTTAAACAGGACCCTGAAAGGGAGAAAATTAACATTATTTCACAAAAACACATGAACAAAATACAAAGAGACAGTCTGTTACATGTGTATTAAAGTTTCACTGTATGGGATGTTACCTTTGAAGAGTCGATGACTAGCCAGCGATCGGTGCTCGTCTGCACGTCCTGGCCGCTCAGAGGCTCCCGCAGTCGAACCTTCACCTCGACCCGACCTCCTGTGTGCTTCCGGCCGTCCATCACCTGGCAGGAGAAGCAAAAAGATGGTTTCAAACAGCCGATGTACAATTACTGTGACTTTGGGATTTTTTTTTTTTTTTGCTTTTTGAACAAATATTGTACAGTTGCACTACTTAGTGTAACTATTACCTGTGGGGCTCTGACTGTTTACAGTGACAATGTTTGCAGCCACAGCCAATAAGTGCCACAAAATACTGTGATCAAATTTTAAGACCATTTCACCCAACTCTATTAGATACTAAGAAATATTTATTTCTCTACATCTAAACATTGAGTTTTTTATGCTTATATGTTTATGGGATGTTTTCATTAAAGCAATGAGTGGCAAGTTTGGCTTTAAATCTGCAGAGTAGCAACTACAATCCTGGTAAGGCAAACAGTGTTTAGGTAAGATCATTTTAAAATGTGTAATCCTCACATTTCTACATAACATTTCCTTTTTCTTTCTAACTGATGCTTACCTCCACAATCTCCCTGATTTCACTCTGTGACTCCAGTTTGTCCAGCTTTACGAGTGCTGACCCAATGGGCTTGTCGCTCCGCAGGAAACCCCTGTGAGACAACGTAGGGACACTTTGTGTAATCAGAACACAAAGCTTTAGTTTTTTTTTCCTGAATCAAGACAGGCAACTGATCCTTTTTACTTGATATTTTTACAAGCAGAGACGGTTGGAGATTTTGTCTCCATTACATTGTTGGCCTATTTGGCTCAAACTCCTGAATCTGTAGGATGTTTACACATTCTTTCACGTTGCTCGTCTGTTGTTAGGAAGTGCTAATGTTGCACTCATCTAAACTACGACCTTAAAAACTGAATCAGTTGATCGGGTCTGTCAAGAGGAATGGACCAACATTCTAGCACACTATTAAAGCTACTGAAAGGATACCCGGAACATCTGACCCAAAGGTCAACACAAAGAAAACATTTGCAAACTTCTATATTTGTAGAAGGTTAAAGGCATGTCGCTCTCTGGCTTTAAGCAAATATAAATAATTGTGGTAATCCTAACTAAAACAACAAAAGCTAGTCTGATTTGATGTGAGATAGTTAGAAAGAAAGACCACATGCGTCTAAACCCGTTTATCCATTTAGGGTCACAGATCAGCTGGTGCAATTAACCTAACATGTATACCTACGGGCTGTAGGACACTGACCTAATGAGAACCAATGCATGAACAGAGATAACCTGCTGAAAGGCCAGGTCCGGGACTGAAACCCAAATCTATCTGGCTCCAAGGCAACCGTACAAACGACTGCTCCACCACTATCTATTTGCACAGTTTATGCAAATACCTGGTTTCTACTGTATTGTAAACTGTAAAAATGTATTAAAACACTCATGAAGTAGTTCAGGGTTGCCCAGATCCAGTCCTAGAGAGCTACTATCGGGCGGCTTTTTAATGCATTCCTTCTCCAACAGACCTGAAATCCAATGAATGGCTCGTTACCAGACCTCTGCTGAGCTGGATGACCTACTGCTGATGAGACAACACGGCTATCTGATTCAGGTGTGTTGGAGCAGGGATGCATGTAAAAGTTGCAGGATGGTAGACCTCGAGGACTGGACTTGGGCAACCCTGATGTCGTTTATCAGTTACCTTTACCTCATGAAACAAAAGCAGCATGAAAACAGAGCCTCACCCTTTGTGCAGCAGCTCCAGTTTGAGGCCTTTAGACGTCACGACTCTCTTAAAGCCTCGGTGGTTGCGGGTGATTGACAGCGTGAAGCTCTGGTTATAATCTGGGAAAAAACAAACAATGTGTCCTGCCAAATTTATTCCTATTCAGCAAATCAGGTGGTAAATAAACCCAGGGAAGAAAATGCAATAAAGAAAAGTCAAGGCCATCATCAATACTGAAACCATCAGATAAAACAAGAATACAATTTAATAAATTACTTTTCCAGAGGTTTACATGTCCATTTTTTATCTTTTACCTTTTGATTATGTGCCCAGTGCAACATGCTCTAGAATGAAATGGAGTGACTGAACAGAAACTGTGTTCGCCGTCTTTATTATTTATTGTTTTATGAATATTTCACCGCGCATCACTTCTAGCAATATTATCAAACAGGATTATGACTAAGATGACAGCAATTTTGAATGTTGTGCATGTTTTGGTGGAAGTGTGAGGGTTGGAATAGTTGATTCCCTTTTCAAGATACAATTTGCCCATGTGGACAAATTAAGTTTAAACTTAGAGCTTTCACTGGAAAAAGTTCCAGATATTCAAAACGTGTGCTAAAAACTAACAACCATTACCTGGTGAGTTAGTGTTCTTGATGACATTGGTTTTGTGTCTCTGAGGCTGCTCCTGGAGGAGATAAAGCAGGAAACAAAGACTTTATCAGAACAACTGTCCTGGGTCTTATATATTTAGAATAATTTAAGGCACTCACTGCGCTGGGGTAGGGAAAATCAAACTTGATATAAGCATCCAGATCATTTGGTTGGATTCCTGAGGAAGGAAAAGCAAGTACTTTTTTTACTACTAAACCTGATTTTTTTTTTTTCAGTAAACATTGAAGCTGACTTTTCAGGACATGGTAAACCAAACGCTTTGGTTTATGCAAGTTAGTAAAGACACTCTCTCTGTTTTTTATAAAAAAAATAGTTATGAACTGTCCAAATCCTTACCACTAGGAGCAGGAAGATTCATCCCCTTCACGATGATAACAACCATGTCGGTGCTGCTCAGTTCTGGAAATATTCTAGAAAGAAAGGAAAGAAACCAGAACGTGAAACATTTATTGATTTGGGATCACCTCAGAGGTACATAAAGAGCGACACCTGGTCAGGACTAAGAATATATCTTCACTTGGATCGCAGTGAGTTCTGAATAAATGTTTACACCTCACAGTGCGCAAAGATCTCTCCTCAAAGTGATGTTTGGGTGGAGGCAGACCCCTCGACTGAGCCAGCTTCAGGACCTCCATGCTCTTCTTGCAGCTTTCCGCCATTTTCTCAAACCTTAAACAAACAAACAAACAAAGCTATGATTGGATAGTTTAACAACAATCATGAGTCCTAAAAAGACATAAATGGGGGTCAGGGGTCAGCTCCCGAACACTATAGAGAGAGACAGAGGGAGCTCACCTTGTTGTTTCAGAGATGTTCCCGAGGTGAGTGAACTGCTCGGAGTAAGTCAAGCATTTCTGACAGAAAGAAACAGAAATCACAACATTGCTCAGTACTCTGCAGCCTTCACAGCTAGAAAAATACCAATGTATTTAACAATTTGTTTTTGTTGTTCAAGTTAAATAATAACTAAAGACATCTCACACCTGTAAATGTCTCAATTATGTTGGATTTATGTTGTGTGTACAAATAATTTGCACAGAGATTTAAAGTATATTTATGCAACCAAGACACAAACATTACCAATATACTAATTATTCCTATCATATTCACATCCTGAGCTGTATAATACAATGGAGTGAAAGTAAACACGGTTAGTGAGGCTATTATCTTAGAGCCTTACCTCATGCTGCTCTTTCAGGATGGTGGACAGCTGGGTGTAAACCTGCTCTGCTTTCTCTGAAACCTGCACGTCGCTGTGATGAACCAGGATGAAGTCGTCCTCTTCGTCACCAGGGGGCGATGGCAACTTCAAGAGAAAAACAAAGATCTGTCACAATTTGCTCCTTGGAAAAGCATTACCAGAGTACGAGATGTTCTAAAGAAAGCAGACAAATTGTATTTTCCGAGTCAGAATGTGGCTTTCGGCTGTCTGCTCACGGTGCTGATGTCGACCGTTTTGCCGCTGCGTGCTGCTTCGATCATGGGGTCCAAGCCCTTTGCGGTGCGGAGGAAAACCTTTGCTTGTTCCACGTCGTTCTTTTGTTTTGCCTGCAGAGCTGCCTTCATGTACTGTTTCTTCCTGCTCTCCAAGAGCTCCAGCAGCTGAACGGCTGATAAGTGAGGACAAAAAAAATCTAAAGTAAACCAGGAGTACTGAGGATAAAGTGTTCACCCTGTGCACATTTCCTATACTTAGGCTTTTTTTGCTTAAATGTTTAATATTGTTAAACAAACTTTAATATCAGACAAAGACAGCATGAGTAAATACAGAAGGCAGTTTTCAAATGATGATTTCATTTACCAAAAAAATGATGATGATTCAGCAAAACCAAAGATCTGGGTTAAAATAGCATCCGTGGATTAGTTCCAAGGTCAAAACCACAAAAAGCAACTCAAAGGCCTCTCTTACGTTTGCCAAACAACATTTTGATGATCCCCAGACCTTCAGGAAAATATTCTGTGGACTGATAAAACAAAGAAGTGTGCTTCCTGTTACATCTAACGTGCAACTAAAAGCGGGTCGAAAAAAAGAACATTTTTCCAACAGTGAAACATACTGGAGGTAGTATGATGGTCAGGACCTTCCACTTTTAGACCTGGGCGACTTCACGTGATTGATGGATCCAGGAATTCTGCTCTTGAGCAAGAAAATCCTCAAGAACAATGTCCTGAAATCAGTTCACCACCTCAGCAGGAACAGAGTAATTTGCTCTTTAACGCGAGTTGCCATAAACAAAGCTCTTTCCATGCAAAACTGCTTTAAAGTCCCAATGGGACCACATGAGAAAAAAGTTCAGCCCAGAATGTGTCAAGAACAACCTGCAAGAAAAGAACAAAGTCAACCAACCTCTCTGTTCTTGTAGAGAATGTCTAGGCCTTTAAGTTCAAATCAACTTGGGCTGCGCAGCAACACTGCTTCTGAATGGCTCAATTAAACTAAAGGAAGATTTCAAAGTGGCTTAGTCAAAGTCTAAATTTAAAGTTGACTGAGATAATGTGGCCCTCCAGTGAGGTTGAATTAACTCTGCAAAGAAGGTGGGGCCAAAATTTCCCCGCAGCAACGCAAAAGACTCCCTGCCAGTTCTAACAAGGTTGGCTTGGAGAGCTTTTTCACTTCATAAATGTAATAACATTAAACCTGCATTCTGTATTTAATCAGGTTATTTTTGTCTGATATTACATGTTTAAGATAAAAAAATAAAACTTTAAGTTTAACAAAAAAGCAAAAACAGAAGAAATCTTTAAGAGGGAAAATATATGTTTTATGGCACTTTATACTCACAAGAAGAGTGACTTTTTATCTATTTGGACGGTTATATAACCAGTCAGTAAATTATGATTTGTTTTTGAATCAGTCTGACAGAGGGAGGTATCCCAATCCTTGTGGTTTTTAGTATAACAATGACCATTAGTGGGACCCTTTGTGGGGTTCCTTGAGACGACATTGTTGTAAATAAGCGCCGTTTAACTAAATAATCTGAACTGAAACTATCTGTGTAGTTATGCTGCTATAGGCTTAGGCTGCTGGAGGACATAACGACCACTTTCACCCTCTTCGCTACATTCTCACACTACTCTCCAATTTTGCATTATTTCCAGTTATTTCAGCTTTTAACTTTGTTCTCTTTTCTCTTCCTAGAAGCTGCACCTGGCCTGACTCTGTGTCTACCTGTGACACCTTTCTGGAGAGGGGAATCGTCCGAGCTTCTGCTGGCAACAACTTAATGCTCACCCTCTACCGATGACCCACATAGCCCTGTCTTTTAGTGTTTAACCCTTTCTCTCTCCTAGACATGGAAATTGACTGAGTTTTTACTGTAACTAACTCTCTTTCAGACTCTAACCTTGAAAACTGGCTCAAAGTTTATCTGTTCTTTCTTTCTAGGTGAAACGACTAAAGGAGCTACATCCATTAACATTTACTTTTCCTTCCCATAGAAAGTACTCCTGGATCAGTGCTTCTTTGTTCTCTTTGTGTCTCTGTTCTGTCCTCTTAAACTCCCAGTCGGTCGTGGCAGATGGTGCTCACACTGAGCCTGGTTCTGCTGGAGGTTTCTTCCTGTTAAAAGGGAGTTTTTCCTCTCCACTGTCGCTACATGCATGCTCAGTATGAGGGATTGCTGCAAAGTCAACGCCAGTGACTGTCCACTGTCTCTACATGCTCATCCAGGAGGAGGGAATGCTGCAAGTCACTGACTGGATGCAATCTGCTGGGTTTCCTTAGACAGAAAAACTTTTTATCTAATTTGAATAAAAAGCTAACTCTGACTGGTTCAATGGTTAGGATTAATTGTAATGTATGTACCTGACTGTTGTGAAGTGCCTTGAGACAACATGTGTTGTGAATTGGCGCTGTGTAAATAAAATTGAATTGAAACTGACCCGTTGGCGAGGGGCTTTCCTTTGGAGATGTGCTGCCTGGCGAAGCTAACGGTGATCGTTTTTGCTCTGGACCAGCTGTGGGGACATCTAACGTCGGCTTCTTTGGCTTTTCTGGAACAGCAACCATTGACTGAAAGAGATTCACTATATGAGTCGTTTATTCAGAAACAAGCCTACAGTAATTTACAGGCTACATAGATAGCTCACCTCTTCCTCCTTTTCTTCATCATCTTCTTCATCGCCAACATCAGGAGCATCAGGGGAAGCAAGCTTGCTGGCTGCCTCTAGAGTAGCGATAAACCCTCGCTCAGCATCTGCCGCCTTTTGGCCAGGGATCGGAGGAAAGCCTGAAACAATATGACGATATTTAGTTCTTTTATGAAGTACAAACAGTGGTTAGACAGAAAAATAATACTGCAGATGTTTCAGGTTTCCTATTTTAGTTTCTGTTTTTATGTGCATAATTATCTAAACGGGTGCACACAGTTTATGTGCACTGTAATGATAAAGATGTTTCCATCATTTACATCTTTCCTCACTTACAAACACAAATGTTAAAAAAGGTACAAAAGATTAAGGAACATTTGAAAGTTTTTGGTTGAACTGGATTTATACATGATCAAGGACTTTTAATGGCTCATGAAAATCCAATCTGATTGACAGAGAAGCCAAAGATGGAGCAAATGAGTTCGAAAAGTGGACAGATAGAGAAGATAAAGAAGATCTAAGTAATACTTGGTGATATTACTACATAGTGTGATGACTTAAGAAATATTTGTTGGATGTATATCCCAAATCTTACCATCTTCTAGGGCCCTTATGCGGAGGTTTATAGGAGTATGATACCCAAGAGCCGACACAAATACAACATTAATAAAACGGTCCTCAAATTTACCAGAACTTCATCAACCATCTTGGTTGCAGGTAAGGACTTGTTACCCTTCTGCTACTGTCTCTGTCAAGCAGAACCACTTCCAGTTCCTTCAAACGGATGAGCAATTATGTTCCTCAACCGGGTGAAGCAGTTATTCAGGTCAAATTGTTGAGCAGTACTGTTGTTAAACTATAAAGGCGTTATTAAATGCTCAGCCTCAGTAACATGGACACAAGGCTATAAAACTAGTTAACATGATACTAACCAGGTGGCACTGGAAGCTCATCGAAGTTGACCGGTCTCCCAGCTTTGTGAGCTCGGATGGCGCTGTGATATTGCTGCAGGAGAGGGATTAAAAAGGTTTTAATAAACACAGCTAATGTAACAAATGGTGATTTACAAAGAGAAGAAGTAGGCTGCTTCAAAAATATTTGCTCCTCACAGATTTGTTCTGTTTGTCTTTTTTTGTCAAACTTAACTGTTTCAGATCTTTAAACCAATTTCATGTCAGGCAAGAATAATCAAAGCAGTTTTCAAATGATGATGGCATTCATTAAGGGAAAAAGCTCTCCAAACCTACCTGATCCTATGAGAAAAAGTAATTGCACCCCAAAACCTAATAACTCTTTGAACCATCTTTGACAGCAACAACATGCAATAAGTGTTTTATATCACTGTGAAGGGAATTTGGCCAACTCTTCATTGCAGAATTGTTTAAAGTCAGCCACAATGGGCAGTTTAGGACCATCAACAACCTGTTTAAGCTTATGCTACAGCATCTCAATTGGATTTAAGGCCAGACTGAACCCTTCGTTTTTTATAACCGTTCAGAGGTTAAAGCTTTGGATCGGTGAGCATAAAACGCCACAGGACAATAATCCGAACATAAATGTTCTTAAGCTTAATGTGAGGAACTGAAGGCTGAACCTTGTCCCTCAGGAATTTCTGCTAGAGAGCAGCATTTGTGGCTCCTGGATGAAACGTTGATGAACTCCTGGAGTAATCTTGGTAAGACAAGTTCTGTTTGTCTTTTGTCTTGATTCTACAGGTCTGGCAGTAATCAGACCATCAGTGAAATTGAACTCAACTTTCCACATCAAGTGGTTAATTGCAATTAACTGATGATTTAAAAATGGTAGAAATTACGTTTTGTTTTACATTGGTTCAAGTTGCTTTGGACATTTCCCTGAATATATTTACTCATATCATCTTTATCTTACAATAAAATCAGTTTGATAATCAGAAACATTTAAATGTGAAGAAAACTAAAGAAATCTATAAAAAGGGACAAATATTCTTTAAGGCACTGAAAAAAACACATCTATGTCATTTGGAAAAATTCAAACCATACAGTTTAGTTATTTTAACTACATTAGAGGTCTTCCAAGATACCTTAGCAATGCGGTCGTGCATTCTGGCCTTGCGGTCATCCCCACTGGCTTTGGCATGATTTGATGCTTCCACATATTTAACTCGCCTCTGCTCAAGAGCCTCCAGCACATCCGTGGGACCTGAAAGGGCAGCAGGACCTAAAACCGCAGAAGAAAGTTTCTCATAAAAGAGAAATTAAAGACTTTTACTAGTACAACATAAGCTTATCATAAGTCAATGTTCCTACACATTTGTTCATGCTGAAACTCCATCCTTTCTCAGACTCAAACATCAACAATTCTGTCTTTTCTGGCTCATTCTTTAAAGATACACCAAACTTAACTATAGTTATATGCTAGAAATGTGCGCATTGAATTTGCATGGATGGATGGAGACACATATGAATGGATTATAGTTGGATGAATGCATGTATTGATAAATGAAACGACTCATGGATGGATGAAAAGGTGCTTAAGTAGATGAAAATGGATGGAAGGACAGACAGGTGGATGGTCAGAAGGATGAACTGATACTTTTTTTTGACAAAGGGATATGAAATAAAGAGTGGAAATATAAATATATTTCCATACAAAATACCTAAACCAAATTCCAAACTTCCACAGCGGTATAATATCCTCCACCTAGACAGGCCGACTGCTTCTCCAAACGATGATTTTGATTTCCTTTCAGATTTACTGAAGCCTCATCAACGTATTACGAGTGTATTAAGAGGAAGTAAAATAAATGAAATATTGTTTCTTAAAGACGATCACCGGACAGAGTACTGTAGAAATTTGGTAACAAAACGATAAAAAAAATAAACAGATAACTAAATGTTAAACTGATGAGTACCAGGGGCTTCTGTAGGTGGTTGGGAGGCCTCGATGTGTTCAGAGGGAGGTTTATTCACTGCAGCAGAGCCCACTCCTGCACCTAAAACACAAGAGGTGAATATTAAATCCCAAGATCTACAAAAGCAGAGTTTTTTTGATCATGTGTAATTTCTCAGGCCAAAAAGCTTGTGTTTAGCCATGTACTTTCAACGTATTTTTAGAGGACCAATTCATAGCAAATATCTCCAAACACTTTACAACACAAAATGGTTTTGTAACGTCCAGTTAAACCCAGTTATGATATACTACACCTTGTAAATATGTGTCTAAGAAAATCAGGACGATTAGATATTAAACTTCAACCAACTTGAGTCCAACTAGAGTTCGGTTCTTTTTGTGGGTAACAAGCTTCTTAAGCTCCTCTGGAAAGACAAATAACACCCCTTCTATTTCTCACATTAGCATGCTGAGGAAGTTATTAGAGAAAAATCAACTTGGACAAATAATTTACTTCATTTTCATACATTATTCTTTAGCTGTTTTCGTTGTATTCATCGGGAGAAACATCTCCAGAATGATGGCGATACTCTTTGATCATATTAAATCACTTTCCATCTAAAGTAACAAGTGGCTCAAAGCAAATCATTCCTAAAACATTATTTTGACCTCTGTTTTTCAGACCTACATTTGATTCTGTTAGTTCCTATTATTTTTTGTAAAACATGCAGAATATGTAAGTTTTAATTGTCAGCCTTTTAGGAATTGTTCCTATGAATAGTTGTTATCTTCTTCCCTAACAAAACATTATTTCTTTACAGCATTTCTGACCCTTTCCAGGAGATGAAGGGAGGCCACTGAGGTCGACTGCTTGTCCTTTCTCCAACGCCTCGATCGCAGCATCAAACCTCTGCACAAAAAAATAAATAATGATACTCTTTGTCAACACTGGCATTGTTGGCATATTTTACATCATCACATTCCTCTGAGGGAAATCTTGCAGTCAGAATGTCCAGCAGCAACAAGCCCAGACAACAGACTGCAAACATCTGAGCTTTAAACATATGATTAGGAAACATGGTGCATTAAAACTGGGTTTTGTTAAATGACTAATGACCGGTGTACAAACTTTACCTACAGTGTTTCTCCTACTGTTATATTAGGAGGGAGTCTGGCACCCCCTTCGAAGGTCAGCCCAACTTTACTTTACATATATCTGGTCAGATTACAACAGAAGACACATAAGCTTAAACTTCCTACAGAACAGATCTATACAGTGTCTTCCTATTAAACAAACCTGAGTGACATTTTTTCTCTCCTCTGCTCTGTGTCTTGTACAACAGGTTTATGCCCCGAGGCAAACACATACACCTACACACACCAGGCATGAGCTGGTTCTGGTCTCAGTGTATAGCACGATTTTTCAAAGTGATGGTTTCAAACCACTAAAGTTTAGATCATTCTGTTTTTTACGGTTTACAGAAACACTTCGGCAGTAAGTGGAGTTTCCTCTAAGAGTATGGAGCCGAGTTGTTCAGTGCTCTGATCTGGCAAGCCATCTTCACACATTATAGAGAGAACCTTTAAAACAAATCCCTAAATCTATTCTTCCTAGTAAAAAACTAACATTTCAGATATCTGGAATGGCATTCTTCCTATCCACAGTCGACATTTTAGCAATCTTGGACATCATTATTTAAATTAGGGATTTTTAGATATCTTAAATTTCTTACGTGTACAATTGTAATTCTAGATATCCTAAGAGGGCATTTCAAATTTTTATTAGTAATATGCTACTGTGGATATATTTAATTTCAATTTTTAGTAGTAAAATTGTTACATTGACAAGGAAGAATTATATTTTTTGAAATTTAAAAATGGGAATTCTAGTGTATTTTTTAATTAAACGTTAAAATGGCTTGCTAAACTCTCAGTACCACCTTACGGATAATCCTTTTGTTTTGAGATATACTCATGTTCTTTAGGTCTCGTGGTCAAATGAAAGGTCGTGACACGGAGTGAAGGGTTTACGCTCCTGGTCCCTCATGGGAGGAGGTCACAAACTCTCAATGTGAACTCTAAGAGGTAATACATGGTCATTTAATACAAAGCAAAGACAGCAGCAGAAGTCCACGGTGTGGATGGTATTGCAGAGTCCATCAGATCCGAGAAGCATGGTGCTCAGCAGAATCTTACGCGGATGACAACATGTTGGGAGCAAAAACATTGCTTGCATTCAAAGCGCTGTATGCTTGTAACCTACATGAACCAAAAAGGTGTGGTAAACCCCACCCTTTTGGTTCCATAATCTCAGACCCTGCTGTGTAAGCCCACATGGCCCATGATCTTGTATGATTTGGAAGGTAAAAAGTGATCCGTAATAGGGAGTCAATCCAACAGCTGATTCTCATTTCAAACGGACTATCAGCTCTCGATTGTGTTCCCTCACTCTTTGCATGTTTGTCTATGTATCAAAATAATAAATAAACCTCCAAGACATTATTACAACCATAATAATCAATATATTATGTGATTTCAGTAGCAGCAATGTATGTATGTTGCTTTTCTGTTTTAAATAAAAGGAATTCTATTATGTTATTCACTTTTATGTCAAAGGTTGGAAACATAAAAAGGTTGAAAAACAGGGATGTAAATACGTGGCCCTTTATAACAAATGCATCAATTCTTATATTCCAGTCTGATTGGGTTTTATACAAACACATGATAAATGACATCTGTAGAAGTAACCCAGGAGTTAATAATTCTCTTCAACTCAATGGGAAATATGTTTTATTTGCTACACAAATCAAATCAAGAAGTTGTCAGCTTCCAGAAAGGTCTGCTGCCAGTTCCTTGACAAATGTCACTTTAAAAACATGGTATTTTACACACAGAAAAGAATTGGTTTGTTTAAAAGGGCACGTTTGTCATGCTTTAACTCACCTTGCTGGTCTTGAAGTAGAGCTTAGCCTGCTCCATATCCCCTTCCTTCTTTGCTCTCAAAGCTGCCAGCTTGTATTCTTTCTGCCTCTCCAAAAGCATCGTCTTTGTCCCCTCAGTCATGGCTGCATCACGGACAAAACAATTACCAGAGTGAAAGGCCTCATTCACTGCATACTGGCAGGCAAGGAGACAGTTATTTCACTGAGACCAATAAAAGTCATGTGCCTCCGATACAAAATGGATAGCATAAGTAGAATAAATTCAGATAAATCCATAATTTACAGTCAGGTGTATATTAAAGGTGAGAAACATCACATCAAAATTTTGATAAATACATTTAAAAGGTACATTTGTAAATATTTTCCTAAATAAAAGTGAAATATTAATAGAGTTTAAACTTTTCAAATTTGTTGTTTTATATTCCAAACATTTCTAAACATCTAGTCCTTCAATGTTTTTGTTTTCTGCACAATCCAATATGGATTTTACTGATAGGAGGCCAATTTGGGCAAACAAAAACAAAAACTAAGTACACCTCTCAGATATTTGTAACTTTATAATTATCATTTTTATTAATAGTTGCTGATCATGAATAAGTGTTAGTTAAGGTATTTGTAAATTCTGTGAAAAAACATTTTTAAGAGATTCAATTTGCTTTAGAAACTTTGAGCCCAACCCATAAACCCAATTTTAACAACAGTAAAATACAATCTCTTGTTGGTTTGGACCTCTCTCTGTGAAATGCAAACAATTGTCACTTTATAGAAATGAACTTCATGTATTAGAAAGTTGCAACCCCTGGACTCTCAAAAATGTTGTCACATAACAACCAGAACCAGTACATGGTTTTCAAAATTGTTTACAAAAAATTCTGAAAAGCGCGGCGTGCATTTTTATTCAGTCCCCCAATTTATTACGGCTTACTTACAGTTACGGCTTCAAGTCGTCAGTACCATCAAGAAACTGAAACTAATCTGTTCAAAGCAGCTCGATGTCAGTCAGGTTTGATGCAGAGCGAGTTAAAAAATAAAGTGCAAGTTTTGCAGAAAATTATGAAAGATTTCCATCTAGGCCATTTTAACAAATGAATATGCTTTGATCTAAACTGTAGTTCTGGCTGTATGTTTATGGTTTCTGTTCTGCTCAATGTTGAACCTCTGCCACAATCTTAGGATTTTTGAAGCCTTTAACAGTTTATGTTCCAGGATTTAGCTTCATCCATCTCGGTATCAACTCTGACCAGCTTCCGTGTCCCTGCTGAAGAAATGCATCCCCTCAGCACAATGCTGCCACAACCACCCAATGACATGCAGGACCTGATTTTATTTCAGGGTTAAATATTAAAAAGACACTGAATATATATGCACACCACACCTTCTGATTGTTCCTAAGATAATTTGAAAAATGTATGATTTTCCCTCCACTTCTCAATTATGCACTACTTTGTGTTGGTCTATTGCATAAAACTCCTATATATTAAATGAAAGTTTAGCGTTGTACTGTGACAAAATTTGAAAAAAGTTCAAAAGGTATTAATACTTTTACAGGCAATGTATTTACCTAAATAATGTGTGCAGCTATTATAACATATTGAAAAAATGCAGGCATTTGATGAACAAGCTAGTTTAGGATTTGCCAACAGGATAAATAAACATATTTTGCCCTTATTTGTTGAAACCTAACCTTTATATGTTAAAAACATTATTGCTGCTTTAACTTACTAGTTTTAGTATAGAACTTACAATCTGTCAGACTGGCCTTAGTGAGGTCAGCAGTTCCCACAGGTGGCTCCTCAGGAGATGGAAGGTTGCTCAGAGTTGGTATGGTAGCAGAGGAAGACTGCTCTTCTTCACTGCTGAGTGTCATGGCATCAGGCACGGCAGTCGGCAGGGTCGTGGCTTCCGTCTCCCCCTGCTGCGCTCGATCAGGACGCGAGGGTACAGGAGGTGCAGGTCTTGCAGGGACAGCGGGCTGAGATGCAGCGACTGGGTCTCCGGTAGCTACAGGTGGTGGGATCTCTGATTCGTTTACAGGCTTTCCTTTTTTCACAGCAGCTAACATCGACTCCAGTGACTGTCAAGAGCAACAATAACAATTTTTACAATGAATTTTATATAGAACTATTAAATTCTTAAATAGAAAAAAAACATTTTGTTGCTGCTTTGTATGTCTTCCAAATAAGTATTTAAACTTGGAGGAGAAATATTTACTGGCCAAAACAGCTGGTAACCAAGTTACCAAGGGATTCAGACCCACCCCTCTTTACTTAAACTCTCTAAATCTTTAAGTTTCTTGGCTTGCTGCAAGGCAACTAAAAGCTTCAGATCCTTCTGTGGAATTTCTCTACGATTAAGGCTTTAATTAAGCCCTTCGATTATCTCAATGTGCTTCTTTCCTCTTTAACTTACAGGTCCTACAACAAATGCTTCCTGCTAAAAGTTAATCTCGTAACCCTTCACAACAACGGAGGGGACAAAATTGTATGCAAATCTGTCAATCTAATGTAAATAAAACATCTAAAAATTCCCATCATCACTCACCCCATTAATTGTCCATTTTAAATGTAGAAAGAGCTGCTATAAATCAGCCTTGGGATGTAGTTATATCTTCATCATCTCGATGCATTTTTACCAACCTTCAGACCTCGATCATATCTTCTGGCTTTGGACGTCTCTCCTGCAGTCTTTGCGTTCTTTATTGCTGTCTTATACATCTCTGCTCGCTCCTCCAGAGTATTTTGGAGGCTACCAGGGGCTGCTTTGGAGACCTTCACTTCCTGTTTAAGTCACACAAAAATCAACATGCGGGTACTGTAAACAACACTGAAAAGAGCTCCTTTGAAAAATGTGTCCGTATACAAACTGTGAGCTGCAAACCTCTACTACCTAAACAGGAGCAACAATCCAAGTAAATAAAAACAAAAATATATATCTTTCCTTATTCAGTTGTTTGAAACCTGAACAATAACCACTCAGAGTATTGTACAGAAAGAAAAATTAAGTATTTACCTCAATAACACAGAGCCCACCATTAGAACCGCCAAGTAAACTATTACTATTTGGACTGTTACCAAAACAAGTCGTTACACTTTTAAGTTACAGTTTTAGAAGCAAGGAACTGAAAAAACATAAAATTCTATCCGAAACGTACGTCGGCCGTGTTTGTTTCAAAGCTGGCAGAGAGCTGCTTGTATCGTACCTGTGCAGCTGGGGACTCGACTGCCTCGACTTGAGAAGATTCCGCGGAGGCGGAGAATGTGGAGGAAGCAGTTTCTGCATCCCCAGCTTCCTCCTCACCCACCACTTCCTGGAGCTCCGCCTGATGGAAAAAGAATGCACCGACTGATCAACAACCAGAGATGACTGCTAAAACACAACTCAGGGCGTTAGATGAATGGCAAGCTTTCCACCTGCTTGGTGACATTTTTAAGATCAACTGGTAAAACTGCAAAAACCAATGCTTAACCTATAGAAGTTCTGCACCTCTTCTACAGTCTGCACTAAAGGTGCATCAGGTCACATTTTTTAAACAGGAAATTATCTTTCTGGCTACAAAGCTTACTAAGAGTACATAATAACACAGCTTGTAATTCCAGGATGGTATTTGGCATTATTTGAGAGACATCCTGTCAATTACAGTATCCTTAGTTTTCTTCTAATACAGAATGACTCTACAAACAAAATCTGATGTTTTAAATAGGAATAAGATCATAAAAGTAAATTTAATGGCTTAGAAGAGCATTATTAGTTTTAGTTCTAACTTATTTTCTCTTTGTTAATATTCATCAGAAACTGTAAGGAAGTGATAAAAGTCTTTAATATTATACAAGCTCCAGAAATTTCAGTGTAACTGGTACAAAGTTACTTACTGTAGCAGGCTTTATTTTTGGTTTTGAAAGACATTACTAAATATACAGAGATTTACTTTTACTCGTTTGACAAACCATTTCACTGTGCTCATGTATGCAATCTCTCGTTAATTCAGCTTTATGCATGTTTGGGAACCTATGGCAATGTCTTTTGATTACACTGACAATACTTTAAATTCTCTGAGACATGGAGAAACATCAAAAAACATCACAACACAACAGGACTTCGAGCACAAAGGATCCAAGATTATTTTTCTACCTCCTAAGATGTGTATAAAATAAATGTTGAAATACTAAACTAGGTTTACCATCCACTGACAGAGAGAAACCCTGATATGAATGTGTTAGATGTACAGCACGAACCAATAGATCTTCATCGTCTTCAACATTATCGTCATCATCCCCGTCCACATCTTTCATACACTCGTCAGCCATTTTTGCAATGTCTTCCATGGGCAGAGGGCCTACAGCATAGAAACATACAGTCATGTTTTCATGCGTTCAACAGCAGGAATCGTATATGCTCTCATCTTGGTTGATGGTAATAATTAACAATGTTATAAGTTGAGAGATTTGATTTTTAACACAAGTAGTTAGATAATACATTTATGTTATTTGATATAATCGCTTTTGTGCCAGAATTTAACAATGAAAATCTTCAAATATATTTTGGATTCAACCTTTAAAATCATTTATTAATTCAGATAAAATGTAATCCTCCATTAAATTGGTGGACCTAAACATTAGGCAAGCCTGGTGCTTAACAGAGCTGTGTCACAAATATGTGAGGACATGGCTTTATTTTCTTCATTAAATAAAAATGTAACACTTTTCAATTCAAATTCTTACATTGCAAAAACATATAATTGCTCAAATGAAAAATAACTGAACACAGGCTTTATAATATACTACTGAAAAACAACTACAAGTAATAGCGAAACTAACTAGAAAAACGTTATGCTACGATCTGTCAGATTTAATGCAATCTGTACACAGTTCAACAACAAAACCAAAGCAACGAAAGGTCCAGTCAACTTTATTCATCACTGAAAATCCATTCTCTCCATGTAGACATTAGATCCAGGAAATTATTTAAAATTTACTTTGGCCAAAACACAACTAAACGATTTAAAATATTCAATCATAATTTGATCAAAGCAGAACAACTCAGGTCCAATTTAAATTGACCCAAATCATTTCAAGGGGTCCTGTCTACCAGCACCAAGAGGTCTTGAATGGGTCAGAGATGTGTTAGTAAAAGAAATGAGACCATCACCATAAAACACAAAGATTTTAAAGGCGGAGGCAGATCAAAGTGCAGAGTGCTAAGCAAAGGCCCCACCTGTTTGAAATTCATAAAACTCAAAGTGGTAGTCGCATTTACAGTTGCATTGTAAGATACTGCATGTTTTTAAGAAGAATCCAGGTTATTTAACTGTGTGCTAAAAATTAAGTCTCTCAAATTATTAGAGATGCACAATATTAACATCAGTATCGACCAGTGTTAGTCATTTTTTACCATCGATATCGATCCCAAAAGTAAAACTGGGCTGATATTACAACCAGTTTTAATTTCCATCTTGCTGCCCTTTGTGTTTCAGGAGGTGGAGGGGAGGGGGCCATGTGGTATTTGTTTGGGCATGTGACAGAGATGGAGCGCAGGATTATGTGTAACTGAAGCAGCAAAGCAATGTCAGCTGTGTGGTCGCTTTTTCATGGTGATAAAAGGGTAGGGAAATAAATATGAGATATATGAAACAGGTAAATATCAGTTAACGGCATTACCAGCAATATTCATAGCAGACCAAATTTTTATACTGGTGCATCCCTAAGAAATATCCTGATGATCAGTGCATTTAGTTGCTTATGAAGACAAAAAGTAAAGCAGAAAATCGTGAATTGGCGTTTATAAATAAACTGAATTGAATTGAAAATGTATGCATTGTGTGAAGGGGGAAATGAGTGGAACTGGTGCAACAGAGAAGGAGTGGTGAGATATATGCAAATGATTAACTGTAGTGGCCAGGACAGGTGTCTTTATGCAGCTAACGACCTGAAACAGGTGCTTCTAATTTAGATTAATAAGTGGAGTGGAGGTGGACCTTTTAGAGGCGGACTAACAGGTCTTTGAGGGCCAGAATTTTGGCTGATTGGCAGGTGTTCAAATACTAATTTGCAGCAGTAACACACAAATTATTTTAAAAATCATACATTGTGATTTCCAGATTTTTTTTACATTATGTCTCTCACAGTGGACATGCACCTAAGATGAAAATTTCAGACCCCTCCATGATTTCTAAGTGGGAGAACTTGCAAAGTCGCAGGGTGTTGTTGACACGCCACTGTGACGAGAAATCAGTCGGTGAATATGATCAGGCAATTTATAGCTCAACTGGCCATGACCATTGAGCGATTGAAAAAAATTTGATCAGTGAAGGCAACATTCATTAGCTCTATCAGGACTGCTGACATCGGTTGTGTTTATTAAAGACACAGCCAATTTCAGTATGTGTCAGGAAAGGAAAATACAATTTCCTTTCACTGAAAGGGAAACTGTATTTTCTGCATGTCTATGGGGCATTCAGGCTGCAAAGAAACATTTGACAGCGAGACTTAAAACAGATACCAGGAAGGCTGAACATATCCCTGCAAAGTTCTCTGTTTTTCCACGTTATCTCTCAATCTCTGTCTGTTATGGAACATCCTGAATTTGAAAATGTTGTCAATTTTGCAGAAATCTGACTTAAAATAGGGATCTGCGTTCTCTGCTAGATGCATTGCTAGATTATTAAGTGTGAACACTCAAATTTAAAGATGTTTTCTTGTATCTGAATCAGTCAGAACACATTTTCACGCTAGGTCTGAACAGGGGCCTAAATCAACTAGTAGCAATGAGATAAAACAAGGAAAAACAGAATATACAAATGGTGCGCAAATCCACAGGACATACAACGTATAAAGCCCATAAGGAATCATTGAGCATGTTTACAGAGATCCAGTTACACAGAACTCACTTTTCCCCTTCGGCTTGACTCTTCCTCTTGTATTGGCTTTATTTCCAGTAATAGCAGCAAGTTCAGCCTCCAGATCAGGGTCGTCCAGGTTTTCCTCCGCACCCATCATCATCTTCTCAGGGTCCAGGTCTACAAACAACCCCATCTAACAAAAGCACAGATTTCCGGCTTAACATTTTATCATTCTGCCTGCTGTGTTTAACGTAATTTTGGCTTTAGAGTTGCTACCTTTTTGGCCGCAGCAGTGCCCTGTCCTTTGGGCATCGGTGCCTTCTTCTTTTTACCAAACATGCTATTTTTTTTTTGTATGTCTGTCGCTTAACAAACCCTTCAGCGACAACCGTGTGATCCAAACTAGCCCTATGAACCAAAACACATTGAAAAATAAAATAAAAAGCTGATTCCAGCTGTCTGTATTCTGGTTAGAGCAGTTGAAATCATGTGAGCGGTTGTCAGGTGGCTCCCAACCGTCGCTGCGTGACACTGAACTGCCTACTGACCAGAGCTAAAGCTGTTAGCCAAACATGCTATCTTCTACCAGCTCCAAAAGTTGTTTTAACACCAAGTGGGTGCCTGTTGCCATCACCGCCGACGAATAATTTAAATATTACAGTAAAATCTCGGTGCAAAATGTAGGTTTACCTGTGCATTCACTAGTTCATAAGGTAGCTCTCAGACGACCAGCTTCGTCTGCGGCTTGACATTGCTTGTTTGAATACGCATGCGCAATGCGACAGGGCGTTTGACAGCAGGAGAAGGGTGAAAAAACGCCCTGAGTCATGTCTTACAGGCAAGCGACACTGAACGCATCAGTGAGCCTAAATTAAACACGTTTCAGTGTTCTGTTAGATTACATATATTGCTAGAGATTTTTATTTAGACGAAGTAATTTAAATCAAAATTAAGACTAATTAAATAGAATGATTACTGATTATATATTTCAGTCGTTTTGTGTGAATTCTGACGATTATGGCTTACAGCTAATAAAAACCAAAAAATCAGTTTGTGAATATGAATTTTAAAACTAAAATAGTACATGACTAATTTTTAAAAGAGGTTTTAACTACAGAAAATACAGTTTCCAACAGACTCATTTCCAACTTCCACAAGTAAAACCCACCAAATTTTATTGCCAAAGAAGATGGCTGTTCACATAGTGGAGAGATCAAGCACATTAAAGGAAAGTTGAACAGAAGGAAAAATGTAAGTAAAAAAAATAAAATGAGTCTACAACTATCAGAATGCAGTATGACATTTTCACCCAGTAATTATTTTGGGGGACTTTGTGGTTGTCAAGTGTTCTATGAAATACTATTTATTTATTCCACTTTATGTTGCAACAAACTGAAATAGTTTTAGAACACATTCAAATTTTCCTTGTACAGGGGTTGGACAATGAAACTGAAACACTTGGTTTTAGACCACAATAATTTATTAGTATGGTGTAGGGCCTCCTTTTGCGGCCAATACAGCGTCAATTCATCTTGTGAATGACATATACAAGTCCTGCACAGTGGTCAGAGGGATTTTAAGACATTCTTCTTGCAGGTTAGTGGCCAGGTCACTACGTGATACTGGTGGAGGAAAACATTTCCTGACTCGCTCCTCCAAAACAACCCAAAGTGGCTCAATAATATTTAGATCTGGTGTCTGTGCAGGCCATGGGAGATGTTCAACTTCACTTTCATGTTCATCAAACCAATCTTTCACCAGTCTTGCTGTGTGTATTGGTGCATTGTCATCCTGATACACGGCACCACCTTCAGGATACAATGTTTGAACCATTGGATGCACATGGTCCTCAAGAATGGTCCGGTAGTTCTTGGCAGTGACGCGTCCATCTAGCACAAGTATTGGGCCAAGGGAATGCCATGATATGGCAGCCCAAACCATCACTGATCCACCCCCATGCTTCACTGTGGGCATGCAACAGTCTGGGTGGTACGCTTCTTTGGGGCTTCTCCACACCGTAACTCTCCCAGATGTGGGGAAAACAGTAAAGGTGGACTCATCAGAGAACAATACATGTTTCACATTGTCCACAGCCCAAGATTTGTGCTCCTTGCACCATTAAAACCAACGTTTGGCATTGGCATGAGTGACCAAAGGTTTGGCTATAGCAGCCTGGCCGTGTATATTGACCCTGTGGAGCTCCCGACAGACAGTTCTGGTGGAAACAGGAGTTGAGGTGCACATTTAATTCTGCCGTGATTTGGGCAGCTGTGGTTTTATGTTTTTTGGATACAATCCGGGTTAGCACCCAAACATCCCTTTCAGACAGCTTCCTCTTGCGTCCACAGTTAATCCTGTTGGATGTGGTTCGTCCTTCTTGGTGGTATGCTCACATTACCCTGGATACCGTGGCTCTTGATACATCACAAAGACTTGCTGTCTTGGTCACAGATGCGCCAGCAAGACGTGCGCCAACAATTTGTCCTCTTTTGAACTCTGGTATGTCATCCATAATGTTGTGTGCATTTCAATATTTTGAGCAAAACTGTGCTCTTACCCTGCTAATTGAACCTTCACACTCTGCTCTTACTGGTGCAATGTGCAATCAATGAAGACTGGCTACCAGGCTGGTCCAATTTAGCCATGAAACCTCCCACACTAAAATGACAGGTGTTTCAGTTTCATTGTCCAACCCCTGTAAATGTATAGTTTATGTAAGATTAAGGTCCGGATTCACTGCTGGCTACATTAAAAACCCATCTACTGCTGAAAGCCACTAACTACTTCATTAAACCTTGTTTTCTAAAGCTGGGTATTATTTTCTTTAGAAGCTGTGGAATGAGGCTTATGACTTTGTTTCTACCAGTGAAAACTGATGGAACCCAGTCCGCCCTGTTCTTCAAAACCCATCAAGTGTGTATGTAGAAAGAATAAATGAGTATTTCAATAAATCAAAACAAAGAATGCTTCAGTCACAGGTGCCAAATCACGATAAAATTTATACAATGAAATTAGCTTTTGTTGATTTAACAAGTAGTAAATAATCCACTTACATTATTTTCTAAAATACTTCAAATGAAATTATCTGCCAGACAAATGTAGATTAAATTCAAAATCTCTTTGCAAAAAAATGTATTTCAAAAACTAACCGTTCTGGCTTAAATATTCTTACAAGTTGAGCACAAATGAGAGGAATATCTATTTTGTAACAAATACATGTACATATCCTGTAATAGGTGGCAGCATATCTGATTAATTAACATTAATCCACCTTTATCAGTCAACATCTGGCTAAGAGAGATTTAAAGCAGGACCTTTAGTGTAAATAAAACAACTGACTCTTTGTTTAATGATTAGAGTGAAATATGACAGTATTTCCTTCAGGATGGCTGTAAGACTACAAATCCCTGTTGTTGCTGCTGAGCAGTTTAGGGTAGGATGTACCAATAGAGCTGCCATGACGACAGACCACCAGCTCCAGCATGTACTCGTCCACTTTCACCACCACTGAAGTCATCTTCTCAGACGACATGAGGAAGATGATGGTGAACAGAGCGACCTCAAATTCTGGGCTGATGCCGATGAAGCTGCTGCCGACAGGCTTTACCAGACCTTTCCAACTGAACTGCAGGTTCAGAACATGGTCATCCTCATCAGGCTAAAACACACAAACAAGAATAATATGATTTAATGCAGGTAAAAACTGGAAATATTCCAGATTTCCAGTTTTTACACTGATCAAAATAATGCATGATCAGTTGTCCAAGATATTTTCCGTTACCAAATTCTAAACTTAAATTAGCAGAGCTTTTATTCTGTTTTGGACCAATCTTTTCAAACATTATTACAAAATCTAAAAACCAAATTAGTGGATGGCAAAATGAATAGATTAAAAACATGGAAAGTGGAAAACACAAATGGGTGGAAAAACAGATAGACTGATGATGCCACAGGGCATAATTCTGTAAATACAAACAATGTTTCCTATACTCTTGTTTCCATATTTATCCTGCCCTGAAAAATGCTCCAATCAAATTCCACACTTTTCCTAACTGAGCTGGAAACATGCATGATGTTCTTACTGTGTTTTTTTTGTCCCTGGCTTTGTAGCCTTTGTAATCCACATGGCCGTGCTTCTCTTGCAGGTAGAACTGCACCCAGTTGTGCAGACCCATGATCTCCTTGCCATGTTTGGTCTCTCCAACAAAAACGTGCTCAAAGCCACAAGAATCCTCCCTGAAAGAAAAAAAAAGTGTATTTGTTTCTGCCCTAACTGAATTATATATTTCTGAAGTAATTTCTCCTTTATCTAAAACTTTGCATTGTTCAGGAACAGACACCCTATATGCAATTTATCCAAGAAAATGAGAACAGATAATATGTAAACCTATATTGCCAGTTGTTCAGTTGATAAACATGCAAATGTTTTGCCCCCTAAGCTTCTCCTTTGTAGTAGCGCCCCCTGCTGTCAGAGCAACACTCACCCTCCACTCCTGTCTCTGTGGTAGAGCCGGAACCACGTGTCATACAGCTGTCTCTTGAACTTTCCCAGGTCTGCAGGCGACTGGCCTTTCTTTACCAGATATTTGTGAGCACACTATGAGTTGAAAAATCAAACAAAATTCATTATTCTTTTTTAGAGAAACTGATATTTAGTGCAGTGTGTACTAGAAAAAATGAAGAATGATTATTTCGAAAGGTGTTAAAACCAACGTGTTTACTCAGATATCCACTTTTTAAAAATATATTCTGCAGTTATAAAACCCATGTGTTTGTCATGTGACAAATAATTTCAAATGGTTATGAATACTTTTGCAGGGCACTGCTTGCAATCAAAATTGAAAAGAACAGTCACACACACTCTGGTGGGTCTGGTTATCGGCTTGCCTTCAGCCAGGGATCATAGTAAAACATCCAGTTCAACTGTGTTTGGCACCAGACAGAAAAATAATACAATTATTATTGGAAATGGGAGCCTATATGAAATAACTGGTCACATATCTATAAGTCCGTCAGGAATCCGTCTGTGTTTATCATCTATCATTCTCATTTTGAACCCCTTTGTAATGTCTACATGTGTTCTCAACATTACATTTCTAAAGCTGTTGTACCTTCATGACCTCAGTCTCCATGATGGCATCAATAAAGAGCCGATTCTCTTGAAGCTCCTCAGACGTGACTGTCTCTGACACGCCTGTAGACATCTCGTAGTTGTCCAGCAAGCTGATAAAATCTGCATTCAAAAGCAAAATCAGATGTGATAAAAACAAGATTCTAGAAAACCAGGAATAAAATAGTAGTAATAGTAGTAATAAAATGGAAATGATGACAGAGAACCTCATTAACATGATACTTACGAGCATACGTCTTAATGTTCTTTAGTTTTTCTTCATTCACGTACGCAAAGAGAGGAGCTTTGGCCAGATCTTTGGCGGAGTTACTGCCCGGAGCCACATAACCCGCCTTCCCCTGAAAGTCAAACAGAATAGAGGCAAGCAAACAGAGCAGGAATATTGTCATTACTAGGGATGCATGATATATCTGCATTAACGCCGGTATCAGATGACTTTTTTTTTATTATTAAATATCGGTATCGGTCCCATAAGTAAAACTAGGCTGATATAAATAACCAATGTTATGTGTGATAGAGTTGCAGCACAGGATTGTGTGGAGTTTAACTGAAGCAGAGAAGCAACGTCAGCAGAGTGGTTATTTTTTCACAGCCTATGAAAGGTAGGAACATATGCATATATATGATATATATATATAGTATGTGCAAATATCACTATCTCTAATTAACTAGCTCTTTTTGAGTTGTCCTTGTGGGAAGTGTCTAGGGATGCACCGATATGCAGATTTGGGCCGATATCAATATCTCACACAAAGCTAGTTACAACCATTTATTTTTCCTTAAACAACAAATCAAACACCAACACTATGACGTTTACCAATTAATATGGGTACAGTTTTTGCAGATTTTTTGGATGTATTGTTTGTTCCTAATTCTTATCATCACAATTGAGGTATTCGCCCCAGCAAACAACACGTGGGCCTCATATGGGTATAAAATGGTTTGAACAATGGAGCCCAAATGTGACACAATGACTCCAGGTTAATTGCTTATAGAAGTTTGATGGAGGACAACTTTTTTTTTTCTTATACCAATTTGAGACCCAGCTAAATCCTGTACAGAGGACATCAAACTGGTATAGGTTGGATTTAGTCAACTATAGTGGTTCCCATACAAGAAGCCCATTGTGAGAAGAGGATATCTTAGTATCCATCCAGAATTAGCAAAATTCATATGGGGCCCACGTACACATACTAGTTGGGGATTTTCTTATGATTGAAAAAAAAAACAAAAAAACAACAGGTACATATCAGTGACACTATGAAATTAGGAATCCACAGCTGTTAACAACTTTCTGCCGCAAAATCTAAACATTCAGGTTGCTTGAGCAAAAAAAAAAAAAAAACAACATTTTTACTTGTTTAGTTTTCCAACACTAGAATTAGGTTTCAATTCTCCTTATGCATTTATTTTCTGTTGCTGAGCTGATATTACGCTTCTTTTGAAGCTAATCTAACTTCTCTTCCAGGTGGGTTTACATATATTCATCCCTAAGTGCTTTATAGGACTGACTTGAAGGGAGATTCTGTAATCAGTCCCGGGCTTTAGACGGTTACTATCCAGGTGCCAGAGTTGATTTAGCACCTCGGTCAGCTCCCGGTTAGCCTGTCCACTGTGGAAAAAGCAAAAAGAAACTAATGAATCATGAGCTGCAGAAGCAAGCAAAATTAACAGCATGTTTCAAGAGTCAGTTTCTGTTCTTTCCAAATTAGAGAGAAGGTTGAGCTCCATCAGATATTTTTATGGTTGCAAAAAGATAGAATATATGACTTAGCCCTCATATTACCAGAGTATTTGCCTCATTGCAATTGTTTTATTACTTAAGGAGATTTTAATTGGATTTAAAGATCATTTTTGCTTTATGTCCAACGGGGGTAAATTACTTGATACAGCACAGGTGTTGCAGCAGAAACTAAAACAGATCAGCGAGGAGAGCAGAAAACATAAAGGTCAGAGTTCAAAGACACTCTCCCAAGCAAAACACTCTACAAAGAGGTTCCCATGGAAAAAGGGATTTACAGTTCCTTCAGTGAGTTCTCAGTCTAGCCCAGGGAATCAGCACAGTTGATTGTGCCCAGAAAACCTTTAGGTGGTAGTGGGCTTCAAGAAGGCATCCTGATCAAATGCTTGAACTTCCTCAACTGATTCCTTTCAATATGGAGGAGCAGGGGCTCAGCTCTGAGCTCCATCTTGCAGGCAAAGCCATACCAACCTTACAGAGGAAGCACATTTCTCCCGTTTGTAACTTCTCGTTGTTTTGGTCAAGAGGCCCTGATCTGTTAACTCATCTTCTACTCTAACAAGACACCAAGAGACATAGACTAACCTCCGACCTGGGTTAGCAGCGCACCTTTTCTCACCTTTTTTTTTTTTATTTAGAGATTATATAGTGCCTTGCAAAAGTATTCTTGCTACATTTTTTCACATTACAACCAACAGCATAAATGTGTTTTATGATGTGGAACCAACTCAAGGTATCACACATTTGGGAACCATAAGGAAAATGACACCAGCTTTTCCAAGATTTTTTTAAATAAAAACCTGAAAGGTGTGATACAGGATGTTTCTCTCCGGGGCGTGTTCATGAAAGGTTTTCTTTACCTGATGTTTCTTCCACATAAAAGATACGAATCACCTGATGCTTTATGAGAATATCAAGAGGTGTGAACTTAAATGAAGACTCAGTAATCACGTATTTAATAATCAGAGTCAATCCATGAGTGATTTAATCTTAGTGAAGGCCTCTCAGATTCTTTTTGAGAACTTAATTGAACAAGCAACACCATGAAGACCAAGGGACACAGCAGACAGGTCAGGGACCAAGATGTGTTGAAGTTTAAAGTAGAGCTTGGTTGTAAAACTGTATCTATGAAAATCTCATGGATCACTGTTCTTTATCCAGAAATGGAAAGAGTATGGCATAGCTGCAAACCTACCAAGAAATGGCCCTCCACCTATACTGAAAGGGTGGGCAAGAAGAACATTAATCAGACAGGCAGCCAAGAGGCCCATTGTAACTCTGGAGGAGCTGCAGGGATCCACAGCTTACTAGGGGCGATACCATGTCAATGGGACAACTGTTAGACATGCACTCCTCAAATCTGAACTTTATGGAAGAGTAGCAAGAAGAAAGAAAGCCATAAGGTATGTTGTCCGTGCAGGGAACACAGCAAACCTGTGGAAGAAGATGCTCTGGTCTGATGAGACCAAATTTGAACTTTGTGGGTTAAATGCAAGACACTGTGTGTGGAGGGGAACTAAAAGTAAACATCATCTCCATCATGAAACCCAGTGGTGGCAGCATCACTCTGTGGGAATCCTTTTCTTTAGCAGGGAAAGGTCAGTTGAGCAGAGATAATGGTAAGATGGATGACACTTAATACAGAGCAATCCTGGAAGAAAACATGTTGGAGGCAGAGCAGAGCAGGTATTATGCAGTACTTTAATATAAATAAAATACACTGATTTTTGAGGCTGCAACTTAAGAAATGTTCAAGGGGTATGGATACATTTGCAAGGTATTGTAGTTTCAGTTTTCATGTTTGTCACAACAGGTGTACGGGTGGGGTTCACCTTTAGTGACAGTGGTGTCAAATTCCTCCCTTTTTCTTTCAGTTAAAAAAAACTTGGATAAAAAAGCAACTTCCTAGATCATTTATTCCTCTACAGCTTCTACTACACCCTGGTAATAAAGATAGAGGCAATGTTTTCTGCAGTGTGTTGTAACCTCAGAGCTATTACTGAATGGTTTATTATTTTCACTGATAAAGAGGGTTGGGTTTTTTAGTTTTATTATTCAGCAGATGATTCAATCTACTCCTTTTACAGTCAATCCTGTATGTTTCTGAGAATTTTGTGCTGCTGTTTTGTTTAAAAAAGCAATGACAGAGTGGAAAACACGGGTGGAAAAACTCATGCATTACTTTTTGTAGTCTTATAACCTGATATTAAAACTTTCAGATCCTGACTTCTGCTTTGTTTCTTTTAGAAATAGTAGATGAACACTTGTAGATTAAAGCCACACCCTTACTGTAATGTAAGATCTGCAGATGGTGAGTAAGAACCAAATAACAGGAAGTGGCACAAAAACTTCTCTGTTCTTTGTTTAACTCTGAAAATGGCAGCAGAAACTATAAAATCAACCATGTGTTGTTTGCCGTGATGTATAAATCCACCCACTAATCAGCACCAGACCCTGCAGCAGCCATGTCCACAACACCAGCCTGCATGACATATCCACATATTTACAGCTCTAAAACTGTTTTTGTGGTTTAGAGCCGCCGTTAGTCACAACCAGAAAGATATCTTAAAGGAAAAAAAAGAAATACGTGTATTAAAACAAGAAGTGTCATCTTACAGCTTTATAATATGTTTACATTAAACCCTGTCGAATTCACAAGCCTTTATAAAAGGGTGGTTTCTCAAAATGTTTTAGTAGATAACCAAAGGATAAAAACAAAAAAAAAATGCTGGTTTGAATTGAACGCTTACCTGTTAGCCATGCTTTCTTTTAGCGGAAAAGAAACTCCTGTTTTCTCAGAAAAGAACAGTTGACAGCGGCTTCAATCGTGACGTTTCTACACTAGCCAATCACAAGCCTGAAAAACGGCGCGGCCCCTCCCCATGTTTACGTCACGACACGGGCGGGTTTGTTTCTGACTGGTAGGCGAGAGATGAGGTTTTTGGTTGTAACCAATATAAATATATATTTCAAAAAAGAACCTCGGACAAAAAGATGAAGGATTTTAATACTCTAACGGGTCTCTGCTTGAACAGTTCTTGATCGTCTATGACGGCATCAAGGCTGCAGGGTGACGCAATTGGTAGTACAGTTGCCTTACAGCAATAAGGTCCTGGGTTCTAATCCCATCTTTCTGCATGGAGATGGCATGGTCTTCCCTGCGACCATATACGGAAGACGTGGGGATAGAATAGCACAAACGCATCAAGTTTAAATCTAAAATAGAAATATAAAGTCAATAGTATAAACGAAGTAATGCCAATTCATAACAAATGTCACCTCAAGGCACAATGCTAGACGAACAGGCTCAGTATTGATTCTATGTCACATTTTATCAGGGAACAAACACAGCACATGTATTTTATTGAGCATGTGGGTGAAAAGCTGATAAAAACATTGCAAATAATTGTGAAGTGGAACAAAAATGACTTGAGGTTTTCACATTTACTACAAATGAAAATCTTGAAAGAGAACATAATTTCCAAGTGTTACCAAAGATTCTCAGCTGGATTTAGATCTCCGCTTAACTAGCTAATTAATTTATTTATTAATTTTGATCCAAACCATTCAAATTTTAGCTCCGACTGGTTGTCGTCCTGCTGGAAGGTGAACATCCACCCCAGTCTCAAGTCTTCTGCAGCCTCTAAAGACTTTCTTTCCAGTATAGCCCTAAAGTTTGCTCCATCCATCTCCCCATCACCTCTGACCACTTTGCTTTTCCCTGCTGAAGAAAGGCATCCACCCAGGACAATGTTGCCACCACCTCCATCTTGCAGCGCTCTGCCGTCTGCATTGCTTGTGGTAAATCTCAACTATACTATACTGGACTATAATGGATTTCTTTAATCAATTGCTTTCTTCTTGCTACTGTTCCATAAACTTGTTTTAATGTTCTGTAATACACATCTAAAGTCTTCAGAGAACAGGTGTATTTAAACTGAGATTAAAGTACATATAGATGGACTCATTATTCAGTAATATTCAATTCAGTTCAAAAATATTTTCTTCATCCCAAAGGGAAATTAAATGTTATTGTAGCTCATATTATGTAGGTTTCTTCAAAGCGCAGTTGAAGACGCTGCAGGCTGTGGGCAGGAAGGATCTCCTGTAGCGCTCCGTCTTACAGCAGATCTGAAGAAGCCTCTGACTGAAGACACTATGTTGTTGTAGGACAGTCTCATGAAGAGGATGCTCAGAGTTCTCCATAATGTTCTTCATTTTATGAAGAATCCTTCTTTCCACAATGATCTCCAGAGGTTCCAGAGGAGTCCCCAGAACAGAGCCAGCCTTTTTTATCAGCTTGTTGAGTTTTTTTAAGTCCCTGGCTCTGATGCTGCTTCCCCAGCAGATGATGGTAGAAGAGATCACACTCTCCACAACAGACTTATAGAAGATATGCAGCATCTTGCTGCAAACACCAAAGGACCTAAGCTTCCTCAAGAAGTACAGTCTGCTCTGTCCCTTCTTGTAGATGGCTTCACAGATGCATCTCCACTCTAGTCTATTGTCCAGGTGAACACCGAGGTATTTATACTCCTCCACCACCTCCACTTCTTCTCCCATGATAGAAATAGTTTTTGACTTATTCCTGTTTCTCTTAAAATCTAAAATCATCTCCTTTGTTTTAGTCACGTTCAAAATGAGATGATTGTTTCCACACCATGCCACAAAGCGGTCCACCACCTTCCTGTACTCAGCTTCTTGTCCATCTCTGATCCACCCCACGACTGCAGAATCATCCGAGTATTTCTGCAGATGACAGGAGTCTGTCTTGTACTGGAAGTCTGAGGTGTACAGAGTGAAAAGGAATGGTGAGAGTACAGTCCCCTGTGGTGCTCCTGAGCTGCTGACTACCTGGTTAGACTCACAACCCTTCAGTCTCACAAACTGTGGTCTGTTTGTCAGGTAGTCTTTGATCCAGGAGATTGTTGAGGCCTCCACCTGAGTCTTCTGGAATTTCTGACAAAGCAAATCAGGTTGGATTGTATTAAATGTACTGGAGAAATCAAAGAACATGATCCTCACAGTGCTGCTGGTTTTGTCCAGATGACAGTGGGTTTGTTGAAGCAGGTATATGATGGCATCTTCAACTCCAACTCCACAGCGATAAGCAAACTGAAGGGGGTCCTGATGGTTACTGTTTGCTTACTCAGGTGGGCCAACAGGAGTCTCTCTAGGACCTTCATGATGTGAGATGTCAGGGCAACAGGTCTATAGTCATTGAGGACTGATGGGTGAGTTTTCTTTGGTACCGGAACAAGACAGGAGGTCTTCCACAACACCGGAACCTTCTTCTGGGCCAGGCTAAGGTTGAAGAGGTGCTGCAGAATCCCACAGAGCTGCTCTGCACAGGCCTTCAGGACTCTAGGGCTGACATGATCTGGACCTGCAGCCTTATTCCTATTCAGTCTCTCCAGTTGTCTCTTCACCTGACTTCTTGAGACACACAGGTGGAAGGGGGAAGCAAAAGAAGCATCAGCATCTTCTGATATGGTTGAAGGCAAATATGTAGAAGCAGAAGGGTCTAGGGCTGAGGTGGAAGATAAAAAAATGTGAGGTGTTACTGGACAGCTGTGGGTCCTGTGGGTCAAAGGAGGGTGGGATGTCTGTTTGGCTGTGAGCAGGAGAGGAGGATGCGAAGATTGTTTCTGAACTGAACCTATTGAAGAATGTGTTCAGTTCATTGGCTCTGTCCAGACCTCCATCGGTCTGATCATCCTTCTGCTTGAAGCCTGTGATCTTCTTCATCCCTGTCCACACATCTCTGATATTGTTTTGCTGGAGCTTGCTCTCCAGCTTCTTCTTGTACACCTCCTTGCTGTCTCTTATCTTGACTTTAAGTTGCTTCTGTATAATCCTCAACAATTCTATGTCTCCCTCTCTGAAGGCTCTTTTTTTCTTGTTAAGCAGGTCCTTCAGGTCACTGGTGATCCAAGGTTTGTTATTGGGGAAGCATCTCACGGTTCTGGTGGGGATGATGTTATCCACACAGAAGTTTATATAGTCGGTTACACACTCAGTCATGGCATTGATGTCCTCTCCATGTGGCTGGCACATGGTCCCAGTCTGTAGCCTCAACGCAACCTTGCAGAGCTTCTTCAGCTTCCTGTGACCATTTTCTCACAGTCCTCTTTATTACAGGTTGTCTCTGAACAAGGGGCTTATATTTCGACCAGAGAAAAACAAGATTGTGATCTGATTTGCCTAGAGGAGGTTGTGCTGTAGAGATGTATGAGTCCTTGACATTTGCATAAAACAAATCCAATGTTTTGTTTTCTCTGGTAGAGCAGCTGACAAATTGTTGAAACGTTGGAAGTGTAGCAGAGAGTGAAGCATGGTTAAAATCACCAGAAATTGCCACAAAAGCATTGGGGTTTTGTGTCTGTAGCTTAGCAACAACTGAGCTGATGGCATCACATGCAGTGTCAGCAACAGCGGAAGGTGGAACGTAAACTGTTACCAAAATAACACTGGTGAACTCTCTGGGTAAATAATATGGACAAAAACTTACTGCCAACAGTTCAATATCTGGACTGCAGAGATGACACTTCACAGTAACATGTCCTGGATTACACCATCTGTTGTTCACAAGTACTGCCAGTCCACCTCCTTTACATTTGCCGCTCCTCTTTAAATCTCTGTCTGCTCGTATGGTTAAAAAGCCCGGCAGAGAGACGCTGGGGTCGGGGATAAGATCCTGCAGCCATGTCTCAGTAAAACACATGATACTGCATGCCCGGTACTCTGGCTAGGTCCTTTGTAGGGCTTGGAGTTCATCCAACTTGTTTCCCAACGATCTCACATAGCCCTTCAAAATCGACGGAAGAGATGGTTTGAACTTCCTCCTTCTCTCTCTTCTCTTAGCTCCTGCTCTGCATCCACGGCGTCTCCTTTTCAACTCATCGGGGATTTGGGGTTGTAGTTGAAGTATTATTTGAGCTTTTGAGATATTAATCAGCTGCTCCCGGTTGTAAGAAACAACCCCGTTGCCATGGCAATGCATCATAACAAATGTCCAAAAATAGAAAGTATTAAGAAAAATCCTCCAAGCTGCACAGCATCCGACACTGGAGTGGACAGTCATACAAAAAAAAAAATCAACTGTATCCACCACAAGAGGAATAGTTCCCAAAAAAGAATAAATCAGAATCAAAAGTAACAGAGCTACTCCAACCTGCTGCCACCTTGAGCGGCGCAATTCTAGATATCCACATGTACACTCCATCATTGTACAATTCAAATAAACAATAAGGTAATTAATATTCTTTCTTTTGTTTTACTTCTTTTTAAAAAAAGAAAGGACCAGAGCCTGAAATACGGACAGGCTTCCACCAGCCTTTATTTTGAAAACACCTACCAAGCGGAAGAAATTACACTCAGCGCATGCGCATTAGCGTCACACGTTGTTTTGTAGTCAACGGCGTGTGTAGCAAGAAAATATTCACACATGCGATCTGTTACTGGGTAAAACTCGGTTTTGATTTAGTTATTATTCGTTTGATCTCTGCTGTATTTGGCACTTTGGGGTTTAAGGAGCTGTCACTTGAATTTGGCGGCAGAGCTCTAAGTAGCTAGCTCATCCCGAGCAGAGAGTTGGGGTTGGGTTGAGCAGAAATAGTAGCAGCAGAAGCATGGCAGCGCAGTTGGAGCTCGTCGCTGGCAGCTACGAGCAAATCACCTTCGGATTCCGAGTGAAAACGGGCGAAAACGTGAGTAGGCTTGTGATTCTGTGGCTGCAGGAAAATGTGCTAAATGTGTTCAAATTTAAATACGGTCTGTGTGATCTCTGAATATAATATAATTTACACATTAATCATTGTTTTTTGTTAGATTTATTTGTTTAGTTCCAGTATTTTAAACGTTTAAATAAGAGCACATTGATGTTTAGAGGAGTCAAAGTGAGGCCTTTAAGCCTACGGACTATACTGTAACTGTTAAGCAAGGTAGTAGTAGCATCATGCTGGGGGATCTATTTGCTGCCCGTGGATGGAACAGGGTGTACCTCATAATTCCCCAACCTAATCTCAAATCAACATCTTCTAAATGATCATCAGATTCGAAATTATAATGGATACCCCAATCTACTTTTTTAGTTAAATAATAAAACTTTAATTTATCTTAACTGTCAAGGATATTGGTGGCAGCATCATGCTGTGGGACTGATTTATTACCATTGGTAATAGTAAACTGCCCAACGTGGATGGAATAATGAGGAAGGAACACAACTTTTAAATTCCTCAGCCTTATCTCAGATCAATAGCTGGAAAGATCTATGAAGATAACTCATATTTTAGTCAAATAAGTATTCATCAGATTGTTTTTGCTGTTGTAAAATGGTTAATAATATTCACTGCATATTAATATAAATATTGTTGTTTATAAGCAATCATCTTATAACTAATAAAAGAAAAGAGGCACATGGATGATGGTGCTCTCTGTTATTTCTAAAACAGTTTTATCTTGTGTTTTGCACATAAATATTTCCCTTTTTGTCCTTTTTGCTCTCATTGTTTTTTAATTGTGCCCTATGAACCTCCTTTAATTTGCACATCTTGTCTAAGGATTTCTGACTTTAAGGTGTTGCAAAGTGATGTTTCTCCTTGTTTTCTTAATGCAGGAATGGACAGCCAAAGCCGACTTTACCCATCACGCTCACACGGCTTCAATAACGGCTGTGGCAGCGAGCGAGAGGTTTGTGGTCACGGGAAGCAAAGATGAAACCATACAGTTGTACGACATGAAGAAGAGGACGGAGCATGGGGCCCTGCTGCATCATGAAGGTATTAGTGGCTTATTTTAGTTTGTCTGAAACTGAAAACACGTTGAATTCAACTTAATTGTGCATTGAATTTCCCTTTTCCTTCCCACAAATTTTCCCAATTTAAGCTGGCTTCTCAGTATGAATTATAGAGGTGGTCAGTGACAATCTTTCCTTGTGTTAGAAAACTTAGCGTTACTTTTATGTTAGTGACTCCAAGACTCTTTTTCTTCACAGGTACCATCACTTGCCTTGAGTTCTCTGGGACATCTCATTTGCTGAGTGGAGGAGAAGATGGGCTCCTGTGTGTGTGGAGCACGAAGACGTGGGAGTGTATGAAGACCATCAGAGCTCATAAGTGAGTATGAAGTTCCCACGGTTTCGATGCAGTTGTTTATTGTGAATGATGTTCCTGATTCCTCTCATTTTCCTCAGAGGTCACGTCACTTCACTCTCTGTCCATCCTTCGGGGAAACTGGCGCTTTCAGTCGGGGCAGACAACACTCTGAGGTAAAGCTCACAGCTCACCTGACGTTTTACTTCCACGATTCCTACGCAGTCTAGCAAAGTCTGGAAAATTTGATGTAAGAATTACTTTAAGAAGGAAATATTTTCCAGACTTTTTCACTGTCCCTCTGTCTAAATGTTGCATCTACCTCTTCATCCATCCGTCCGTCTGTCTGTCTCTTTATAGCCTCTGTTTATTGTACATTATATATTTAAAGTCTGACCTCTGTAAAAATGACTGGAAAATGAGCTTAAAACTCTGGAAATTTAAGTGTGGAGACTTGGAAAATGTGTATCAACCCTTGACTTACCCTTGACGTAGGCTCTTTGTCAAAAAACAAAAGATATTTTACTAGAACTTATCCCTTTATCTTTAAAGAACCTGGAATCTCATCAGTGGAAGATCGGCTTTTATCAAAAACATCAAACACAGTAAGTCTAACTTTGACTTGGATGTGAAACAGCTTTGGATTTCTTCTGTGATGCAGGCATGTTATTAGCCTTTTGTTTTTATACCTTTCATCAGATGCACACATAGTCAGATGGTCTCCAGATGGCGACAGATTTGTGGTGGTGGTGAACGACAAAATCGATATCTACAAGCTAGAGACAGCGTCTGTAACGGGAACAATCACAAACCCAAAGAGGATCTCATCTGTGAAATTCCTGAATGTGAGTTTACAAACCAAGACTCTGTATCATGAATATGTACAGGAAGCTGGCATACGTATTATGAGTTAGGATTAGGGATGCACCGATATAAAAATTTGATCAATAACCAATATTTACCGATATTATATATTTTTCTCTACCCTTTCAACACTGATAAAAATGACCACATCGCTTCTCTGCTTCAGTTAAACACCCCACAATCCTCCGCTGCATCACTGTCACATGACCAACCCCCTCCTGAAACACAAACGACAACAAGAAGGAAATAAACATCGGTTATTAATATCAGCCCAGTTTTACTAATAGAACTGATATCTTTATGTTAAAAATGACATTAAACATACTGATACCGGTGCTAATCCACATATATTGTGCATCCCTAGTTAAGATAATATATGATACTGTGAAAACTGCAGATGTTTTATCCCAGCCATTATGGTTTTTTCTATGTTGTTCTAAATTAATCAGACTTTCTCGGAGTCTTTCCAGAAGTGAAAAGTTTTTTTTAATTTTCTTTGGACCATGGCTGCTTTTTCACACATTTCAGCCTGGTTCCTGTAGCTAGCTGTGACAGGATATTGTGCAGTGTGTGCTTTGAATAATGAAAAGATGGAAATGTATTTTGGAAGCTGTTTGTTTGAACAGGCGGTTCTGAGCCCTGTTTGTCTTTCAGAACTCCATCCTGGTCGTCGCAGGTGACGATGAAACCGTGAGGTTCTGTGACATGGGAAAAGCTAAATGGGTTTGTGAATTTAAGGCTCATGAAACAAGGTAAGTTTTTTGAGAACCAGCTGTGGTAATGGAGCAGCAGTGTATTAAATCTTACTCTGTGACATGATTGTTTAGCAGGTTTATTATATTGAGCTTGCACAGTGTGATGTACAAATCAGGTTCTCCTAACCCTTATACATCTCCTAATATGTTTATCATAATATGAATAAATCTGTCTGTTTTTTTTAAATAGGCTGTTTATTTATAGTTAAGGCCAAAATCATTCATACCCCTGGCTGATTTCTATTTTAAAGGGGACATGTCATGCTTTTAAGTCCTTCCTTTACACACTTAAATCATTCAGTTGTGGTCTATATAAAGTGGAACTGCAACCCTTTGGTCTGAACGTCTTGTTATTGTAGCTCCACAGGCTCCTCTTCTACCTCTGTTTTGAGGTGCGTCTGAGAGCAGCTCGTTTTGGTGCCGTTCCTTTAAATGCCTAAAGTAAAGTTTGTTGTAATTTTAGCGTTATTTGCAGCTTACTGCTTTGCTGTGTCTGTCGTTTCCAAAGACAAGGAACTGACCAGATAAATCAGATGAAGTCTTGGAGCAATTCCTTCTTCATCCTGGCAGAGGTTGCTGAAGAACTCCTCTTTTGTAGATGTGGGAGCATTTTTATGACAAATAAAATTTAACCAGAGACTTCGAAGAGGTTCTGATGCCGGGGGACTGTGTAATGAACCCAACAACCGAACTGAACCTATCCCTTTCAGCGTAGGCATACTTGAGCTTAGACTACAAAATTGCAGCGAGTAATAAATATGGCCGATCCGCAGATTGGTCTGCCAGAAATCTTTGACCCTATTTAGCTGTTCCGCAGCAAATACTGTGACATAACAGTTGGAAAAAAATAACAAATGATGGAGAAAACTGAACTGACTGAAAAATATGACCCAAACAGAGCATAAAGATATCTCCACAACACCTGGAGAGACTAAATTCAACTTTTCTGCCCCCCACCAGACCTATAAGTACATAACAAAATGTATTTAAAGGCTAAAAAAAGTGGATTTTGCATAAATTGTCCGTATTAAAGTATTTTTATTCAACAAATAAGTTTTTATGAAATAGAAAATGGAGACCAGCATCTCTCAGAAGAAAATAAAACAATGTCAGATGTAGAAAAAAAAAAATTTATCAAATTTTTATTGAAACATGTCTATCCTAAATTATTTATACCTGTATCCATTACCAATTGAAACAAATTCTTCATTGGCAGTACTGCAATCATAACCTTCTTACAATTGCTGACCAGGTTTTTAGCATGTTTCCATTGGTACTTTTAGTGATTTATCTTTGGTGATGAGCTCCAAGTCTCTGAGGTTTGAAGGCTTCCTTACCATCACCTTCATCTTTAGCTCCCTCCACTGATTTTCTGTCAGATCCAAGTCAGGACTCTATCTGGGCCACTCTAAAGCATTAATAACACTCCCAGTCGGAAGAAATGTGTTGGTAACATTACAACAAGCCTAGGTCTGTCAGGGTTTTGAATAATTTTGGCCTAACTGTAGATTGTGTTGACTGCTGTGTTAATATTGCATACTCTTTGTGGTTTGTTTGTGGTTTCAGAGTAAAAGCTCTCGACAGTTTGGTTGTGGATGATTTCTGCGTGTTGCTAACAGCTTCAAACGACGGTTTCATCAAAATGTGGAAAATGCATCTGAAAGAGGCACGTCTTTGTTCTTTTTCCACCATAAATCAAAATAAACGTTTAGCCACTCCATTGAGCAATTGTTACTGCACCTTCAGCATTTACTGCTAGCTGTGGTTAGGATGTGTGAAAAAAATGTAAAATGAATTGATCTTTTTTATTGCAGTAACATCATCTGGCACTGATGTTTTTTTGTTTTTTTAAACTTCCGCCTTTAAATTTGAATAGATTTATTTAGGGAGGGAAACAGTTAAAATCATTTTCTGTTAAACTTTTAATTAGTAATGTTAAGACTTCTTGTTTTACTGAGCTCAAATATAATTAACTATGGAAAATTATTATTTATTAACTTTAGACTCTGACCCCTTTCATTAAATTCTTCAAAATGGCAAAGACGGGAAAACATGCCATTAAAGTAAGGCAGTTATTAATACAGGTCCTTCTCACAAAATTAGCATATTGTGATAAAGTTTATTATTTTCCATAATGTCATGATGAAAATTTAACATTCATATATTTTAGATTCATTGCACACTAACTGAAATATTTCAGGTCTTTTATTGTCTTAATACGGATGATTTTGGCATACAGCTCATGAAAACCCAAAATTCCTATCTCACAAAATTAGCATATCATTAAAAGGGTCTCTAAACGAGCTATGAACCTAATCATCTGAATCAACGAGTTAACTCTAAACACCTGCAAAAGATTCCTGAGGCCTTTAAAACTCCCAGCCTGGTTCATCACTCAAAACCCCAATCATGGGTAAGACTGCCGACCTGACTGCTGTCCAGAAGGCCACTATTGACACCCTCAAGCAAGAGGGTAAGACACAGAAAGAAATTTCTGAACGAATAGGCTGTTCCCAGAGTGCTGTATCAAGGCACCTCAGTGGGAAGTCTGTGGGAAGGAAAAAGTGTGGCAATAACCCTGCACAACGAGAAGAGGTGACCGGACCTTGAGGAAGATTGTGGAGAAGGGCCGATTCCAGACCTTGGGGGACCTGCGGAAGCAGTGGACTGAGTCTGGAGTAGAAACATCCAGAGCCACCGTGCACAGGCGTGTGCAGGAAATGGGCTACAGGTGCCGCATTCCCCAGACCTAGGCTACAGAGAAGCAGCACTGGACTGTTGCTCAGTGGTCCAAAGTACTTTTTCCGGATGAAAGCAAATTCTGCATGTCATTCGGAAATCAAGATGCCAGAGTCTGGAGGAAGACTGGGGAGAAGGAAATGCCAAAATGCCAGAAGTCCAGTGTCAAGTACCCACAGTCAGTGATGGTCTGGGGTGCCGTGTCAGCTGCTGGTGTTGGTCCACTGTGTTTTATCAAGGGCAGGGTCAATGCAGCTAGCTATCAGGAGATTTTGGAGCACTTCATGCTTCCATCTGCTGAAAAGCTTTATGGAGATGAAGATTTCATTTTTCAGCACGACCTGGCACCTGCTCACAGTGCCAGAACCACTGGTAAATGGTTTACTGACCATGGTATCACTGTGCTCAATTGGCCTGCCAACTCTCCTGACCTGAACCCCATAGAGAATCTGTGGGATATTGTGAAGAGAACGTTGAGAGACTCAAGACCCAACACTCTGGATGAGCTAAAGGCCGCTATCGAAGCATCCTGGGCCTCCATAAGACCTCAGCAGTGCCACTGGCTGATTGCCTCCATGCCACGCCGCATTGAAGCAGTCATTTCTGCAAAAGGATTCCCGACCAAGTATTGAGTGCATAACTGTACATGATTATTTGAAGGTTGACGTTTTTTGTATTAAAAACACTTTTCTTTTATTGGTCGGATGAAATATGCTAATTTTGTGAGATAGGAATTTTGTGTTTTCATGAGCTATATGCCACAATCATCCGTATTAAGACAATAAAAGACTTGAAATATTTCAGTTAGTGTGCAATGAATCTAAAATATATGAATGTTACATTTTCATCATTACATTATGGAAAATAATGAACTTTATCACAATATGCTAATTTTTTGAGAAGGACCTGTATGTTCATAAATCAGGAAAAGACTACAAGAAAGTTGCTTCTCAACTAAAATTTCCAGTTTAATTAAAATGTTTAGAACAAATGGAACTGTGACACAAAAGACTAACAATGATCCAAGTTTATTTAAACGACCACACACAGAGAGCAGGGTGGTTGGAGACATGATCAAATCTCCAAAGCTCACTCTTTGAGAACTGCAGTAAAGAGTGGCATTTCGGGGTCACCGGCTCTCCGTTACCACCCTGAAACATGCCCTCTACGTGCCAATTATTTGTCATTACAAAGGTTCACACATGGAGTTTGTTTGTTCAATAAGATAAATGCTGCCTTATTGGTAAAAGTGGGATTGTCAAAGTATTAATGACAGTGGTGCCAATGCAGACAAATTGATTAGTAAAAATACAGATACAGGAATTTTATGTGACCATTTCTGTTGTTGACCAGGAGCTGGAGTCTCCTACCCTTCTGGGGGAAGTGAACACAACAGCTAGACTGACGTGCCTCGCTGTATGGAGACCTTCGTCAGTGCAGCCGATAACCGATGCTCCATCTGAGACAACAACATCTGAAGGTGGAGTCCTGAAAATACTAACTTTCATCTCACTCTATGGACTAGTTTGAAGAACTTTGAAACACTACTTTGAAACTATCTTCTGTAATTAAAAAAAATCTGTTAACCTTTGAACATTACAGCACGGCTTAAAATAATGGAGCGGCCTGCTCAACATTTTAATCAGTATTATTGTTTGTAATAGAAGCATATTCAAACTCAAAAGGAGCTTTTTCTTTAAACAGATTTCAGCTTTTTACATGGCAATAAATGCCTTTTTTTCCCGCCTCCTCTTTCCTCAGAACTTGCTCGGGAACTTGCCAAGAAGAAGAGGAGAATCCAAGAGACTACAGAAGAAGTAATTGTAGAGGATGAGAGCAAACCCAAGAAGAAGAAGAAGAAGAAGAAAAATCATGGTGGAAAAAAGTCTGTCAAACAATAAAAAAATAAAAAAAAACAACCCATTCATGGTTTCTCGTCAGCTTACTGTCCCATTCAAACATTTGCATTTTGCATTATGTTACCAAATATTGAACAGGTGATGATTTTCTTGTAAAAATAGTTTTTACGAAATTTTACGACGCTTTTGAAAAACTAAAGACGGCTTGTTTAAATTTCAATAAATCAAAATATACAAGGTTACAGTTACAACATGAGTGCAGTCTGTCAGGTTTTATTTTGAAAGCGGCGAATTTCAGTTAAGCCGGAAGTGTTTGGACGAAAGTTACCAAATGACGAACTAGTGAGGATTTTCTTGCAAATGTAATTTCTACAAATTTGATATTGCTGTTATTAAGCTAAGGACGGTTTGTTTAAATTTTAGTCAATCAAAATTGATATAAGGTTACAATTACCAGGCGAGTGCACTCTGTCAGATCTTTTATTTTGAAATGGGTTAACTTCCGTTAAGGCGTAAACTACCAACTGGTAAAATTTTCTTGTAATTGTAGGGGCTCTATGCAGTTTTACGTAGCCGTTTGTGAACTAAGGATAGTTTGCCAATAAAGACAAAGTTTGGGTAGCTTATCTTGTCAGAATTTATTGCTCTGTTCGAATTTAGCTCCGTAAAGCGGAACTTGGCTGTTAATCATGGACTGGATTGGCTTCAGCTATGCTCTGTTTGTGTCAGCAGGAGGAGTCATAGGTTATGCTAAAGCAGGTAGGCCTTTTAATCGTTATATTAAGCAGACATCACGTTTTAGTTAAACTATTCTTGGTGGGAGAAATTAATGTGAAAACACTGCTTTTAAAATATTTTACACAATATCCCTGCAGTTCTAAGTTCTTATAGTACACAATTTATCAGTCTGGTTTAAACTTAAAATTCAAAGAGGATGTTGACAAGAAACAACTAAATCTTGTGTTTCCCCCTTTGATTCATCTGTAAAAGGAAAACTCTAAGTAAATCTATAGCTACAAAATCCAAAGTTTTAAAGCCGCCCCTTTGTTTACATTTTCCTTCCAAATAGCCAGATTTTCGTATAATTCTTTTAAAGTAGTCTTTGTAAATAGTTTTCTGAACTTTCAGATGGATTTTCAAAGTTTTTCTATGAAGTTTGGTGGCTTTTCCTTCCAAAATCAATAGTAAATGATTTCATTTACTAAGAGAGAAAAGCTATTCAGTGTGAAAAGGGTCCCCTCCCTTGATAAATCATGAATTTATAGTGATTTTCCACAATTATTTGGTTCAAATTAAATCGCTACTCCCAGGCCTAATTAAGGCCTGACAAATATAATGAAGAACTGACATAAATAGTACTTGTCTGACAGCATGAATTAGGCTAGAAGATATCAAAAAGACACACATCATGCTCCGATCCGAAGAAATTTAAGAACAGATAAAAACAAGTTCTTGAACTTTTATCAGTATGCAAATTGCTAGAGAACCACACTGAGGGGTATTATCCATAAAAGGTGAAAACAGTGGTTGTACAATGGTGAACCTTCACAGGAGTGGCCGTACTGCCAAAATGACTCCCAAAGAGCAAATTGAGGACAATAAAACCCAGAACATCTAAAGCACTGCTCACTTGTCAATTCATGATTCAGTAATTGGAGACAGGGTAAAAATCTAATCCAAGGTGGTGTTCCAAAGCCAAGACCTCTGGTGACAAAAGAGAACACAAAGACCCATCTCAAGTTTGCCAGAAACAACCAAATTCAAAACAAATTTTGCTACCAATAAGTGGTCCACAAACCTCAATGCTATTAATGGCAAAGGCTTGATGCCAGTTGTTGCTGATTGGCACAACCAGTCATTAACTTTTAGGGGCTGTTCATTTTTCACATAGTTGGTTTGAATTGTCTTTTCCCCTCAAAATAAATCATTTGAAAACTCTCATTATTTACTTAGGTTATCTTTACCCAATATAAAAATGTGTTTGATGATTAGAAACATTTGAAAGTGACAAAAAAAAAAGCAAAAAACTGAAGAAATCTGTGAATATTTTTGCACTTTTCCATTTTTTTCCCCTGTAGACAGACTGTTTCTAAAGCCATGTCTTAAGCAACTATTAAAGACCCGTTAAAGGATAAGAGATGCATCATCCTTCCGTTGATCATCTACTGCAAGTTTTTAGCTAATAGCTCTTTGAGTATCACCTTCTTGGTGCTAAATATTATTTTTGTTATTTTTCTTACATTCAGCTAAATAAATGGAAACTAAATGTGTCCTTTGAGACTGGCTGCTTGTAACAAAGTGACTAAAATTATGAAATCTGGCAGCAGTTGGTTAAGATGAATTTTATTTAACAGGTATCAGAATAAAGGGTATGGAATCCAAACCACACTTTTCAGATTTTTAGCTGTATAAAAATTTGGAAAATCATTCACAATTTTGCTTCCACTTTAAAATGATGCACTGTGATACTTCTGCAAGGCAGACTATCTGTTGAAGCAACACTGGTTTCATCCCTTAAATTCAGTTGCTTAAAGGCGGGGGCATTTCTTATAAGGTGGATCAAAAATGTAATCCATTAACCTTCAGAAAGCCTGAAGAAGAAAAATACTCAGGAGGTTTCAACAAAGCCTTAATTGCAGAACAGAAAATGCAAAGACTTTGCAGAACAGAACATTCTGTATATTATTTTCTTCAAAACCAGGGTTGGCACAAACATGACTTTACCGCCCCCCTACAGGCAGCGTCACCTCTCTGGTCGCCGGTCTCCTGTTCGGCCTGTCGGCTGCTGTCGGGGCCTATCTGGCGTCTCAGAATCCCAGGAACGTGTGGCTTTCTCTGGGTGAGTTTGCTCACTTTGTTCAACTAAAGGTGACGACAGCAGCTATTATCTACTCATCATGTTTGTCTGTACATGCAGGCACCGCGGGAACTTTAGCTGTGGTGATGGGACTGAGGTTTCTGGACTCCCGGAAGTTCATGCCGGCTGGTTTAATGACTTTAGTGAGGTAATGTTGCCTCCCCTGTTCTCTGCTGAGGGATACAAACATTTTTCAAAATGATGTGATTATTTTAATGTTTGTTTTTAGTGTGCTGATGCTGGTGAAGATCATCGTTGGAATGCTGAAGTTGAGACCACACAAATCCTGAACTCATTTAAACTTTGAATGTAAATTGTAAAACATTCCCAGATGTACAGTTTTCTACAGTTTGCTGTAAAAAATGACTTGGCATATCTTGTTTATCTTTGTTTGAAAACTGTAAATTTGTTGTAAAAATGGTAAAGATACAGTGCCTTGCAAAAGTATTCAGCCCCCTTGAACTGGTCAACCTCTTGCCACATTTCAGGCTTCAAACATAAAGATATAAAATTCAAATATTTTGTGAAGAATCAACAAGTGGGACACAATCATGAAGTGGAATGAAATTTATTGGATGTGTCAAACTTTTTTAACAAATAAAAAACTGAAAAGTTGGGCGTGCAATATTATTTGGCCCCCTTGTGTTAATACTTTGTAGCGCCACCCTTTGCTGCAATTACAGCTGCAAGTCTCTTGGGGTTTGTCTCTATCAGTTTTTCACATCAAGAGACTGAAATTCTTGCCCATTCTTCCTTGCAAAACAGCTGGAGCTCAGTGAGGTTGGATGGAGAGCGTTCGTGAACAGCAGTCTTCAGCTCTTTCCACAGATTCTTGATTGGATTCAGGTCTGGACTTTGACTTGGCCATTCCAACACCTGGATACGTTTATTTGTGAATCATTCCATTGTAGATTTGGCTTTATGTTTTGGATCATTGTCTTGTTGGAAGATAAATCTCCGTCCCAGTCTCAGGTCTCTTGCAGGTTTTCTTCCAGAATGGTCCTGTATTTGGCCCCATCCATCTTCCCATCAATTTTGACCATCTTCTCTGTCCCTGCTGACGAAAAGCAGGCCCAAATCATGATATGATTGCTTGCACAGTGCTCTTGGGATGTTTAAAACTTGGGAAATCTTTTTGTATCCAAATCCAGCTTTAAACTTCTCCACAACAGTATCTCGGACCTGCCTGGTGTGTTCCTTGGTCTTCATGATGCTCTCTGGGCTTTGAACAGAACCCTGAGACTATCACAGAGCAGGTGCATTTATACGGAGACTTGATTACACACAGGTGGATTCTATTTATCATCATCAGTCATTTGGGACAACATTGGATCATTCAGAGATCCTCACTGAACGTCTGGAGTGAGTTTGCTGCACTGAAAGTAAAGGGGCCGAATAATGTTGCACGCCCCACTTTTCAGTTTTTTATTTGTTAAAAAAGTTTGACACATCCAATAAATTTCACTTCACGATTGTGTCCCACTTGTTGATTCTTCACAAAAATTAATTTTATATCTTTATGTTTGAAGCCTGAAATATGGCAAGAGGTTGAACAGTTCAAGGGTGCCGAGTACTTTCGCAAGGCACTGTAAAGTAAAGCTTTATTCAGTTCTCAGGTTTTATGTATAAAGACACTAAGAACAGCCTTTACCAAATGATAAATGTATTTTAATCTAACCTCAAGTGAGCAAAAACAAGTTAACTTTTTTTAAGATGATGCCTAAACAGAAAAAGCTGTTCGAAAAAACTAAGTACATCTTTGCTGCTTCCTCAGAATTTAGAAGCTGTGGAAGCTGTGAAACCCACAAACACGAAGGGAAGGATGGAAGAAAGGACAGAGTGAAGGATAGTCAAAATGTAGGACACAAAGGAAGGAAGGAAACAAGGAAGGAAGGAAAGAAAAGGAGCAAAACAAAGTCAGAGCACAAGGAATAAAGGAAGGAAGAACAAAGAAAGACAGAAGTTTATGAGAAAGGACGCAAAGAAAAAATGCAAAGGATGGACACAACATTTAGACAAAGGTATAAGGAATGAAAAACTGGAAAGGCAAATATTTCAACATACTTATCAAGACCACAAAATACTGAAATCCAATTCCAGACTTTTCCAGACTCAGTAGGAACCCTGAGCCAGTTTTCTGCCCTGGATCATTAAGCTGCCCTTTCACACAGTGCCAAGATGAAAAGTCATCAGCACTGACCTTAGAAAAGCAATTTTTGCTGACTACCAATATAAGAAGGGTTAAAAGGTCATTTCCAAACAATTCAAAGTCCATCATGCTACGGTTAAAAAGATGATTCACATTTGAAAAAAAACAAAACAATTGCTAATCCTTCAAAGGGGTGGATATCCCTGCAAATTCATCCCAAGGCCAGGACTGTGCAATACTCACAAACACACAAAAGCTCCACTTCAGACTCCACAGTGGTGAAGGGATGATGATTTGGGCTTGTTTGCAGCCAAAGGACACCTCACTCAACCATGTCATCTTCTATATACCAAAGTATTTAAGGGTAAAATGTTAAAACCATCATTCCGACAGCTGAATCTGAAAACCGGTTCATGCAAGCAATTAATCAATGCTGTGTAGGTCAAAAGTCTTCTACAACGATGTGGGAGACAAATAGTCATACTACATGCAACATGCATGTACTTACTTTCTCACACATCAGGTTTTTATTTTGATTTAGTTTTTATAGTGAAATAATTTTATAACCAGGTACATATAATTTTTTTTACTAGAGTTTAAATAAAACTCTAGAATTGTGTACTTTCTTTCAATCATGATCGCATAACTAAACAATTTGTAGAAAAAGAAACTCCTGCACAAAATCTTTGTTCGGTCGGAGCTTGCTGAAGGGCTACCAGTTGCCACCAGGACTATCGGTAGCCTCCATATTTGGCGGTCGAGTCCACTCGTCCGTGCACAAGCTGGAGGTTTGTGCTCCTGGAGGGACCCGACCTTCCTATAGCGCTGGGTCCAAGTATCTGAGGATGCAGGGACCTGTTCCTCCATCACTCCAACGCTAAATGAACAACAAACAGAAGGTATTACTGAAAACTTGTATTCTTTGCCGATTATTTGTACCTTCATTAGAAGATGAGGCTTGGTTTAAGTGCAGTCTGCTTGCAGATGTTTTGGTTTTATGGTCAGTTCTAAGATCAGCCGTCGGTGACAGATCCACTAAAGCAGGAGCAAAAGGATAGAGATAAAAAAATATATTTTCTAACTCAGTTTACAAACAAAAAACCCTGATCCTCTGATTTATTTGGTGACTCAACAGCTGAAGTGACTTCTATGGGTGCCAGAATGATCTTCTGCCTGTCTGCTCCTATCTCTGCCTTCTGCAAAGGGTACTCAAACGTCTTGGGGTTGATCTGAAACGAATCTGACAAAAACACAAAATAAAATTAGCCTTAGTTTTATAGTCGACCTGCTGATTTTACCAGAAACATTCTAAAACAGGATACCTTTAGAAACCTGACGATTCTCTGGACTCCTTTCTTTGAGAGGCTGCATATGGACAATATTAGGAAGAATTTAATCTGAAATCAAATCACAAACAAGGTAGGAGGATAAAATGGTTCATTTAAAGCTTTACCAGTGAGAAAAAACATGTTTTTGTGCCAAAGCTATAAATGCAGGTTTAGTATAGACCAAAATGTTAAAAACTCTTAAGAGGAAAGGTATTCACACCCCTTGAACCTTTTAACATTTTGTCATGTTTTAACTACATACTTTCAAATTGTATTGGGATTTTATGTGATTGAAAATTGTGAAGCTCAAGGAAAAAGATAAATGGTTTTTAAGATTTTTTTTCCAAAAGAAATCTTTTAGGTGTGCTGTTGATTTTTCCTCCCTTTTTACTCTGATATCAATACCCTTCATAAGCCACCTAATTAGTTAGCAGAGTTCAACTGTGTGTCATTTTATCTCGGTATAAATACAACCATTCTGTAAAACAAACTAACACCGTGCATCACTCATAAGGAAACATGGTAGAGACAGCATCATGCTGTGGGTGTGCTTTTCTTCAGCAGGGATGGGAAAGCTGGTCTGACTTGCTGGGGAGATTAATGGAGTTAAATACAAGATGATCCTGGAAGAAGACTTGAGGCTGGGACAGAGGTTCACCTTTCAGCAGGACAATGGTAATAATTACACAGCCAGAGCAACAATAGGATGGCTTATATCAACGCATATTCATGTGTTAGAATTTTCACAATTTATGTGATTTACATACTGCAAAAGAAGAATCTGAAGAGTACTTTTGTCTTCTTTTAAAAAGCTTAAAGGAGAGCTTTTCTTTACCTGTAGCCCGATGAATGTGCTGGCCATGTGTTCTTGTTAACATGGAGCAGCTCTGCTTCTTGACTTCCCACAGAAAAATAAAGACTTCTTGGATTTACACCTGAAAAAACACCTCAGAATCAACGTGATGTATCCAATGTAGAGATGTTGTAAGATAACCTGCTGTCAGGCCACTGAAATCTTGTATTTCATTTAGTGTTTAGCTAATTATATCCTGCACAGTATTTAAATTTTTATCTGTGCTTCAAAATGTTTTTTTGATGCCATGAGTCACTGTTACAGAGGTGAGGATGCAAAAAGGACACATTTTAACTTTTGCAGCAAGTATTTTGATGGTCAGTAACATTTTGGGACGCTAACTATAGTTTGTTTGAGGGTTTATTTTTAGTGCAACACTTTGTGACATCTTGTGACTGCTCCGCCTGTTTCAAGGGGGAGAAGTTCAGGTGTGGTTGTGTGCATGCTGACCCGCCACTCGGATAAAATAATGAAGTTAAAAGAAGCAAAACTGTAGCCCGCATTGCCATGCAACCCAAGGGACTGAAGAGGCTACCAAGCAACATCTAAGGGTTACAGAACTGATAATAATAGTAAGAAGAAGAAGAAAAAAAATTAACAAGAAGAAGAAGAATTCCTAAATACCGATGTGGCCTAATCTTTTTTCTGCAAGGATTTATTACTCTCAAAGCCACAACTTAAGAAGGTTAATCCGAAACATAATCATTTTAATTATGAATTGTAATTAAAAGCAAAGATCAAACATAACCTGGCACGTATCTGGACTGGCAGAGGTAGTGTTGCTTGGCAGACTTTGTGGACTCAGCTCTGTTCAGCCCCATACTGCTCTGGAAATTTACTCCTAAGTTGTTCTTTGACCCTGAAAATCTAAAAATCAAATTAAAAAGAAAAACGTTGAATTGAGAGTCAAATGAAATGTATAAAGCTGGTTTTGAAACAGGGTTTTATGACGGTTCTCTAGATAAAGACGCTGTTTGACAGTTAAGGACCCAGATGAAGTGGTGAAAATGAAATAAAACTGCATGTGGTGAAAGGTCATTAAAACATAGGTTCAAATGTTAAGAAAACCGGTACAGTGCTGCATACAAGCATACATGTGCTATGATTCAGAGTGGAATAAATTGCACATAAGGATCCCAGCCTGATGCAAACACACACAATGTGACTATCAAGTTCTGGTATTGCTGACTGCTGACCTTACTTACTGTTCTGCCTGTTGCATGCTCTGGAAACTGCCTGGGAGCACTATCGCTCCACTGCAGATGACACCACTTATACCATCTATTTATTCATTCATCTTCTATGCCGCTTATTCCATACTGGGTCACGGGGGGCTGGTGTTTATCTCCAGCAGTCTACGGGTGAGAGGCAGGGCACACCCTGGACATGTTGCCAGTCCATCACAGGGGAACACAGAGACTTACAGGACAAACAACTATGCACACACTCATTCACACCTAAGGGCAATTTAGAGAGACCAGTTAACCTAACAGTCATGTTTTGGACTGTGGGAAGAAACCGGTGTACCCATTGAGAACCCATGCATGCACGGGGAGAACATGTAAACTCCATGTCGAACCCAGGATATTCTTGCTGCAAGGCAACAGAGCTACCAACTGCGCCAACGTGCATCTATTTATATTTGTTCTAAATAAATCTAAATCAGACCATCTCTCAGAGATAAATCTTTTCTTTTAATAATCAGTATATTTTAACGATATAGATCAATTGTGAACAGAACACACGATGCCTTGACAACCACAAATTTCAATGCATTTGTTGAAATTGTATATAATAAAACAACACAAAGTCGCACCTAAATGTGAAATGGAAGGAGCAGTATAAATGGTTTGGGAACTAAAGCATGCATGTATTCAACCTTTGGCTTCAGAGAGCATAAAAACACCCATTCTGTTAAAACTAACACTGCGCATCAGTCATGGTGAAAACATGGAGGCAGCATCATGCTAAGGAGAAGCTTTTCTTCAGCAGAGACACAGAAGCTGGTCAGAATTGATGGAAATATGGATGTGGAAATAAATACAGGGCAATCCTGGCAGAAAGCCTGTCAATAATGGCCTAGTCAAAGTCTAGAGCTAAAATCTAATTCAGAATCTGTGGAAGAAAATGTGATGTTTACATATGATCTCACTCCAATCTGAGTCACCCGCTTGAGAGGAAAGGGCAAGTGGTGAAAACAAATGCATGCCACACTTTTAAGATTTGTATTTGTAAAACCTTTTCTAATCTAACCAGTTCTGAGTTATGTGCTACTTTATGCAGGTCATAAAATCCTAATAAAATACATCAAAGTTTGTGGTTACAGTGTGGTATGAGTACTTTTGCAAGGCACAGTTCAGATATAGATTAAACTCAAGTTAAAGAAGAAAAAAGGGATGTTTTATTACAGATCGCTGAGTTTAATTGTGCTCTTCAGCGAAGTGGTTGTGGGTTTTTTTGAGATGGAAACTCCAGCTACTCCATCATCTTCGTCATCCCATCCGACAGACTTGAAAGAGGTGTGGCCCCATCGTCGGCGTCCTGCCCGAGGCCCACAAGAACTGGTCTCGGTTCCTGCAGCGGTTTCTCGCTATGCATATAGATGAGTTGTAATTAAAATGTATCTTGAAAAGAAACAGGGGACAACTCTTTCCCAATTCTGGGAATATACAACCATTAATAAATGGATTAGTTATGTCCTTTTCTTTTAAGAAGCTTAAACATTCAAACATCTTTACATGAGTGGAACCTACAGCTTGCATGTTTCCTGGCTGCATGTTTTTCACCAGACTGAAGGGCTCCTGCAATCCCTCTGTTGGTCTGCTCCTGTTTTCCAGAGGGACCAGGATCTGTTGGGGAGGCTGATGGAAAGGTTGGCTGTAGCTATGTTGCCCCGCTTGGGTTTTGCTAAACTTGGAGGAGTCCTGGTCCGTCTTGCAGAGAGACAGAGGGTTTGGTTCTGCAGATGCTTCAGACACCTTTTCCTGTGCCTTGTGCTTTTCTAAGAGCTTCAGAGGGGCCCCAAGTGACTGACCCACATTAAAGTATGGATACCTCAGAGCCTGGAAAACAGTCAGTGCAATCCAAAGAAAAAAAATAAAATTACATTCTTTAGAAATCAAGTTTTGAACACAAAAGGCCACACCTCACATAAATTGAAGCATTAAAAAGGATAAATATTCAGAAAAGTAACAAATATTTCTAAAAATGTTTTAAAAATGATTACATATGCCGAGAATGTAACTTTTTTAACATGTGCTCAAACTGTACAAAATAAATTTCAACTAATGACTTTTGCCTTGTACATCTAATTTGCAAGAGTCTCTGTTAAAGCATCTGTTTATAATGTCTAATCCACCTGAAAGGTTAATGACAGGATTCCTGCACATTTTTCATTACAAAATTCCAAACTTTTCTACATTTCTTTCTGCATGTTTAAGAAAAAACTCAATACATTTGAATGCAAAGTATCTAGTTTGAAACCAGTTGAATAGTAGTTGAGTCTTACTATCTGTACGTGCCACATAAATGAAACAATACAATACTGAAAGGGATTCCAATGCCACTGCTTTTGTAGCATCTGGACAAACTTTGATCAGCTCAATTTGAAAATCTCTAACCCTTGAACTTATAAGATAAGGAATGGATTCTCTTGGACTGTTTGTAAACTTTGATACAAGCTTTCCTCTGCATTTTAGACCCAGTTTAAGGACCTCTGGTCCAGTTTGACCAATAATTAAAGTTGTCTAAAGACCAAGCAGATAGTCAAATGCTGCTTTTTTAATTTCTGAATTCAGTCAGTGAGTGAAAAAACCCCCCAGAATACTCAAGTAAAATCTTCAATTCAAGATGTAATGTGGCAATTAAAAAATAAAGAACATCAATTTACTATAAATCAATGTAAAAGCATAGTGTTTTATAAGGCAATTGTAGACATGTAGAAAATAGAAAAAGGAAGAAAAGTATTTTCCATAATTTTCCAGATTAGGAAAATGATTAAATTCCATAGCGTGGAACACCGTAATGAGTTTAAACCTACCTGAGCAGCACTTGGCCTTTTCTCAGGGTCCCACTGCAGCATGGCATTCATCAGTGCGATCGCCTTGCCGCTGGCGTTGGGAGTCAGGCATCTGAGGCTGGTGGGGAGACACTCTGGGAAACGGAAGTTCATGGAGGAGGCCAGGCTGAAGCCTTCGGGCCAGTCAGACTGATTTGTGGAGAGTCAAAGTTACATTTTCACTTTAAAAATGAAAACAAGTCACATTTACAAGAAGCCCTTTTACATATTTGTTATGGCTCCTTACCTTCTTCAGCGTTCCCAGCACCTGACAGATCTTGAATATCTCATCCACCTCGCTGTTTCCTGGAAAAAGGGGTCTCAGAGTGTATAGTTCAAACATGATGCAGCCCACAGCCCAAATGTCTATGGGAGAGCTGTAAGAGCTGGACTTCAGCAGAACCTCGGGGGCTCTGTACCTGTAATGTAATAAACACAGAAGATTTAATGAAGATCTCAATCTGATTTTATTCATTTATCAATCTTTATTAAGAAAGAAAACTAAGAATCTGACTTTATGTTTCTGTATGAATATAAAAGAACAATATCTAAAGGCATTGTAGGAATTCATATTATTATGTTTCTGAAATAGAGCATAAAAAAACAACTGAGCCAAAATAACATTAACACTAATAAGCCTTTATAATCATAGATCTTTCTTCTTGGTCTCAGCACTATTTACTAGCGAAATTGCAATAAAATCCGAACCTGCTTCCTGTATCTTGGGCCTGGAAGGTCAAAACTCCTTTGCTCTTGCTGGTTTTGCAAGCACATTCCCAGTACTGTTTAAAAGTGAACTTTTTAACAATTTGTCACATTGCAAGCACCACCCTAAATTCGTTTTCTTGGGGTTTTATGAGATAGACCAACAGAATGTAATGCATAATTGTAAAGTGGATGATTTTAAAAATGTTTGAGAGGTAGAAATTTAAAAAGTGTGATGTAAATTTGCACACCACCCCCTGAATTAATACTTCATAGACCCTTATAGTTACAACACGCAGGTCTTTTGGGGTATATCTTTTGCACCAGTTTTGCAAATTAGGAGACTGATTTTTTCAACCCATTCTTTTCTGTAAAATAGCTTAAGCTTGAACTTTGACTGGGCCATTCTAACATATGAATAGGATATAAACTAAACTGTCCTATTGTAGCTCTGGTTGTTTGTTTGGGTGAACGTCTTTGCAGCCTCTAAGAGGTCAGTCAGTCATTTTCTACCGCTTATTCCATAGAGGGTCGGGGGGGAGCTGGTGCCTATCTCTAGCAGTCTATGGGCGAGAGGCAGGGTACACCCTGGACAGGTCGCCAGTCCATCACAGGGCAACACACAAACAACCAAGCACACACTCATTCATACACCTAAGGGCAATTTAGAGAGACCAATTAACCTAACAGGCATGTCTTTGGACTGTGGGAGGAAGCCAGAGTACCTGGTGAGAACCCATGCATGCATGGGGAGAACATGCAAACTCCTTGCAGAAAGACCCCTGGCTGGGAATTGAACCCAGGACCTTCTTGCTGCAAGGCAACAGTGCTACCAACTGCGCCACCGTGCAGCCCAAGAGGTATTTAGCTCTATTCATTTCCCCCATCAATTCTGACCAGTTTTTTGTTCCCACTGAGGTAAGCGCCATGTTTCATCTTTTGAAAGGTGTCTTCACCTTTTTTTCTCTTGCTCATGGTGGAAGACACACGCATTTTCTCTCCCTCCCTCCCTGCTGATCCCTGCTTCTGCTTTTTGTCTGTATTTTTCTCAGAGCCTCGCTTTGCATATCCTCCAAACTTGTAAATTATGGATTTAGTCAGCTGGACTCTCAACGTAATTGATAAAAAATTTTTCTTTTCAACAGGAAGAGAGGGTAAAGGAGACCCTCTTGTCCAGACGGGACGTTCTTCTCTGGAAACACAATGGATTCTTGGCAGGAGTGGAAGATTGTGTGCCTGACTACGATGTCGGTCGAGGACATAGAAAATGTGTACATATTTGGACTTTTGATAACAGGATTTCTGCCTTTTGCAGTTGGTGGTTACCTGGCTTATCGAGTGATTTGCAAAATGCAGGCGACTGTTCAAAGCGTTCCAAAGCTGCCTGCGATGTTAGATGGAGTCTGTAGAGCGATCAACACTCAGACTGAAATGTTAAGAGAGCAGAATCACAAGCTGGACACGATTCTTGAACAGAATCGCAGCCTGGCAGCGGTTGGACTCAGAGGTTAAAGGATATAATCTTGGAGAAGTTGTACGCTCGAGTTCTGCGGAAAATACCAGAAATTTGTCTATTTGGATTCGCAATTGAGACATACCAGTAAAACTCTTAAGGTGGTTAGAAATTCACAACTGCCTGAACCACAACATTTATTGTTTTTCTAAATCTGGCGCCCCAATGTGGCCTTGGCAACTTCTGCTAACTGGATATCGACAACATGTCTCCTGGATGTTATATAAACACGGGGCTCTTCCCCAGCACTCCCATACCAGTTTTGTGCTGATAGGACTATGCGGCCGATTGATAAAACTTCCACCTCTCTTCTCAAGTACAATGGCGCTTCTATCAGTGTTGACAGTCTAATTCTTGCAAACACACTCAGACTTATATATATTCACATCCTCAAGATTACACCGTACCCTTGCTGAATCTTTACTTATGTGTGTGTTGCTTACCCCTGCTGAGGTTTTTTTTGTACTATTTCAGACTCATTCTGCTAAGAATATCATCTGAAATATAATTTTTTGTTTCCTCCTATCTTACTTTACCTAAATGTGTGATTTTATTATTTTTCATAGATTTTCAGATTTCTCAGAAGGATTACCAGCAAAACCCAATTATTATTAGTATTTCATTACTTTTTTCATTGATTTTCAGATTTCTCAGAAGGATTACCAGCAAAACCCAATTATTATTAGTATTTCATTACTTTTTCATTGATTTTTAGTTTTATCAGAAGGATTACCAGCGAAAACCAAATATTATTAGTAATTTGGTCTTTAGCTGCTCTTACACCAATGACCCAGCTTTCTTAATTAGACTACAATGGACTGTTATTACTTAGTTCAACTTCAGTACCAGTAAAAGCAATATATCATTAGCACCTGAAAATGTGGATTAAAGCTGTTTTGTACCAGTGATTCAACTTCCCTAGTTAGAATTCAGTGGATGGATGAGACTATTAGATTTCTCAGAAGGATTTATAGATTTTTTGATTTCTTAGAAGGATTGTAGTATCATTTGATTTGTTTTTCTGTGTTTGTATCTGTGTTTATTTTCTTTGTGATTGTATTGTAATTGTATGTACAGCGCTTTGAGTGTCTCATTACTGAAAAGCGCTATATAAATAAACTTACCTTACCTTACCTTCAAGAGGTGCCACACATTTTGGATGCAGGACTAAAAATGTAATGTTGGGTCTCATCTGACCAGAGCATCTTGTCCTAGGTTTGCTGTGCCCCCGATACAACCCTACTCATTTCCTTCTTTCAACAATGGCTTTCTTGGTGTCGCTTTCTTAAAGTCTAGATTTGTGGATCTCTGCAGCTCCTACAGTTACCATGGGCCTCTTGGTTGCTTCTCTGATTAATGCTCTTGTTTTTTCAGTCAGTTTATGTTGATAGCCATGTCTTGGTACAGTAGGTTTGAAGTGGTGCCATACTGTTTCCATTCTCAGATGATGGATTAAACATAGCTCCATTAGATGTTCCAAATTTAGGATATTGTTTTATAACATAAGTCTACTTTAAACTTCTGCAAACCTTCATCTATGACCTTCCTGCTATGTTCCATGGTCTTCATGATGCAGGTGTGTTAACTAATATTGTTAAGATCCTTGGATGTTAGGCTTTAGCTTTGAGTTGTGTTTGTGTTCTCTTCATGTTCTGTGACTCTGCCCATGCTTCATGTCCGGTTTTCCTTGTATTTCTTTTTGTAAGTTTTTTTATTTAATTATCAAAACTTTTCAGTGTTCATTCCACGTTCCTGTTTGCGTTTGGGTCCAACTCCTTACTCAAACCTCTAACAAACCTCTGAGGCCTTCACAGAACATCTGTTTTTATTCAGATGTTCTGAGATTAGGTTTTGCAGGTAATTTACTAATTAGGTGAATTCTGAAGGCAGTAGGTTGCACTGGATTTTATTCAATTCAATTCAATTAAATACAATTCAATTCAAAAATACTTTATTAATCCCAAAGGGAAATTAAATGTTGTTATAGCTCATATTATGAAGGTTTCCTCAAAGAGCCGTTGTAGATGCTGATGGCTGTGGGCAGGAAGGATCTCCTGTAGAGGTCCGTCTTACAGCAGATCTGAAGAAGCCTCTGACTGAAGACACTCTGTTGTTGTAGGACAGTCTCATGAAGAGGATGCTCAGGGTTCTCCATAATGTTCTTCATTTTATGAAGAATCCTTCTTTCCACAATGATCTCCAGAGGTTCCAGAGGAGTCCCCAGAACAGAGCCAGCCTTCTTTATCAGCTTGTTGAGCTTTTTTAAGTCCCTGGTTCTGATGCTGCTTCCCCAGCAGATGATGGTAGAAGAGATCACACTTTCCACAACAGACTTATAAAAGATATGCAGCATCTTGCTGCAAACACTGAAGGACCTAAGCTTCCTCAAGAAGTACAGTCTGCTCTGTCCCTTCTTGTAGATGGCTTCACAGTTGCATCTCCACTCTAGTCTGTTGTCCAGGTGAACACTGAAAGTAAAGAGGGATAAATACAAATGCACACTGCACTTTCTGATTTTTATTTTTAAAGAAAGTTAAAAACCATTTATGATCTTCCTTCCACTTCACAATTATGCATTACTTTGTATTGGTCAATTGCATAAAATCCCAATAAAATATGTGATGGAAATTCTTTATTAAGTGTTCCAAAGTGTATGACCTTTAGGTTACCTCACTCCTCAGAACATCTGTGTTAGAGGAGGAAGCTGTAAAAGCCATTATCAGAAGTTTAATGGTTAAAACCCATCATTTAGGGTGATGTCTCATGAAGAGCAGATGGGTCTGTTCCTAGATAACTTTGTCACCTCTGAACCCGAGAAGGGTCTGGGGTCATAAAACACAGACTCTGAAGTTGAGATAACACTGTCATGTTCTGGTATAAATACTGTGTGTAAATGTTGATCGGGGCTCTGCTCAACTGACTTGCTCGGTGACAGAGTCATTCAAACGCTGAATGCCTTTGAATAAAACTTATAAAGACAAAGTCCGGATTTTCTCTTGTCGTGAGTCAACTTCTCTCACACTTTGATAAGAAAATTCCATTACAAATATGAAATCTGGTAAAACATGTATGTATATTTTGGTTAGGTATGACTGATCTCTAGAAAGAAACAGCCAGCAGGAGAGAGTTATTTAGTAAAAACAGAGTGGCTCTCTTGAAAATTAGCTGCTATAACCAAAATCTTAAAGACAGAGCTAAATGGGGAGCTGTTGCATCAAGTAAGTTGACCAATGCATGCCAAATTTACTTGGCTGGAACCTGAGAAATGTTGTCCTTATAAGAATCAGTCTCACCATCTTGTGGACACATAATCTGTGTAAGGCGGCTGTGAGCGGATTTCTCTTGCTAGTCCAAAATCTGCAATCTTGACCACCTCCGGGCCCATGCAGAGTAAGTTCTCTGGTTTTAAATCCCGATGGAAATACCCTTAAAAAATGAGAGATACTTGATTCAACTCCTGCTGAGGTAAATATGTGCACCAATATGCATCATTCTCTGAAACAAACCAACTGTGGCCTTTTTTAATTCTACTTTGTTCAACACCCGCTGTCAAAAAAACTACACAAAAGCATGACTCTCAGCTAATAAAACACAGATCTTTGACCTGCACAGCCAAAGTGGATTTTTACAATGACTGGAAAGGAAAAGAAAAAGAGAGGAATGTCTTACCGTGCTTATGCACAAATGCTAAACCTGATAAAACCTGGAACAGAATGTTCCTTGTCTCATTTTCAGAAAACATCTTATCTTCACTAGGAGCTGCATGGCAGTAAAAAAGAGAGAGGAAAGAAACAAGAAATTGAATGAAATGTATTTTTCACTGAAAAATCAGCAAAGTGAAAATAATCTTAATGGAACAACTGAAAAGAAACTATTTTGGACTGAAAGTAGAGAAACATGACAGAGGTTATCTTTGCTTGTTTTATTTCCATTAAGTAAATTTAGCTCCTATAATATCCAACAGTATTAATACTAATATTCTCCCAATAAACAACTCGTTGCTGCAAAAACAAATATGGATGCTAAACATTGTATTAAATTCAGTTTAACACACATCCTGTGATTTGATGAAAGTCTGACTGATTCTTACCTTTCGTTCATGAGCTGATAGAGGTTTTCTCTCATGTACTCAAAGACAAAGTAGAGGTGGTCATTTTCCCTGATCACTTCCTTCAGTTTCACCACATTGGCATGATTCAGCTTCTTCAATGACTGATAACCAGGAAGGATTTTAGGAAAAAACAAACAACAGAATCTCTATCATTCAACAGATATGTATAAAAACACTGCATGAACCATAAAATTATCTTCAAAAACACTAAATCTAATTATTTTTTCCACCATGTGTTATAAATGTTAACATAGAATCTTTAGTAGTCAGAAGCTTGTTGATGGCTGCACAAAGGACGTGATTCAGGGGCAACTTGTTCAGAGACATTTGACCAAATATTTGTGGGAATATAAAAAGAAGGTCTAAAAATCCAATCTTCGGTGTATATTTTTACTTACTTTAACCTCTCTGAAATTCATGCACTCATCCCAAGAATAAAACGTCTTCTTAATCCTGTTGGGTAATAAATGAGGGTAAAATTGATAGTAAAATTATATAAATTTATGCCGCTGAACCTGAAACATGATTTCTAAATTCCCAAAGTTCATACATAACATTTCTATGAGCTTGAGTGTAATTAGATAATGAAGCCAACTTCTAGCATCAGCTACACATGCTCTGACAAAATGTTCAAAAGGTTTTTTAAGTAAAACCATAGATAATTAACATTTAAATGGATATACGGATGCTGCTTTCACCTTCCACATGGTCAACCATGAGGACAGAAGAGCTATGGTTTGGGCTGTTTTCACAGCCGTTTGATCAGACCTTGTTAAAATACATAATAGGAGTAAGTGCATGTGGGAGTTAGGATGCAAAAAATTTTGGGCCGGACCGGATCTTCTACAGAGAGGATTTCTGTTCATTTCACTAGACATGCTGATGACTTTAGGTTATGTGGGTTGGAAATCAGAATTTTAATTATAATATCCCTACAAAAGGTCATAGCATTAACAGTTGCAGGAGCCAATTACCTACCACACAACAGGTAAGGTGCTAAACTTTCTGTTATTTGACTGGATTGGGCGGTAGATGGATTATTTTTCTATTGTCTGACAAGACAAAGATTGAACTATTTAACCTTAATGATAAAAACCATGTACTTATGAAGGAGTCAAGGTAAGGCATTCACAGCAAACAAAATTGTACCAACTGTCAAGTACAATGGTGGCAGTATCATGCTGAGGGGCCCTCCCATTCTGAAAGCTCTTTTAGATTGGAAAATATATTGTTTTTTAAAAAAAACAGTGTTTGCTTGTATCTTATCTGTGTTAGGACAATTCTTCCAAGTGGGACAAATTGTAACAAAATAAGAACTTCCTTGTCTGGGAATTTGTAAAAGTGGGACATAATTACAAAACGGCAGCAATTAAAGGCATTTCTTTCCGAAAACACAGAGAAATGCACAAATAGACAATTTCTATCAAAGCAGACTCTGAGTTCATCTAAAGACTTTCTCGATTAAAATAGACACTTACATTTCATTTTCCTTTTGCTTAAGATTGCATTTGTTTGCCATAGTCTGACATTTTAAATATTGTGACTAATAAGAGTTACTTCGCAGACAAGATGCCATTTCTACTAAATAATATAATTGTTAACCAAGCATGGAAGTTTTATCTTACAAACTTCACTGGGAATGGACAAAATTACCCGAACAGGTCTTCCAGCACATATGCCTGGAAGGCTCTGTTTGGTATTTCAACATGTGGTCCTTTGTTTAAATAATGCTTTGGAGCCCCCATACTTATAATATAACATGCATTTAAAAGGATTTGTTGTTTCCTTAATTTATAAATTTTTTTCTTCATATTATTTTTATTTGTATATACACATTTAAAGATTTTAAATACCTGGTTCAGTTATTTGCAACACTTGATGCAGACTCATAGGGCAGTTTTGTCTCAAAACATGACTTTCTGATCTCTTTCATGAATCCTAATCCACGTTTTATTATAGAGCCTCAGAACGTCCTGCAGAACCAAATGGTTTTTAATCAGCTTAACACTCTGAGACAAAGCAACACAGTGTGTCTTCAGCATGTTCAGTTAGGTTCACCTCACCTCTTAATGGCCACCAGTTCCCCAGTATCATTGCTTCTGCCCAGCAGCACGCTGCCATATGTGCCGTCCCCCAGCTGCTTGAGTATGGTGTATCGGTTCATGGTCTGAGACTCCCTCACACTCCAACAGTTGGTCATTGTAAGCACAGCAACATCCCTCCACAGATCAACAGCTCCACTGCTCAGTGTCTTGTGTCCGGGAGGCTTTCCCTGCAGAAACCCTTTATTAAAATATCCGACTCACCTTTAGTTTCCCCTCTTAAGTAGCGTACTGAATACTTTTTTTTTCTTGAGTATTTTTTTTGGATAACCACTTTTTACTTCTTTGCTATGATTTGGGGTTGCTTGGCTTTTGGTTGCGGGTTTTTCCTCTTAGGTTTCTCACAATTAAGGTTTTGAATCATGCTTCTGTTTATTATTTTCCTGGTCATGCTTTAGTTTTTGTCTTCTAGTTCATGTTTTGTCAAGTTTGGTTTTTGTATCACTGTCTCTATTCAGATAGTGAATAGAGCATGCACAGGGGCGGTTCGCAGCCGAGTGTGAAGCGGCTGGGATGAAGATCAGCTCCTCCAAGTCCGAGGCCATGGTTCTCGATCAGAAAAGGGTGGCCTGTCCTCTTCAGGTTGGAGGGGAGTTCCTGCCTCAAATGGAGGGGTTTCAGTATCTCGGGGTCTTGTTCACGAGTGAGCGAAGAATGGAGCGGGAGATCGACAGACGGATCGGTGCGGCCGCCACAGTAATGGGGGCACTGTGCCGGTCCGTTGTGGTGAAGAGAGAGCTGAGTCGAAAAGCGAAGCTCTGGATTTACCGGTCGGTCTACGTTCCTACCCTCACCTATGGCCATGAACTTTGGGTCATGACCGAAAGAACGAGATCCCGGATACAAGCGGCTGAAATGAGCTTCCTCCGTAGGGTGGCCGGGCACTCCCTTAGAGATAGGGTGAGGAGCTCGGCCATCCGGGAGGGGCTCGGAGTAGAGCCGCTGCTCTTCCACATCGAGAGGAGCCAGTTGAGGTGGCTCAAGCATCTATACCGGATGCCTCCTGGACGCCTTCCTCGGGAGGTGTTCCAGGCACGTCCCACCGGGAGGAGGCCCAGGGGACGGCCCAGGACATGCTGGAGGGACTATATGTCTCGGCTGGCCTGGGAACGCCTTGGGCTCCCCCCGGAAGAGCTGGAGGAGATGTCTGGGGAGAGGGACGTCTGGGCGTCTCTGCGGAGTCTGCTGCCCCCGCGACCCGGTCCCGGTTAAAGCGGAAGACGACGACAACTTCTATCTCTATTCATGTACTGCCCTTCGCTCATGCCAAGCCTGTCTTGCCAGCCTGTCCATGTTTGTTTTTTGCACCGTCTTCTTTAGTAAGTTTCTGTTCATTAAATCATTTCACCTACCGTCATGCTGCCTGCTTGTCTGTATTCCGGGGTCCTCCGCTACACTACCCCTGACAGAAATTTCCACCAAAATTGGACCTTGCAGACGGTAAGCAAGAGAGCGCCAGTGATCTCTGGGTTCAGCAGCAGATGGAGGAGGCAATGAGACATCTGCCGGCCGATCTGGAGGTTCTGCCCTCTCCGGTGCTGCTGGAGCAGATGGAGCGTGAGGCGGTTCAGCGCCGTTCTCCGCTTGCTCCCTTGGTTGCACCCTGATCAGGCAGCAAAGCCGACGTCTCCCTCTTGCCGTAGGAAACGCTGACGTGGAGAACCTCCCCGTTGTTCGGCTGGCGAGGAGGTGGGTCCCATGCCTGCTGAACGTGAGTGCTGCAGCGAGTATATCCGCGTCTTCATCTGCCATAGCACTGTCTTCCAGGCTCGCTGCAGCTCCGCCCATGCAGTCTTCGCTCGCTCCAGTCCATTGTTCTGTGGCAACACCAGACGAGCTGGAGGAGCGGTTAAGGTTTTATGTTCGCCAAATTAAGAGCTTCAGGAGGACCAGTCTCCTGTATTCCTCTCCTGAGCTTAGGGAGAAAATCAGGCAGATGGAGGAGAATTACGAGACAGCAGTAAGGCAGTTTTACTGCTGCCCACATCCATCCTCATCAGGTCTCCAGAGCGGTGCTGCAGCTCAGCCCACGGCAGCTCTCCAGAGCTCTGCTGCTGCCGAACACCCCACGCCAGGTCTTCAGAGCGCTGCTGCAGAGCAGTCCACGCCAAGGCTCCAGATGCCCGCCATTGTACAGCCCAAGTCTGCCTCAACCTCCAAACGCCACAGAGGACGTCGGAAGAGGGATGCCTCGGCTCAAGTCATCAGGGGTCCGGCCGACGCCTCAGCCCCTGCTCACGCCACTGAGGGTCCCTGCAACGCCTCAGCCCCTGCTCACGCCTCTGAGGGTCTGGCCGACGCCACAGCCCCTGCTCAAGCCTCTGAGGGTGTGGCCGACGCCTCAACCCCTGCGCACGCCACTGAGGGTTGATGGGACGCCTCAGCTTCTGCTCCTGGTCTGAAGGCCTTCCAGGGGCTCAGTGAGAGACTGGACCTGGTTCCTGAACCCTGTGATGAAGGGTTTGAGGCCAAAACATTGTCTGAGCCTGTTCCTGAGCGGTTCGAAGACGAACCACCACCAGATCCTGTTCCTGAGCGGTTCGAGAAGGAAATCGTCCTCATCTTGACCTCGGAATCCGGTAACGTAAGGTTCGAGGCTGAACAGCCACTTGATCCTGTTCCTGTCTCCGAAGGTGCGCCAGGCACCGTGAAGTCCAAGCCTGACTCCAAACCTCCGGAGGTCCACCGAGTTCCTGGAGGGTCCTCTATGCTCCATGGTTGACCTCCTAATCTGCCGTACCAAGGGTCCTCTACTCTGCTTGGCCGACTCCCAGACCGAGGGTCCTCTACTCTACTCTGCTCGGCCGACCTCCAGACCGTCAGCTCCTTCGCCTTCGCCGCCGGCCCCCAAGGTCTCTATGTCTCTGTCGGTCTCCGGGTCCTCGTCCTCTCCTTCATTGCCAATGCTGGTCTCCACGTCTTTGCCGATGTTGCCGGCCGCAATGGGGGTGCGGGTTTTTCCTCACAGTTAAGGTTTTAAATCATGCTTCTGTTTATTATTTTCCTGGTCATGCTTTAGTTTTTGTCTTCTAGTTCATGTTTTGTCAAGTTAGGTTTTTGCAACACTATCTCTATTCACGTACTGCCCTTTGCTCATGCCAAGCCTGTCTTGCCAGCCTGTCCATGTTTGTTTTTTGCCACCGTCTTCTTCAGTAAGTTTCTGTTCATTAAATCATTTCACCTACCGTCATGCTGCCTGTCCGTCCTGCATTCCGGGGTCCTCCGCTACACTACCCCTGACATACTTAAGTAAAAGTATACTGAAGCACTACTACTGTTACGTAAGTACAATTTTAAGTACCCTATCCACCTTTGCTTGAAGTTTTGTTTGCTTTATATTTGCCTGTAAAATGTGTCTGTGGTTCTAAGGAATACTCCAGTAAAACGTATTTGACCCTACTGATTTTAATATGGTTCACATTTTAATCTAATTTGGTCTAATATTTTTTAATATCCTAATTACATCTTTCATGGCATTTTTTTCCTTCAGTTGGGTTATAGGTATTTAAGTTGTGCCTTTTCTAATGCGCAGCATTAGTAAATGTTAAAGAGCCAGCATTTGGTTCTACGAGTTCTCCATCTAGTGGTTTGCTTTAATCCCTGCACGCCTACCCTTATTTGGCTCTGTTATTTTCGGAGGTTTTATATTTTCTAACCCTCTTAAACTGGCTCAAAGACATGAAGGTCCAGGATATTCTGACAAGGTGACTAAAAATGAAATTAGTTTAGCTTTTTTTTTTTTTACTAAACTGTGCTTCGATATCCAAGTGTAAGCGATTGCAGGTGACACTTTGAATACCTGAACATTTGTGATGAGCTTTTGAATGAACAAATAGCTATGATAAAACTCTTGTGAAATGACACACTACTTCAATGGACGCTTTTAGACTGAAATGACTGAATTCAAGGAAATTTAGAAAATTCCATTCAAATTAAATCAGAATTATTTATTAAAAAATGCATACTTAAAGAGTTTCATCTGACCAAAACATTGCTGGGAGCGCAAGTCTAACTGAGCGAAATCTGGTGCTTTAAAGAAAATATTTACATTTTTTTGTGCGACTGAGCAGCAGCGCACCTTCCTCTGTAAACATGCAGGCATGAAATGTGAGGAATGAAAATCATGAGCAGCATTCTGCAAATGGCCATACTTTAGTAACATGACGTACCTTCTCTGGCATTGCACCTAAGAACTGTGCAGTCAGATTGCGGCCTGTGTTTGCGCGCAGCGGACAGGCGCGGCGTTTCTCCAAGGCTGTGCGCTTTTAGTTACTTACGGTAAGGTGGACCCGCAGTGTCCACTGAAGGATCAGGTGATCCACTATCTACGAAGCGAAGGCTGACTGGGGGAAAATGCAAGATGACATATAGCAAATGTCGGAGCATAATTCATTCACGTTTTCGCCTCGGATTCGGATTTAAATCGCATCGCTGGAGCTCCAATGTGACGATGGCTCGTTAGGTACTTGGTGGCGCATCTGCGATTTTCTTTAATCCCCGCCCGATATTTTGATTTATGAAAAATCACATTCACAGACAAATATTGGTTTCAACATGGGGCTGTGCTACAGTTTGCGTCCCCGGCTCTTCGGGGACCTAAGCGGCTCTATCTCCAACGCTACCTCGGACTCGGACCAGCCTCCGGACGCCGCTGCCGTGCCAAGCCGAGCCGCGGCGGCTCGCCAGGAGGACACAGGGGGATGTGGGGAGACTTCATCGCTACGCGGCAGCGGAGGAGGAGGCCTGGTGCGCCCTGGGGACCCGGCTAGGGACCACCGCCGCGGGGACACCGGGACAGACGGGGTGCTTATACAAAACGGGGGCGGCGGCGGCGGAGGAGGCAGCAGCGGCAAGGGATCGGGAAAGGAGCGCAGCCGACGCTTGCAGCTGCTGCAAAAGACAAGCACCCAAAAGCAGAAACACTGGGACAAACTGCTGGTGGAGGAGAAGGAGGCCGAGAAGGAGGCGAAGAAAGTCAGTAAAAACATTGACAGGGCGCTGAGGGAGCTCAAGCGGGAGTATAAACAGACGCATCGGCTGCTGCTGCTCGGTAGGTTGTTCGCCTCTCTGTTGTTGTTGGACTGGGAGAAGGTGTTTTATTAATAGTAACAAAAACGCACTGGCCTGTCCACAAATTATGTCACAGCTCAGCCCTGCTGAGGCCTGCTGCCACATCTGATGGCCATCACTCCAGACCAGAACCACATTTTACCACAGCTTGAAAGGTCCAAACTGCACTATAAAAATTATTTTGGTGGGTGTTCAATATTAGTCAGTAAAATTATTTAAATTTGTCTCGAACATAGTGGATTGTAAGTTTAATGTGTAGTGATGATCAAATTCAAAAATTAACTACCCGTTCAATTCAGTTTTATATATATAGCACCGATTCACAACAAATGTAATCTCAAGACAAATAGATCCACATCCAGGAATGCTCTAGTTGAATTAATCCAATATAACGATCATCTAGACAGATTCAATATTAGATCCATACTACCCAACCGGTTGTAGTTTTATTGCAAAGCAGTCAACTTCAGTTAATCATGCTTGGTAAGGATCAAACATTTCGAAATGAGTTTAACAGAAGAGGATAGTTCAGTTTATGTTCATCCGGGTCCAGCAGAGAACAATAAGGCCAATATGTGTATAATAACACAGCATCAGGTTTTTTATCCTCTTTGGCAAATTCTTCCTTCATTTAGTATTAATTTTGTACTTGTAAATAAACCACATCATACCCATGTACTTACACAATTGTGTGATAGTGTATTTTTCTGTAGATATTTTTTCATAAAAGATAAGAGATTAATCTCAAATCTCATGTGTAGTTTAATTCAATTATATATTAATACCTGTTTTCCTCTCTGTTCCCAGTTATTTTGGTGTCATTCCTATTTAGGCCCATTGAATCTTTTGAAATTGGAGAGATTATGACCACCGATCAAACCAAAATAACTCAAAGCAGCATCCCTTAGTTTGAAATTATTTATAGAAGTCATATTACTACAATTCCTTACAGCAAACTGGGTAGAATATAGAAAATGACGTTCCTCTGTCAAAGCAGGTGAAAAACGTCCCCCAGGCGAGTATGAATGGACATGCGGTTACTCAGAAACATCACGCCATTTTGTACGAACAAAGTCGGATAAGAAGCAGCCAAAATTGCACAAGTATGAAATAGTGAATAGGCGAAATAAAGGTCACCGTAACCATAATTATGAGTTCTTTATAGCATCAATTAGTGAGTGGGATACATTTAGAAGCAAGGGAACTTTTTGTTCTCTAATTTGACATGTTACAAGCTGGAAAAAGGTTCAGAGTCTGCGGTAGTCAATTGGTATCAAAAGTGGAATAAAAAAGAACGGTTCAACCAGTGACAGGGTCATGTGGTTTTAGACAAGTTGATAGAAAAGTGCCATAAGACACAATGGGCTGGGTGGCCACCGACCAGTCAGGGTAACCACGCTGAGTCTTGGTGACTGCCTAAACAACCAATAATACACACGCAACCATCAGAACTGGACCACAGAGCAATGGAGGAAGAACATGAACCGATCTGATGAATCATGTTTTCTTTCACATCATTTCGATGGGCAGGTCTGTGTTTTTTTTATCCGGGAAACATGTTGCACTATGACGCAGTATGGGGCGAAGGAGGCAGTGTCATGCTTTGGGCAATGTTCTTTTGGGAAACTTTGGAACCTGCCAACTATGTGTATGTTAGTTTGACACATATCACCTAACCAATCTATTGGAGCAGACCATGAGAACCCTTTTAATGGCAACGGTATTCATGATGGCTGTAACATCTTTCAGCAGGATAATGCAGCCATCCTCTAACCAAAAATGGTTCAGGAATTGATTGAGGAGCACAATGACTGAGTTGTTTACTTTTCTTCCTAATTCATTGGATCTCCAATTCAGCATCTTGGGATGTGCTGGAAAAACCAGTTAGATCCATGGAGGCTCCACCTCACAATTTATAAGACTGAAAGGATCTGATATCCTGGTGTCAAAAACCATAGCACATCTGGGATGTATTGGATTTCATGCCTCCGTCAGGACTGTTTTAGCAGAGAGAAGGTGAAAGCAACACACTGCTAATGCTTAGCTAGTAGTCATAGTGTTACCGGTGCATCAGCTTCATAAAAGCCAGGACTTATTACAAGAGAGCAAGAATTTATGGTATATTTGGAAAAGGTTTAATTTCCAGCATGTTAGAACTGATTTGAAAAGTTAACTTGAATGCTCACTTTAGCTTGAATGCTCACGTCAAACTTGCTAAACCTTTACACTTTGAGGAAATCATGGCTAATTAGCGGCACATCTTAGCTGTGGCTTTAAGGCTCACATTTAATTCTTGTTGGAATTGATTCTAAAAGTTTATACCCAACTTATTAAGCAACAGCGCCATCGCTAAGGTTAAACTTTCTAGGAAGCTGGGCTTTTTAACCTTGAGGCAGTCGTTGCCACAGAACCACACTTTACAGCTGTGGTTGCCAAGGAAACGGTTTACATGCCACCTTGTTAGAACTGATTTTAAAAGTCTTCATCCGGCTTAAACTAGTTTACTGAAAGTGCTAATGTCAGACCTGCTTGCCAGCTTAGCCTCTTAAGCCTGATGCAGATATGGCTAATGATTGTAGGTACATCTCATCCGTTGTTGTCCCGAAAACAGTTTACATTCCACCTTGTTAGAACTGATTTAAAAAGTTGCCAGATTAAGTGGGTTTTGGCCCAACTGGGCTTTTCTTGAACAGGTTAGGCTGGTAAAAATAGCTTTGGGCGGGATGCTAAAATTATGACTGCTTTTCACAACATTTGGCGGGTTTTTAGAATGTATTCATAGGAACATTCTTTCAAAAATAATTGTCAGTGTGAGGCAGAAAAGTAAAAACCTGCACACCTCAAAAATATTTTGTGCTCTTGCACTCATAGAATTAGTTAATTTATTTTAAAATCTAGAGAATCTGTCGAACCTGACATGATCAATCACTAGAAGTCATTGGTTAATCAAGTGTCACTGTGAACTGTCAGCTGTAAACTCCCCAAATGGGGTTAAGACCTAAACTAAGCTATACTAGGGTGCTTTGGCCTAAAGGCCTTTACTGTTAGGTTTTGACTTGTCGTTAAGATACAGCATCATGCTTCAGGGGGAATATACATAAAATATACAGAAAGAAATGGAAGGCTGATCCAGAGCTAAAGTTGTGGATTGCCAGCCACAGAGGATGACTCTAAAGCTCTTTGCAAGTATTATAATGTAGAAATCTGAGCACAGCTTTATGATTAAATAGAACAGGACTGGGCGACACGTTCTTTATTATACGTGTAACAGTTTTATGCTTTTAACATGCAGTTCAAGAGGGGTTGAGGTTTGAATTGGTTTTTATTGAGGTGGCTGGGTTTTACGTTGGGTTTGAGGCGAAAAATGTAAGTCAGATCTGGCAACCCTGCATTGAGCTTAAACTAGGTTATTGATGCCGCTAATGCTAATGTCAGACTTTCTAGCCAATTTACCCTCTTTAACCTGATTCACTCACTGCTAATGATGATACATCTTAACTGTTGTTGTCCAGGAAACATTTAGAACTGATTAAAAAAGTTAGCAGCTAGCTTAAATGGGTTTAGCAGCAGCACTAATGCTAATGCTAAACCTGCTAGCAATGCTTTATGTCTTTATCACAAATCAGTTCTTATTTTTTGTTTCTTTTCAACATAGGAGCAAAAACCAGATGAGTGAAATTATCTTAATAGTTAAATTCTAACAGATTTAATTGAGTTTTAAAATAACTCTTTCTGTTGAATTGATATCATTTTGACTACAAAATATTGACTGAAATTCACTCAAACAAAATGTACGCATATTGTTGGATATGTTTAACGATTAAACTCTTAGGTTTGTTTTATTAGTGGTTGGGTAAGATTCATTGGACCAAACTCACACCCCTGTAAATACAGAAACAGACTTAACAGCTGGAGGCCATGTTTACCTTAAAACCAGAATAGTAATATTAAATATGGGTGTGATCTGTTCTGGGAAATAGGGGACAGAAAAATAAACCAAAATATATGGGACCACATCAAGTGTGGATTTTGCTCAAACGTTTAACCATAGTGTGGTTCTTTTTTGCCCTTGTTTTACTATAAATAAACTCACCTGATCACAGAGAGGAGACATACTGTTATGATGCATTATGTGCCATAGAGTATTACAGTACACAGTGTTCTATATGGACTCAATGGGCAGAAAGTTTGAGCACTTCCTGTTGGGATAATAGAGTACATACTTCATAAACATAATCATTTATGCTCTTTATAAAAAAGCTAACTTGTATTAAACTCAGTTGTAAAGACCATGCTGCATAAAATATTGCACTATAAAATATTGCATTATAGTACAAAAAAATAAAATCCTAATAATAATTTTGTCGGTTTTACTTGTAGTCAAATTAAATTTAGGAAGTTTCAGGTAGTACAAACAGGAGTCATAAATGGATAAAATACTTATACCATTTTTAATAAATAATATAATTTTAGGAATAAATCTGGATTCAACCTTTAGCCAGGACAATATGCATCACACTGATATTGCTTGAGTGCACATCTGAGTGCAAACCGAGCAGCTTTGTTTTGAACTGTTTGTTGCTTCTGTATTGTGACCCCCTGAGGCCCACAACCACACAGATGAACAGTTATCTGAGAAAAAACATTTAATCAGATGTATAACTATATTATTTGTCAGAAGTCTCAAACACCTTGTATAACAGCCAAGCTTCTGCCCATTTTCCTTACCAATTTATCAAAATGTTTTTTTCCATGATAAATTACTGTTAATTACACCTAATAATTTAACTTCTTTTACTTGGTCCATTGGTGCATAATAATAATGCTTTAATAGCAAGTTTTAATTTAGGCTCTTTTTTTAGCCAGTATTATCTTGGCCTCATTATTATTATGCATTTAGTTTTTGTTGCATTTAAAATTAGTCTGTTGTTCATTACCTACTTTAAAGATATTTTTTTTAGCACTAGTGGCCTTTATTTTTATTTTTTGCAGTAGGCAGACAGGAAAGAGGGGTAGACATTTGGCAAATGTCACCAGGTCCGGGACTCGAACCCAGGGCAGCCACTTTGAGGACTGTAGCCTCTGTATATGGTCACGCGTTTAACCCCTACACGATCAGCGCCGCTTCTTTAAGAGTTCCTCACACAGCTGTTGCATTTGTGTAAAAAGGAAAATCATTTGCAAAAACTGAAAACAGTAAAGGACCTAAGCAACCACCTTGGAGGACTCCACAAGAAACAGATTTTATCTCTGAAATGCTACCATTATAAAACACCTGTTTCCTGTTCATTAGATAGTTCTCCAACCAGACAACTGCAGTAAACGGAAATGTCAACATTTACTTGTCTCTATTAAAAGCATATGGTGAATCATATCAAAGGCAGCAGAGAAGTCTAATAACACAGAACCCATTAATTTTTTACAATCCATTCAACGGAGCCATCATCAGTCATTTGAATCAAAGCGGTTTCAGTGGAATAACCTGGCCTATATGCATGTTGATAATCTGCGTGTAAATCGCTTAATACAGGTAAAAGAGTAATTAGATGACTGCTTGGGCCTAAAAAAGGGGCGCTTGTGGTATTGGCAAAGGTATTATTTTAGCTATTTTCTATGCAGCTGGAGTTCATGGTTTTCTAAATTCAAATTAGACACATGACAAATAGGAAGCACAACTATATTTGCTACAATTTTTAACTACTTTCCATCCAGATTGTCAACCCCTGCTGGTTTATCTTCACCTGCTAACAATTATTTTTCAACATGACTCACAGTAACTTTATGAAAGTCAAACCTACAGTCTTTCTATTTTATTCTTTATTGAAATACTTAAAAGGTCAGTGTTTGTTTGAATCATTTTATTTGTTAATTTAGTTATTTTATTTTATAACAAAAATAAGTTGTTTCTGATTTAGCTCCACATTCTGGCTGTGGTTCATCTCTTTTTCTTCAACTTAGCTGTAGATGTAAGAACAAACCACTCCGAATAGAGTTATGTAGAATTACTATAGAAATTAAATCAAGTTTAAAAAAACTATTTAAAATGAAGTGCTACATATTTAATGTGAATGGATGTGTTTGCAAGTCTGTATAGCCCAGTCTATCATAAAGTCAACTGAACTCAATGTGTTGTAAATAAAGCTGTGTTAAATTGGGGGAACAAAAATTATGGTACAAATGAAAGGTGCCCTAAAATAAATCGCTACTCTGGTACTCTTGGGCTGGCCCTGATAATATGCAATAGACATAGGTACATTATACAGGAGTTGGACAATGAAACTGAAACACCTGTCATTTTAGTGTGGGAGGTTTCATGGCTAAATTGGACCAGCCTGGCAGCCAGTCTTCATTGATTGCACATTGCACCAGTAAGAGCAGAGTGTGAAGGTTCAATTAGCAGGGTAAGAGCACAGTTTTGCTCAAAATATTGAAATGCACACAACATTATGGGTGACATACCAGAGTTCAAAAGAGGACAAATTGTTGGTGCACGTCTTGCTGGCGCATCTGTGACCAAGACAACAAGTCTTTGTGATGTATCAAGATCCACGGTATCCAGGGTAATGTCAGCATACCACCAAGAAGGACCAACCACATCCAACAGGATTAACTGTGGACGCAAGAGGAAGCTGTCTGTACGGGATGTTCGGGTGCTAACCCGGATTGTATCCAAAAAACATAAAACCACGGCTGCCCAAATCACAGCAGAATTAAATGTGCACCTCAACTCTCCTGTTTCCACCAGAACTGTCCGTCAGGAGCTCCACAGGGTCAATATACACGGCCGGGCTGCTATAGCCAAACCTTTGGTCACTCATGCCAATGCCAAACGTTGGTTTCAATGGTGCAAGGAGTGCAAATCTTGGGCTGTGGACAATGTGAAACATATATTGTTCTCTGATGAGTCCACCTTTACTGTTTTCCCCACATCCGGGAGAGTTACGGTGTGGAGAAGCCCCAAAGAAGCGTACCACCCAGACTGTTGCATGCCCAGAGTGAAGCATGGAGGTGGATCAGTGATGGTTTGGGCTGCCATATCATGGCATTCCCTTGGCCCAATACTTGTGCTAGATTGGCACATCACTGCCAAGGACTACCGAACCATTCTTGAGGACCATGGGCATCCAATGGTTCAAACATTGTATCCTGAATGCGGTGCCGTGTATCAGGATGACAATGCACCAATACACACAGCAAGACTGGTGAAAGATTGGTTTGATGAACATGAAAGTGAAGTTGAACATCTCCCATGGCCTGCACAGTCAGCAGATCTAAATATTATTGAGCCACTTTGGGGTGTTTTGGAGGAGCGAGTCAGGAAACGTTTTCCTCCACAGGGATCACATAGTGACCTGGCCACTATCCTGCAAGAAGAATGGCTTAAAATCCATCTGACCACTGTGCAGGACTTGTATATATCATTCCCAAGACGAATTGATGATGTATTGGCCGCAAAAGGAGGCCCTACACCATACTAATAAATTATTATGGTCTAAAACCAGATGTTTCAGTTTCATTGTCCAACCCCTGTATTTACTTCTTAGAGGTCATTTAGTGTTTTTTCATCATGGTGTTTCCTAGATGATGTCTAAATTATCCTCACCGACCCCCCCGAAAACCAGTTAAGAACTACATTAAGTACCCAGAAGGAATGATCGGATTTAGCTGTAATTTCATAGGTATCCCGACCAGTGATGGGTATTTACAAGGAGCTGACAGGTCTAGAATAGGCACCAGAGGCCATAGGTTGTGGCATTAAGAGTGGTCTGTTGATGACGCGTCCATCAGTCAGTCAAAAAAATGAATTAAGGTCACCAGACAGAGGATCCTTCTGCAGCATTACTAGCACTTGATAGGACTTATTTGTGGTGGCATTGTAGTTTTACACAAGGCTGAAGGTGGTGCTTGCTGACTGCAGTGGGCAGATATTGATACCAAAACAGATGTGCCAGCTAGTTGCAAATTTGATTGTTTACAAACCCATTGCAGATCTGCGTGTGTACCAAATTATGTCCAAATCAGACCATTCCTTCTGCATGTTTTTCCATTTTTATGAGTTAGTGTGTGTAGTATTAGATTCTGTTTGTGAAGTAAATCTAGATTGTAGATTTTTGCCATATTTTGTTGAAGAAACTTACATAAATATGCCGTGTTACTGAAGTATGTGTAGTTTTTTATAGGTAGAGAGAAAAATTCCTATTCATCTTGTTGCTTTCATGTGTCTGATATAGAAATATCTAACTCTACCTCTCCACCATTTTGTTATTCAGTTCAAACATAGATATTTTAGTGAAATATTATGAAAATTGTTTTAACTGCGGGGTGAGTTTATTCTTCACACTTCATATTAGTATTTAATTCATCCGTATTGAAACTTTTCTACTTGCTCTTATCAATTGTACTGTTTTCATAGAAATACTGAGCTTTTACCAATGCATGTAAGAGATTATGTAACCCCCTCATAGTTTATAACAATAAATAACATTCAAGCTTTTTTATTATTTTTCAGTGGTTTTTAAGTGTTGTCTGCCATTTAGTGCAGATATTCAGTTTTCAAACTGTAAACGTTCAGTAAATATTTTAAAGCAGTATAGAAGTAAAATCAGATCTGATCCACATTTTGCCACATTTGCTTTTCTCTAAAATATAAAGTGTGGTGCTTCTTTTCTCTGTGCCACCAGTGTAATTTCCTGAGTAAACAATTGTTGCTAATTATATGCAGGAAGGGATAGTTTATCTTATTGAAGTCACACAGGGAACTGTCATACATTCTTTCATGAGCTTCTGCTGAAAGCTGCTGCACACCATGTTACTGTCCCGACAGCATGCCTTCGTGGTTTTGGCGGGCCTCCCTTTCCACCTTTAACAGCTCTGCACGGGCCACTTCTGGTTTTTCTCTGGAGGCCGTCAGGATTTTTATGCCCCGCAGGTCTCCAACGGGACTCCTGTTGCACACTAGAGAACTGAGGTGGTTTGTGTTCCTCTGAAAGTAGACACCTTTCAAATCGTCTTATATTTCAAGGCCGTGTACGTTCACCAATCCGGGTCACTTTATCTCTTTGTGTTCGCTGCAGGTATTTAGATGAATTATCACAGTTATTGGGAAAGCATTTTTTTTTTCCTGAAATTAGTAGAGTACATTTTTTTTTTAATTAAAGTGAAATTTTTGCTGAGGTAAAATTTTATATTAAGACATTCTTAACAGTTTTGTCAAGTGATTGTTTTAAAAATAAGCTAAAATAGTTGCTATTACACACTGCATTTTGATGACGAGCTTCAGTCTTGCTGTAAAACGTAAGGCTGACCTGGATAAATGCCATATAGCGATTCAGACGATACCTTCATATGTTTAGGCTGTTAACCAGCTAAACTTGGACGTGTTATGTTCAGGTAGTCAGAAACTTATGCTCAGCTGTGGGTGTGCCATGTTTTTGCACACAGACGGAAAAATCTAACATCACAAAACGAAGTGTCACTGATTAGACTGATTAGATACATCACAGATATAACTGTCAGAGGGCAGAACTGATAATGTCTTTTTGTGAGGTTAATCCTCTGTTCACTATCTACCAACTATGACAAAGCAGTTTTTTGTTAATAAAAAACAAGTTACAGTACCATGTATTTTATTGGAAAAGAATAAGCAAAATTCAACCTGTAATGTTAAGGTATTTTGGTCAGTGAGATTTTAAGAAACATGTTTTTACAAAATTACCGTTGCCAGAGTTAGTGGCGCCAGTAATAATTCCTTTAAAATATATTTAAATAAAGCATTTTTCCCATTTATAATTTACCTTGATATGTTATTATCGTGTCAGTGAACCTTAATTAGTAATTTATGAGTTTCTGTTTGTTTGCAGTATAAATACAACTTGACACAGAGGGCCATTTCACATAGCCACTCTTCAAAATGGAAAAGACACAAGACTGTGACATTAAAGCTAGGTACACGAGCGTTGAGAAGGATGTGTGGTACAGCAGCATAGCTAAACAGATACTTAAAAAATAAAAGTTGCAAGTAAAATTTTATTGCTTTCATAGGAGAAGATCTTAACAAAAAGTTAGCAGTTGCTACGTTATTTAGAGAAAATGCATAAAGCACGGCTGAAGCCTATTGTTTTGTTCAAGCTAGCACTACTACATACGTAAAGCAGCATTTTAAACTATTATGAGGGCTCCGTTAAGTCAAACAAAAGGCACAAATTCATGTTTCATAAGTTTATTTTATTCCTCTTGTAGGCAACAAATATGCATATAGTTAGGACAGAGGGAGAAGTATGCCTCTTAGGAATATTTGTTCCCTGGTGCCACACAGTGACAAACAACACAGGCTTCAAAACACCTTTTTAAACATCCAAAGCCCACAGTATCGTTATTTTTTTTCAAAGCCCTGTGATCCCAAAAAATGTCAAATTTGAAAAATATATATATAATTAAATAATTTCTATTTGAAATGATCAAGAACAACATATCTCATATTCCATAAGAGTGAACTATCCCAAACAGGGAACAGTCATTATAATATTGAATAAAGCAGTTAAATTAAAATTATACATGAGATTTTGTCAGCTTTATGACAATTTATCTCCATCGTTTATGAAAATACTTAACTACAGAACTACAAAAAAGTAAATATGTACACAGGAATGACTGTTTGTTTATGGGTATGAAATAAACATGTTCTTTAGAAATGTAGGTAAGAACTGCTGAAGGGAATTTTACCTGGAACCAGAGAGACCTCTAAAAAACTAAGAAAACAATAAAAGAACAAAGAAATTAGAGGGTATACACTCAGGAGCCACTTTATTAGTTACATGTTAGCACAAACAGTGAATCAGCCAAAATCTTGTCAGAAAATCAGTGCATTTAGGCTTCTGGATGTAGTGAAGATGATTTGCGGGATGAACATCAGAATGAGGAAGAAAGGGGAAGTAAGTGACTTTGAATTTGGCACGGTTGTCGGTGCCAGATGGGCTAGTCTACTGGAATTTTCACACACTACCGTGTCTTTGGTTTTACAGAGAATGATCTAAAAAAGAGAAAATGTCCTGTGAATGGCAGTTGTGTGGATGAAAATGCCTTTTTGATGTGTGCGGTCAGAGGAGAATGGAGAAACTGGTTAGAGGTGATTCAAAGGCAACAGCCTTTCAAACCAGGTGCCACTCCTGTCAGCTAAGAACAGCAAACTGAGCCTATAATTCATACGGGCTCACCAAAATTGTCAATAACAGACTGGAAGAATTGCCTGGTTTAAATGAGCCTAGATTTTATGTGCAATATAATCAGACTGCAGGGCCAGAAGTTGTCTTAAACAACATGAAAGCATGGATCTATTCTGGCTGGTGGTGGTGGTGTAATGAATTGACTTATATTTTTCCTTAGCACCAATTGAGCATGGTCTAAACTCCACAACCTACTTAAGTATGCCTGCTGACCACATCCATCCCTTTATGAAGACAGTCTACCCATCTTCTGATAACTATGACAGTAGGTTCACTGTACTCAAATGGCCTCCACAGTCACTAGATCTTAATCCGATAAAGCGTGTTTGGGATGTGATGGAACAAAATATTTGCATTATTGATGTGCACCCAATAAATCTGCAGCAACGCCGTCACGTCGATACGGACCAAACTCTTTGTTGAATCTATGCCACAAAGAATTAAGGCATATCTGAATGCGAAAAGGAGTCCAAACCAGTAAAAGTATTTTGAACCTATTAAAGTGGCTGGTGAGTGTATATGAATTGCTGGTTGATTCAGTTTCACAGCTACTTTTTAAAGAGCTTAAGGCCTTTTGTCCCCCAGCTACCCAAAAGTTATTGATCTGGAAATTATTTTATGACCCTGTGATGAAGGCAAGCTGATGAACAAAACCAAGCATGCATTCCTATGTGCAAACACATCCTAGAAGGAGGAAAGGAAGGAAAAAAGAGATTCTTACTGCTGAAAGGGATGGTTTATGGATACATTTTAACTGCACCATACAAGTTAATTAAATCATAAAAATTAAATCCATTCATGACCTTTTTTTTTTATCTCTAATACACATCTTACTGCCAAGGTGTCTTATTTGTAAATCATGTCATCAAGTAGAGATAAGTCTTAGCGGCACAGGATGGTGTTAATTATTTTTTACTATTTGGCTCCATTCACCCACTGTACTAGCAGAATTGGACCACAGATAAACGTGCCTTAATCGACCTGCTTGGTGAAACTGGAAAAACTGAAAAAAAAGTTTGTTGAGATGCATTTTACATGTTTCAGAAGGAGATACTCCTCTGACTTACTGACTTGGTCAAGCTTTTTCTTCAAACCTGTAGATCTATCACATTCATCAACCTCTCCAGTGAGACAAGCTTTCAAAACAAGAACATTTGAGACATTCATATAGGCATGTAATTAGAAATTCATCAACTTACCTTTTAGTCTGTTAATTAAAATCTGAATCTTTGGTGTTTGGAAACAGTGGTTGTGACAAATATTTCAACTTCTTTCCACAAGTCAAACTATCAGTCAATGATTTACAAAGCTGAAATAATTATTTGCTTTAGTTTATAACTGCTTATATAACAGTTCAATAGGAGGTTTCTTAGGAGTATAATTGCTTTGGCTTTATAATCCCACAGGCAAGGTGAGGGAAGTTAAGATGCCTTTCGAATTTCAAAGTCTAACTTTGAGTTTAAGATGGAAACCCGAAACTGTTGTATAATTTCAGTAAAATCAAAACCCTTTGAACAGAGATTTAGGATGTGGGCTTCTACGGAAACAGTAAAATGCAGTTCAAAGCAGAAGATAACAGATACTGTCTAAAATGTGCACAATTGTTTTACAGTCTGTCTGCCGTTAAATCAGACTAAACATTTCATGTTTTAGGTCAGTGAGGATTGCAAAAATATTTCTATTTGCTAAATGTCAGAATAAGCAGAGAGAGAGTTTTTTTCTATTAATTCAGAAGTTTATATAAATTCCTCTAGTATTTGGTAGAATTGCGTTTTAAATTGCTGGACTCAAATGTTTAAGGTATCTTTCCGCAATCGTTTGCTGGAATTTTGGTCCATTCCTCCTGACAGAACTGGTGTAACAGAGTCGGGCTTGTAGGCCAGCTTGCTCACACACATCTTCTCAGCTCTGAGATCAGGAATTAGTGATGGCCACTCCAAAACATTGACATTGTTGTCCTTTGTAACTAATGTGTGGCATTATGGGTCATTATCCTTTTAGAAGGCCTAGCTTTAGAAAGCCCAAGCTTTAACTTCCTGGCTGATGTCTTGCCTTTGCCTTAATATTTCCACATAATGCTCTTTCCTCATGATCTCATCTATTTTGTTAAATGCACCAGTCCTCCCTGCAGCAAAACACCCACACAACATGATGCGGCCACCCCCATACTTCACAGTTGGGATGGTGGCTCCAAAAAATAAGGTATGTGTCCCTGAGCGTATTTGCAAACTATTGTCTGACTTTCTATGTTGCTTTTGGAGTAATGGCATCTTCCTTGCTGAGTGACCCATTTTCCACCTTCAGCCAGCGTCTTCACAAGGTGGACTTTACCATACTTTTTATACTTGTATGGTTGCTTAAACAAATGAATGTGTCATCTTCAGGCATCTGGAAATTGTGCCCAAGGAGGAATTAGACTTGTAGAGGTTCACGGTTCTCTTCCTGATATCTTGGCTGATTCATTTTAATTTTTCCATGATGTCACTCAAGGAAGGTGTGTGTTTGAGGTGTTGCCTTAAAGTACATCTACAGGTGTGCCTCTGTTTATCTTAAATGTTGTGTCCTAACCTATCAGAGCCCACAAAGCCATGCCATCATTATTTGAAATCTCCCAAAACTGTTCAAAAGCATAAAAATGTTACTGTCTCTAAACTTCTGAATTTGAAAGAAATACTAAGCAGTTCTTTTGTCATTATTCTGGCATTTAGATAACAGAAATAATTCTAGTAATCTTAACTGATTGAAAACAGAAACGTTTGGTAAGATTGTCAGACAGTGAGGGAAAACAGTTTTGTCTTTTTATACAGTGCTTGAAAATGTCTTATTTTAACTTTGAGCACTCACACCTGCAGACCTTAAAGTTCACTACAGCAGCATCTACCGAGGAACTGAAATGGAGGTTCCTATCATTTATTTGGAAAGGAAGTGACTTGGTCGTCTGGTGTTTTAGATCCGTTTCTGTGCTGTTGATAGATAATAGCTGTTGCAGCTTTCCTAGATTTCCTTTACTCTTTCATTTCATAAATCAGCTTCATCCCCATCATCATGTGGTCACAGTGGCTGCTTGTTAAACTGGAATTACTGAAAAGACGTAGCAGACAAGTCGGAGAGTATCCATCCTGCAGCTCTGTCTGATTTGTTTGTTGTTTTTGAGCTGCCGTCCTGTGTGGGAAACCAGATTTTGGGAAAATCTCTCTCATGTACAGAGGCACACGCCTTTGGAGCCAAGTGAACTTTCCTTCTGTCTAAATGAGTTTTATCATTGACTAGAGCTGAACTTTGCTACTCGGTGAGCTCCCAGTTACTGTCACCGCTGACAGAAGGTACTGTAACATGAGTTATTGTCATATTTATGATGCTGATAGCAGGGAGTGCAATGTGTATTGCCCTATCAGCTCAATCGGAGGGGAACCACGCCACATCTGAAGGACATTGGACCAGGCCTGTTCTTCGAGTTTGCTTAATATATAATTTATGAATTTTTTTTTCAAGAGCCTCTGTTCCTGCAGGCAGTTCTTCCAGGAAAAAAATTAAACAATGCTAAATTTAGCACGGTATCGTTTGGACTGGTGCCTCGTTTATACAGTGCATGCTTCAGTCATATTCTGGGCTACAAAAAAGGTGTTTAAAATTAAATTTGTTGTTTAGAGCCTGTGTATTGGAGCATATTTAATGTGTGTATTACCAATCAAGACTTTGCAATATCCTTGTTACAATTCAAAATGCAGTTTTACACTGCTAAGTAGTGATTACCAGCTATTTGTAGGGATCTTACAAACCCAAGCTGCTGGAGTTAAGTAAGTTCATTTTTATTTAGATAGCAACTTTCAAGATAAAATACTTTTTTTAAAGAATTTTTTCAGCACTAGAGGCTTTTATTTTTGACAGTAGGCAGACAGGAAGGAGGGGGAGACATTTGGCAAAGGTTGCCAAGGTTGGGACTTGAACCTGGGACAGCCGCTTTGAGGACTATAGCCTCTATATGCGGTCGCATGCTAACCCCTACACCACCAGTGCAGTGTTCTTGCAGTAAAAAAGTCCGAACTTTGCAAGAACTGCAAAAAGAAACTAAAACAGAATTTTGCTTCTGACCAAAAAAATAATCTGTGAAAAAGAGCTTTAAAATCAAACCATGTAGATACAAACAGGTGGAGATCAATAAAGAAAACCTTAGAAATATTTGGTATTAATATAATAAAAGGTTGAACCCCAACGCCCAATACAAATGCTATGTTAGGTTCAGATGTTGATTTTAATTAACCTGCATCAAATCAATTTCTCTCAGAGTGCAATTGATGCTTTCTACATTCATTCAAGTGTTAGCTTCCAGAAAATTATTTTTTAGTTTATTTTAGATCAAAGTTTAATTTTATGACACATTAGAAATTAGCCACATCCGAAGTGCTTTAAAACTGTAAATTTCCTTTTTAATGTTATTTAATCCACAGTAAACAATTCAAACATGGCATGTCACATTTTAGATACTGAGTTTTTGTGTTTTTTGTCAGGAACATGGTTCAAGTTGTGCTGGGTGATAAGTCTGTGAGCTTTGGTCGGTTTATTGGTTTACACAGAGCCATGCTGTTGTAAAATGTGCAGAATGTAATTGACTCATCTTGGTGTATTGAGCTTCTTCGAGAAGCAGATAAAATATGAAGAGGGACATATTTGCCCCATAAACTAGATGTCTGCTTGTTGCCTCTTTTTACGTGAATTTGGGTCTTTTTGGCACCAGCAGCCACCATTTACTGACATAAAATTTAGCTCGCCTTAAGGAAGGTAGTGTTTGCTGGTAACAAGTTGGATGGTTCTCAATTTAGTCAAAACGATGTGGCGTTTCATCTTGGTCCGTCTTCGATGGACCTCCAGGTCCAGAGGCCCATCAGGTCGCCCTCTTAACCAAAGCAAGAACTGTGTCCACAATATCAGCTGGAAGCCAACACCAATTTTTGAGGCATAGTCAAGGACAGTAGGGCGTTTTAGTTGAGAAACTCTTTGTCTTTGGTATATGATAGCTTCAAACTATAGCGTTCATCCTTCACTGGAGTGGTTCAAAGCCAGGTGTGAAGCAGCAGGGATGAGAGGCAGCTTTTCTAAGTCTAGTTCTCAATTGGCAGACGATGGCCTGCTCACCTCTTGGTCAAGGTTAAGTCTCGAGGACAGGTACCCAGGTAATTGTAGGGTGGAGTGCAAGATTGATAAGGACTTTGTTTACAGTATTGAGGGGAGCCGCTCTGGTGTGGTTTGATGAAGAAGGAGTTGAACCCAATGGCGCTGTTGTCACAGACCTGAACAGGTTCTGCAGAACTTTGATGCAGAGAAGGTATAGTCCTTTTTGGAACAGGTGTGCTGGAACAGGGATAAATCTAAAACATGCAGATCTGTAGGCCCTGAGGACCAGAGTTGGGGACCTTGGTTCTAAGTGTAAACTTTAGGGTGGTTCAGGCATCAGATTAGGATGCATCTTGGGTGCCGTCTTGTGGTGGCGTTTCAGGTATATCCAGGTGACAAGAGAATCTGCAGGAGATGTAGAACTTGCTGGATGGACAACACCTTGGGAACACTTTGGAGTCTCCTATAAGGAGCTGCAGAGATTTTGTTCATGAGAGAGGGATGTCTGGGGTTCCCTATTGGACCTTTTACTTCTTGGACTTGACCTTGTATAAGCAGAAGACAATGGATGGATCTGCATGACTGAGTTTTAACCTGTTTATGACTGCAGAGAACTGGGTCCTAAATAGAAGTGACGTTCACTAATTTGTTATGTTTCATCATTGGCAGCACGGGCTTGCAGTTGTTGGCACTGTTGCCTTGTATCGAGAAAGTCCTGGGTTCATATCCCAGGCAGGACCTTTTCTGCATGTTCTCCCTGTGCATCCAAACACTAGCTTCTTTAAATAGCCCTTAGCCCTTGGTGTGCATGGTATTTTACCCTGTGAGTTACTGGGGCTCTGTCCATGGTACACCCCCCCCCCCCCCGACCCCTTGCAACCCTGTTAAGGAAAAAGTAGCTATAGACTATCGATGGAGGACTGTCATAGTGGGCTGCAGGGTGGTGCAAGTATCAGCACTGTTGTCTCACAGCAAGAAGGTCCTGGGCTCAATTTTTACCAGGCCCTTTTCTGCATGGAGTTGGCATGTTTACCATCTATACATGTTCGGTTATTACAACATTCTAAATTACTCTTGGATGCACAGTTGTGTGTCTCTTTGGTGCCCTGCGGTAAACTGGTGACTTGAAGACCTCTATCCCATCAATGGCTATAGAGACACCAGCAAACCAAGGGTTAAGCAGGAATTTAAAAAAAGAAGATATTTCATGAAATGTTTAGTTATCCCAATAAAAACTCTTGTTTTACAATTTTCACACATGTTGGTGGCTTTTAAACCTGTGGCTTTTAAAACTGTTTTCAAGCAGAAGTTTTATGTGAATTTTTTTTAATTATTCATTTTTTTACATCATTCTGACTCTTGGAAATTACATTGCACTGAGTACTCAGCTCGATGCACTTAAAGAAACCTGATGGATAAATGTGAAAACAGGCATTTTTTGCTATAGAGAGCAGATGGAAACCACCAAGTAAAACTTACTCTAAAAACGTTTTTTAGTAAGGTAGAGATCAAAATGCACAGCTAATAAATAAAAAAACGTTTCACACCCTGTTTGTGTAGTTAAGAGGAAGCCACAACGAGCTAAATATAAATACCACCACGCTTCCTTTAATGGACAACGATTTACGCATCATTGAAATGGAGCCACAGCACACATGCAACACTCCCCCTAAACACTAGAGGGAAGTGTGGATCAGTTACTGGTTTTGACCTTGCTTTCTTTAAGGTGGGGAAACTGGATCTTTCAATTTTTTTTTAATCAGAGTTGCAGAGCACTAATAGTGGTTTTGTAATCAAACCACTACATTGTGACTGAGGGTTTTAGGGTTCGTTTGCATGCTCCAAAATGTCACTACAGGCAAGTATTGTCAGTATTATATGCCATGCTGAGACCACGTGTTTATTGCTAACAAATGTAGAAGGGTTACTTTCTGTAGCACAGGTAGGTTTTATCAAGTCCCCCTTTAATGAAATAACAACAGAACCTCACCTACATATAACACAAAGGTTGTCATGGTGTAGAGCGAAGTGATGGCTAATGAACAAACCACACCACATCTTGTGTGAAAGGAAACCACGGTGAGCTGAAAGTGACACACGCAGCACACTTTTTTTTGTTGCCTCAACTAAACCGGGACTTTCACTGCAAGGTTGTTGCTGAATTCAGTTTTAGGCCTGAAACTTAAGTAAATGTTTCTTACTTCCACTACACAGTACAACATAAAGATCATTCTGTCCTTTCAGTAAGTGTAATTAACAGTTACCTCACCCTTTGCAGTTACCACCGCATGCTATTGTAGTGGCAAGTCACAGTAAAAAATGTTGAAAAAGCATGAACATGAACAAATTGTTGTTTTTAACTAAATCACTTGTGCCAAACATTTGAGACAACTGTTTTTTGCTGTTACCGGCTTTTCCCAATTGGGCAACACTTAGTCTACTCCTCTAACCTTTCACAAGGTTTTATCATCCATTTAAAGGGATTTCTGAGCTCTCCTCTTTGAATAATCTTTTTAGATGGTCCAGAGTCCTTGGTCTTGTGTTAAGTTTCCACCTCACAGTTGTCCTATAGGATTTGGGGTTTTGGGCTCTTGTGGCCATGGAAGAATGTTGTGTTTGGGTCTGGTGAACAGTTCCTGAGTGCAGAATTCCTACAAAGTCTCAAACTATTGAAATTTTATCCTTTATCAAGGTCTGGATAAGTATGGGAAAAGACATCAAGAGTATGAAAGAGTGTTTTTATTTTCCACTTTGTGTCTCTCTTTTCGTCCTCCCTCGCTCAGTCTATCTCTTTTGCCATTCCCCCGTTCCTTCATTTCTTCCCTCCATACATCCATCCATCCATCCTTCCTTCCTCCATCACTCATGTCCTTCCATCAGAGGCGACTGTGGCTCAGTAGGAATAGTAGTTGTCTTGCAATCAGAAGGTTGTGGGTTTGATTCCAGCTTCCTGCTGCCATATGTCAAAGTGCTGGGCAAGGCACTTAACCTCAAGTTGCCTACTGAGCTGTGTATGAATGTGTGTGTGCAATAGGGTGAATGTGGCTCTAGTGTAAAGTGCTGTGAGTGGTCTGTATGACTGGAAAAGTGCTATATAAGTTCAGTCCATTTACCATTTCTTTCTTTTCTCCCTTGTGTCCTTCCTTCCTCCCCTCCTTTCTTGCACTCATTTAGATTATGTTTGTCTGATATTAAAAGTACTTTGACACATTTAAGTGTGACCAAAAAGCAAAACAGAAATAATTCTGTAAGGGGGGAAATACTTTCTCCCAGGACTGTATATTTATTTTATAAAACTTTTAGGGTTGCCAATAAATGTGGCACCATGATTCTGTAAAAAATAACTTCTTTTTGTTTGAAAGGTTTTTGTTGGACACTAGTGGCCTTTATTCATTAGCAGTTGGACAGGATGAAGGGCAGAGAGAGAAGGGGAAAGTATGCAGCAAATGGCCCAGGGCCAGGAATCGAACCGGAGACAACTGCGTTGAGGACTGTAGCCTCACCTGGGCTTCTTACAGATCTTTTCCAGGGGGTCAGGAATCGAGGAGGGTGCCGTATGGGAGGTCTATATTTTTTGAGTAGGGTCCCTGAGATAAGTCATTTTTTATGTGTTGGATTGATGTGTTTGGTAGTCAGTGGCAGGTAAATATTTTTGAGGAAAGCAAATATAAGTGTTGCCCTGAGCAATTATTTATCCAGATGATCTCTTTGTATTTGCTAAGGTGGGGCCTACAGTAGGCCAGGCAGGTGTGTTAACTGTCTCTGGCTTTGGAGTCTCATACAGAGTAAATTTATGAGGCTGTTTTGCATCTTGTTGCCTAAGGCTTTATTAACATGTTCTTGTGCTGTGCTTGTTGGACTTTGTATTTCGTGGTAGGGTTGATTACTGCTTCATGGTGATGTAACAGATCTAAAAGGACATTTTCAGGTGTCCACATTTTGCAATAGAGTCCCTCTGTGTGTGTGTGTGTGTGTGTTTTATGGATTTTACTTTGTTGTTTTATGATATAATTTGATTGAGATAGTACTTTGTTGCTCTCAAGATGAAAGTACATTTTCAAATCTGTGTAATTTATTAAAAGGAAAATAAAAGGGGCTGAAACTGGTATAAAATGTAATCCAGTTCAATCACTTTGAAAGCACTACTGAAGTTTAAACAAAGTCCATCCTAAAACAGTTAAAACAAGGCTGGATCAAGTTTTTTGCCAATATCTGCAGTCAGGTAGATGGGAAAGGAGGTAAAAAAAAAAATCTCACTCTTGGGATCACAATGTTTATAAAAACAATTTATTTTAAGTAAGATCTTGACCAGGAGTGGCATTAATTGTGAAATGTGTTGTCTCATACGGATGTTTTATATTAAGAAACATCTCAAAAACTGCATTACATTGAAATATAATTCATCAGGTGTCTATTTGTTGAAATGTACTCAAGTACAGAACTTTTTCTTCTAGTAAAGTTTTAAAACACATTTTTTACTGATAAATGTTTCTCTTGTTTCCTTCTTTATCGGCATATGTGTGTGATGCCGTTTCAGCGCAACAGTTTACAGTATAAGGCAGCTGTAGTTGGCTCTCCTCTTCAGCTACAACTGTAAAAACCCCCCTACATTTCAGGCTGCCTTAAATCTCAGACAGAGTACCTTTATTGCAAACCTCTATTCAGTTGTGCAAGACGTAACCACACCTGTGTAATTGACACAGTAAAGCAGGTGTAGGATATATTTTTATACCACGTTCAGCATAAAACGTTGATGCTCACTTATAGTGTGAAATCTGCCCTGAACTGCAGTGAGAACATAGATCTTCTTTTTAAGCTAAATTTCTTACAGGTACAGAATAAGTGACTGCTGGATTGTTTTTAATATTTTTGAATAGAACATATTTACTTAAGTGCTTAACACACCTGTACTGTACTTTTCAATGAAACTGATACATAGTCAAATGGATGGACAGATAGATAGATTTAAAGGTATATAATAAGACCTTTTAAAACTTTTTGTGAAATGTAATGAAAGAGCTATTTCGTATTAGGTCACCCCCACATTTTTTCCATCCTAATATCCCACAGAGGGGCATCAGATCAGGTGCACATGGTGAGAACATCGTTTCTCAGCATTTTGAAAATTTGCTTTAAGACTTTCAGAAAGAAGTTTGCAGCGGTTTATACATCTGGTAAGGGATTTAAAGAAGTCTCAGCATGATTGGAAATCCGCCATTTCCCTGTGCAGAAATGAGTCTACATGTGGAGGACATTCAGAACAACTGCCAACATGTACAGGTCTGACCGTCAAAGCAAGTTCACCTTCAAAGCAGACTGCAAGATTCTAAAAGAAGACTCCAAAAACCACTAAGATGTCATCATGGGACCCACAGCAGGCTCTTGCAACTGTTAATATGAAAGTGCCTATAAAGTCAAAAAGAGACAATAACTTTAACTTTCATAGGAAGTGTGCGAGGTGGAAGCCATTGCTCTCTAAGAGTGACATGAAGGCCAAACTGTGTCTAAAATTTAATTATTTGGACACCAGAATGGAGGACATTTGGCATTCAATAAAGCATTCCAGGGAAATAACCTCATTCCAGCCGTGAAGCATGGAGCTGGAAGGATCATGGTTGGTGAATGCTTTGCTATAGCCGGACCTGACCACCAGCTCACCATCATAGAATCGACCATGAATCCTACCATGTATCAAAGGGTGGAATTAAATCTGAGACCGTTTGTAAATAATATTAAAGCAGAAATGCTTTAATTGATATGCTGTGGGGTCACTTGAAACAACCTGTACAAGGAAGAAACCCCCAAAGATCTCAGCTGATTGCTACAAGAAGCATCTCATTGAAGTTACTTCAACCAAAGGGGGTAACACTAGCTGTTATGGGGATAGAACGTCCTAACTTTTTCCTCAGCTGGAATACAAATTTTTGATGCATTCGTTTGTTTAATGAATACATTTTAATGAAGTAAATTTTTGTGTTAACCTGTAATGAAATCACTTCCTTTCCCAGAGATAAACAAAAAAATTAGATAAGACGCTGATATGTGAAAACGTTTTAATAAATATCTAGATATTTAATGTGGTGTCCTCGTTTTTCTCACATGGGTATAGATAGATTTAATTTTCTGCCTATTTGTCCTTTGTTGTATACCAAAGCCACCTTGAGTGTTTGTTGTATGTATATATATATATACAGTTTATATATGTGTGTATACACATACATATATTCATACATATGTGTGTGTATGTGTATATATTCACTACCGGTCAAAAGTTTTGAAACACGTTTCTCATTTACTGGTTTTCTTTATCTTTATGACTATTTACATTGTACATAGATTCTCACTGAAGACACTGAATGAATCATGTAGCAAACTAAATCTACAATGTAAATAGTCATGAAAATAAAGAGACCCATTCAGTGAGAAAGTGTATCTAAAACTTTTGACTGGTAGTGTATATATAACTTATTTACATGAATTAAATATTAAATAAGTATGACATTAGTAATAATATATTTAATATGCAATATAAAGTCCAGTTAAACCCAGTACGTACAGGAAGCTTGTCAACAGGTTACCAGTGTGAGTCAGGGCTATCTCACCAGCAGACAGAGACCCAGCCCCGCTTGTAAAGAGGCGTCTGGCCTTCCACCCCTGCTATTGTTTTACTCGTATATTAGAATATCATTGGGCTAAATGTGGAACAGCTCCTCTGTTTTTATTTTTATTTTTTAACTTCGCCGAGTTAAAAAAACAAAAATTCAATCCGAGGGCTGGTTGTTAACGTTACAGTTTACCGGAGGTTTGTTTTCCACCTCCACGGTCCGCGGCTACTTCCTGGTGCCACAGAGAGAGGCAGTGCTGAGTTAAAGAGACAGAAGTACTGGTAGAAATTCAGACAGGAAAAAAAAAAAAACCACTGAGAGAGGAGAGGGGCTGGAGACGTGATAGGAACAGTTGACCGGATTCCCAGAAATTCAAATACCCCCTCTCTCTCTCTCTGTTCTTATTTATGTGTGTATTTAAAATATTTCCTCGGTGAATCGAGCGGTCGTTCTTCGTCGGTGCGGATGTCGGTCTGCTGCGGCTGAAGCGGAATTGTAACGGGGGAACATATTCCTCCCTCCGACGGACGGACGGACGGAGAGAAGCCTCGCAGAGATTTTTTTTAAATTATTATTATTTTTTTTTACGGCACACTCGCTGTTGGTGTTATTTCTTCACAAAAAGAACCCCGTCGTCCTCCCCCGGTTGTCATTTTGATATTATTTTTTAACGACTCCACAAGGAAGGGTTGAGGGTGACGGAAGATGGGTTGTTTGGGCAACAGCAAGACTGAAGACCAACGCATCGACGAAAAGGCACAACGAGAAGCTAATAAAAAGATAGAAAAGCAGCTGCAGAAGGAGCGACAAGCGTATAAAGCGACACACAGGCTCTTATTACTGGGTAAGGCTAATCTAAACGCGGTGGCTGGGTTTTTAAAATGTGGATTAATCCGTTTCGTTTACCGAACACGTAGCCGTATTTCTTTGACAGCAATAATATGTCATGGGGGTGGATATTGATGGAAGCTCCACAGCCTACAATTAACTGCCTTAATCATTTACCCCTCCTCTCTAAACGCATTTATCCCCTAATAGGTGGTCAGGATGTTGTCGCTTAGCGCTAAATGTGTGGTATTATTTTTATTTTTTACGTTTTGTTTCTGTCGAAGGTGCGGGAGAGTCCGGAAAAAGCACCATTGTGAAGCAGATGAGGATTCTACACGTCAACGGCTTCAACGCTGAGTGAGTGCTGCGCATTAAACCCGCACAGAAAATAACATTTAATGCTGTCCTTTATGGCTACTGTGATAATGAATTACAACGCCGAGGCCGGTACACAGCCTGCTGCCACTGCAGCGCCTGTTGGGCCCTGTACCACCATGCAAACCTGCTAATATCTTGCATTTGTCTGGTCCATTTTTTGTTTGTTTGTTTGTTAAGAGGCACAGTTATTTATGTGGGAATCTGAGTGTGCTTAAAAAAAAAAAAAAAAAAAATGGTTTCCTGTTTCATGCATAAGGGAAAGAGGTTGTGATCGACATAGGCCTATTGATGATTTGTTTTGCTGCAAGGCCTTGCATGGCATTGATCTTAACTGTGGTCTGTTTTAAAAAGGCCTGCAACATGTCAGAGTCCTTTTAACTGCAGGACAATTCTCTGCATGTGAATGGAAATTAAAGTCAGGCAGGATCTTAACGTCAAGATTTATAAATTATAATGATACCCCTGATCACTGACTTTGCTGACTAAATTAGATAATAATTCAGTTATGACTTAGGATAATGGGCAAAGTTGGGTTTATATTAAATTTCTAGACGATTTTCAGTATACATTTTGCCCAAGAAGGTTTTTTGATCTATTTTGTTGCTTAAACGCCTGCGATCTCTAAGGCTGAATCCCGTTTTACCCCCTTTTCTCCGAATTAAGGTCTACAACATATCAGAAACGTTGGAAAATCATTTTTTATTTTGAATTATATATGAATTTCATGTATTTATCAGAGAAAATATATAATTTGTCATTAGGATTCAAATGTGATAGTAATTATACCCTAATCACTGACTTGCCCGCTTGGGCTGTACTATTAAAGCATTCTTTTAGATCATAATTCAATTAGCACTTAGGATAATAGTTCAATTCATTCCTTTTACCTGTTAGAAAACATTTATATACGTATTAATGAAATATATGTATTCTGGAGAGGCATTATCTTATGGTGTGAGGTGGTGTTGAGATTTAACTGTAATAATAATAATAATAATACATCATCACTGACCTTCACCTGCTTGCTTAACATTTTAACGTACAAGAGTTAAATAATGGCTTGTTATATGAAGTTGGGCTTGTGTTCAAATCATACAAGACGTTCGGCTCAAAATGTGTTAGAATAAAATTTTAGGTCTGGATTGTAGCTTAAACACCTTTAACCTCTTTGGGTGAATCCCGTTTCACCCCTTGCCCCTCACTGTCTGCATTGATCTTGACTGCGGCCTGTTTTACACTGGCCTACAACACATCGGAGTCTTTTAACTGTAGGAAAATTCTCTGTATGTATATAGAAATAAAAGGTGCTTATCCAAGAAAAGGCAGGGTTTTACAGTATACAAGATTTAAATGTAATACTAATGATACATTCATCACCGATTTTTACCTATCTGGGGTTAATTGTAGATTATAGATAAATTAAGTCATAGGGCAACAATAAAAGTTGCTTCTGTGTTCAGTTCATTGAAGACTGTTAGAAAGGTTTTTTGGTGTGGTTTGGTACCTAAACACCTGTAATGTCTAAAGCTGAACCCCATCTCACCCTTCCCCCTTATTAGCCCTTATTCCTACATTTTAAGATGTTTAGAAATGATTGTTGTTCAGGGCCAGATCAACTCAGTAGCTCCAACTTTATATTTGATGATAAACTCTGATTATGGTTTTATTGGCTGCTGGTACGAGTAGTCTTTGCGGCGCAATAAAATGTGGTATGGCATACTGACAACTGTGACTTTAATGTAGTTCTTCTAGAAAAACAGCGCAATCATTTGAAAGTAGATATTGAATAAAACTCTGTTAAGTGTTATTTGTGGGCATCTACTAAAGTAAGACTCCCTCCAGCAGACTGAATATCTTATTGGCATGCAAAGTGTGACATCTGGAAATGACCACAAACAAGCCAAACAGTTCTTTGAAATATTATTATTGTAACCCCCTTACTTGGAAAACAATGTATTGTTAAAAACTCTCTTTCTAGCATGAGCTGACATTAGTGTACACACTATGGTGCTAACGTAGATTCCCAAACACAAGCGGTAGAGGTTGATTTCAAAATATATTACAGTTTTTTCCAAAATATGAGCAGTGTATTCTGATTTGTGTGCGGAATTAAGAACCTTTGCATTTTTAATTTAGTATTTTCTGCTGACCATCGAGGGCCAGAGCCCCGCCGGGCATAAATTCCTCGATCTGAAGTAGGGCTCTTGATTGCATCAGTGTTTGTCCAAGGAGGGCAAAGGGGAAAGCCTTTCCAGTCGTTAAAAACTGAGATTTTTTTTACAAACACTACTATAAATGGGACTGAGATCTGCAGATCCACTCACACATGTAGCTATTTAGTTATATGTTTACATACAAAGAATCGGGGAGAAATGATGTTGTATCAGCTTCTTGAAGGAGTATTTTAAGAGCTATGTCACAGGATACGATGAGGGGTAGGGGTACGAAGAACCTTGTGAAACGAGATTCATCCTAAATAAAAAGGTCACAGTAGATCTTGGTGGAGATGTAATATTGATGCCTTGCATGAAAAAATATTCAACATGGCTCCAACCGGAGTATAGTAGTGATTTTCACCATGAAGTAAAGGCTGCTGGTCTCCACAGAGATCCTTGCAACGTACCAAAGAATATTTGGATTTTTAGACTTTTAGACTTACATACTGTTTCTATGCTGGGAGAAAAACCCACAAAGCAAAGCGTGGACAGGTTCAGGTCATTTTGTGCACAGATCAAATTTGATGTAATAATCCATTGGTTCAACAAGTAGTAGCTTTAAAAGAGAAGTTTATTCCGGTAGAAGTTTTAATCATGTAATATACATGTAAATTTTATTCAGAGGCGGACAAGGAAATGTACTACAGCTAGACGAACTTCAAATTAGTTTAATAAATGGTCCATATGGTGTATGGGTTGCTAAAATATTGTAGGATCTCACTTTTTAACCAAAAACAGACACAAAGTGTTCACTCAACTTTACATTTATTTGATTTCTTTTTCTTTGCTTCTTAAAAATATGTTAACATATAATATGATCTCTGTAGCACTATTGTTTTTAAGCTACTTGTAGAGTCCACAATTATTGTTGGGAGTCTTTTGGCTCCTCACTGGGGGCACAATGTCAGCTTTACTCCTTTGTGAGATATAAGGAATGAATAAAAGAGGAAATATTTTAGGGGTGATCACTATGGTGGTGAAGTGTATTAAAGTCAAAAGGTTTTGGTCTTTGGACTAAACTGTGGGTTGACAAACAAAAAAACAAAATGCATTCAGCTAATTAAGGCAGAATAAAGACTTGAGCTAATGTTCTGTCCTCAAACCTTCTCTCCTTCTGTATGTCCTTCCTTCCTTCTTCTTTCTTCCCTTCTATCGTTTCTCCCTCCCTCCCTCAATGTTGTCCTTGCTTTGTCCCATCTTCTGTGCTTCCTTTCTACCTTCCTTTTGTGTTTCCTTTCATCTTTCTTTTCTTTCTTGTCTTTCCTTCCATACTTACTCACTTCCTTCCTTCCTTCCTTCCTTCCTTCCTTCCTGTCAAGACCATGGTATTTGCAGGTTCCATATGAAGTGATCTAGGTTAATTTACCAGCAAAATGTAGCATTGATATTTTAAAACGGGTAAAAAAAAGGACTGAGATCTCTGGAATCCTTAGTCTGTAAAAGTCTTAATTTTTTATAAGAAGTGTGTATAAACCCTGTATGTTGGTATGCACTGCCTCATAGATGTGTCTTGTCTCTGTGCAGAGAAAAGAAACAGAAAATACAGGATATTCGGAAAAACGTGAAGGATGCCATAGTGGTGAGTTTGCATTTGCAGTACCCTGCTCAGTGTCTGTTGTTACAGAGAATCCCCCTGCAATCCCATTTTACTGATTATTATACAGGCTTTTTAGCATTTTTCCCCTCCGGTATTCATCCTGCTTAGTGCCTTTTCTATTTTCTTTTGTCTCCCATTTCTGCTTTATAGACTATAGTGTCTGCGATGAGCACTTTAATACCCCCAGTCCCAATAGCCAATCCAGAGAACCAGTTTAGGATCGAATACATCAAAAGCATAGCACCACTATCGGACTTTGACTATCCACAGGTAAGAGCCTTTTTTGTTTTTTAACGCAGTTCTTGTGAATGTATTTGCTTGTGTGCTGGATATGCGTGTGTTTTTAATCTTTCCTTTTCCCAACGCGTGCTCACGTGGGCGTTAGATGGCATGTGATGTAATGGGTTTGGTGTTTCAGCAAAGAGGTATGTCTGACAACGGTGATCCGAGATAAAACTAGCTGGAATTTGGCTGTTTCCTTTATCTTTTCACACATTGGGACTTGATTTCTTAAGAAGCCACGGCTCTTTACTTTAAAAAGCAGGATGGAAATGACACACCGGGAGCTTGTTGGGTGGCTCAGTTCCCTGTTGAATGTGTGGATTTGAATGCAGAAGTTGGAGTACACCGGATTCTTCTGTGTGTGATCATCCATTTAATAGCACGAGGCCATGTGTTGGAAATGTAGATAATGTTTTACATAATTCTGAAAGTCTTCCTTGTTTGACACTGGCCGTGCAGCACCACGGAGCAGGAATGACGAATTGATAAAGAGCTATAGATAGATTTTACTGGAACCAAACGGAAATATGAGCTGTCTCTCCGGTGTGAACGAAACACCGGGTTAATCTGTAGTCCGTTTGTTGATCTGCGCTTTGGAGAGTCGGGTTTTACAATTTACAGGAGTTCATTTCTGTCCAGAAATGTTCTCAGTGAGCAGTTTAAAAATACGAAAAATAGTCATTGTCGAAATGTTTATTCAAAACGATTTGAGGAATGGTTTAAGTTGAATAATTTACCCTTTTCTGACTTTTTTCAGAATTTGGAAGAATTTCTATACTTCTCTCTGTTTATATTCCAAATCTGTTAAGTTTGAATTTTGTGTACTGTTTTAGGATCCTGTTAACCAAAACGGAAATACCTTTTATTTTTATTTTTTTTGAGAAACCCTAATTAATCAGCCAGCAGTTGGAATTGGCTCAGCTCTGATTGGTGTTCGGCCGGTCAACCAAATCCTAAAAAATACGATTTGTTCTCCCCTATTTAAAAAATATAAATGGATCAGCAAAATAACTAACGTGCATTGTTGTGAAAATGTATTTGGTGCCTTACAGATTTTCTCTGTTTTCATATCAGAGAAAGATAACCTGACTAAATACAAAATGCAGTTTTCAAATAATGATTTTATTAATTTGGGAGGGGGGAAGACAATCCCAACCAATCTGTGTAGAGGTTTAAGGTCATCCCACAGCATTTCGGTCACATTTAAGTCTAAACTTTGACTAGACCACTGTTTGAGCAGCTGAGCTTTAGGTCACAAACTGATGACCAGTCATTTTCCTTTAGGATTTTCTGGTAGACAGCACAATTCACAAGCCCATAAACTGCAAGTCTTCAGGTCCTGAAGCAGCTAAGCAACTAAATACCTTTACATATTTTACTGTCTGTATGATGTTCATTTTCTACTGTGATAGTTTAATGCTAGATTGAATGGCATGCATGCCTTTTGAAAAGTTCCACTTTTGTCTGGTCAGTCCACAGAATATTTTCCCAAAAGGCTTGTTGAAGTTTTTTGGCATATGTGAGACGGGTTTTTGTTTTTGGTCGGCCGGGGTTTTAACCTTGGAATTCTCCCATGGAGGCATTTCTGCCCAGTCTCCTCCTTATTGTTGAATCATGAACTCTGACCTTAACTAAGGCAAGTAGTGCCTGCATTTCTTGAGATGTTGTACTGGGTCCTTTTGTGACCTCCTGGATGAGTAATTTCTGTGCTTTTGGAGTAAATTTGGTAGATCTTCCACTCCTGAGAAGGTTCACCGCTGCTCTGTGTTTTCTCCAAAGCCTTTAAAACAGTTTTGTAACTCTTTCCAGGCAGATAAATGCAAGAGACTTTGTATCTAATCGGTTCATGAATCTGTTTAGATCGAGACCTGATCTGTTGCTTTTTTTTGATTTCTTGATTTAATAAAGGGTATGATTCCAATGAGAAATCTGACAGGGGGCAAATATTGTTTTTGCGGGACTATAATAAAATCAGATAAAGGTTGGAGACATGAAAAATGGGGATAATCTTGTGTAATTCCATCATTTTTCTATTGGATTCAAAACTATTTCCTCTATCATAGAACCCGCAGCACATTGTCCCTCTTTTATGTTTTGTGGTCTTTAGAAAATAAAAATCAGAATTGTATTTGGCAAGTCAGAACTCAAAGAAAAATACAAAAATCGGTAACAGCCAGAAGAACAGTCATCGGTGCATCTTAAATTTCTATTTAGTTCTTTTTTTGTTGCTATGGATCTCCTACAAAACCTAGAAACCGGATGTATAGAGCATACAGTAGCCCTGTCCTCCCCTCCCCCACCTGTTGCTGTGTTAGTCGTTCCAAACAAATCTAAACAATCACCGAATGTACAGCAAGTTGTATATTTTCTGCCTACCTTCCTCACATCTAAAGCATAATATTTTTTTTAGCAACTTTTTTTAACTCTACATCTTAAGAACCAGTTGGGCAGTTAATATCCCGGCTGAGCTGCTGTGGCCTGTGCGGCTGCGACGTTGGGTCAGATTGTGTAAGGGGCCACGGGGAGAGGCGGCGTTGAGTTCCCAGGCCCCGGCCCAGGCCGTAAGACAACAGCACGGCTCTGTTTGGACCGTCTGTTCTTGTCATCAGTCTCGGGCTTCATTTGTGCCGTCAGTGTCACCACCACATTGTCACTCAGTGCCACCAGGCATGATATCCGGTGTCCCGGCCCGGCCAATCAGCAACCTATGGCTTTCATCTGGTGGCGCCGTTTTGAAACATGGAAGCGTGTTTTGCTGGGAAAATTCTGCGCAGATGATGTCATGCTTTGTACAAAGAAAGAGAAGAAGTAGACAATAACTTGTATCTCCTTAGGTGTCAGTGAAAGGAAATGTGCCTTTTTATAAAACAACCAAGTACTTGGAACTAAATGTACTATTATGATAAATATAGAAGTGATCCACAGTATCGGTCAGAGGAACTGCATCTTGCAAATGTTTGATTTTGTTTAAGAAACGTTTAAAACTATTATTGTACTGGATCGTATCAAAAAACAGACTCTCTGCAGTTGTTGCATTTAATCAATTAATGCAAACAAGTGTATCTAGTTTTTGGTTGTTTCTTTGTCCAGGATGCTTGTCATTTTTCCCCATTGGTCACTTTTTGCCTTTGCAATTTTGGTTGCTCTATCCCTGACGTTTTCAGGTACGAAAAGAAGCCATTTGCCTCGGTACATTCCCTGCTGACCATGCATCAATTTGTGTTTATGTTGAGATGTTTTGTACCCACTCTGACAGCAGATAATTTTGAAATACAAGTACTCTTAATCTACTGTAAGAAAATGTAACTATGCAACTCCAGTGAATGACATGTATCAGCAGAAGGTCACTGGTAGTTATTTTGGTTTGATTGGGGCTCATAATGTGTTGTATTTCAAAGGAGTCAGCTGGTCCAAATGGGGATGAGAAAATGAGGATTTTTGGGATTATTTACCTTGATTATTCCAAAGTCTACTTAACTAAAGAAATAACTAAACAGATACGCTAATCAGATACAGATTCACGTATGAAATGGAAGTAGTTTGGATGAAATAGCAACTCGTGGCTACTTAATGTGTGTACAAATGGGCATGGGGCGAATTCACATGTAGTCCTTTGTCTAATGTATTGTAAGGCGATTTTAAATTGCTGAGCAGTGGGGAATATAATGTAAAATTGTCAGTCAGTCAGTCATTTTCTACCGCTTATTCCATACTGGGTCACGGGGAAGCTGGTGCCTATCTCCAGCAGTCTATGGGCGAGAGGCAGGGTAAAATTGTAATCAGTTTTATTTTTAGATATTTTTTCAGGTCTAGAGGCCTTTATTTTTCATTTTCTGACGGTCGGCAGACAGGAAAGAGGGGCATAGAGAGAGGGGGAGACATTTGGCAAAGGTCGCGGGGTCTGGGACTATAGCCTCCAAATATGGTCGTGCGCTTAACCCCTACACCACCAGCGCCGCACCGTCATCATTGTTTGAAAGGGAGTAGCATGAAGCTATAAACTTTATATATACTTTCCTTCTTTACACGAGTAATTTTACCAAATACTTGATTATTTTTCAAAAACAGTATTAAACTATTTACAGTTTCAAAGCAAAAGAAATGGCCAAACAAAAATATTTTGAAAAACATCTGAAAATCTTAGTGGTTGAAGTTTAATTTATTAATTGGATCTTGTGCTTTGTGTTGGAATCTTGTTAAATCTGCTGCTAGCTAATTAAGGCTGAGGAAGGGCAAACTTTGTGATTGGTGTTGACTGTATGATGATGTCAGATCTCATCGTTGGTTCTGGATCTGTTCTGCCCGTTGTCACTTCATACCTATTATTTACTCATCGACGTTTGTCCAAGCTTGCTTCCATTTGAGATTTTCTATGACTTTAGTTGGCCTGCTTTGCTACAGGTAATATTAGCTGGGTTATTTACTTGGGTACCTGTTCAACACGCCTCTTTGTAGCTTGCCAATTGTAGTTTTCAATATGGCTCTGAAATTAATTAAATTTATTGTTCAAATTTAGTTGTAGGCTCATACAATCACAAGAACAAACTAATCATCCAAAGACTTGGGCGTGGTGCTAAGCCGTAGAGTGCAAGCCATATACGGACGAATCAGTCACCGACGCAGCCATTTTGGGATCGAGTCCCGACCCAGGAGAACTATGATGCGTGTCTTCCCCCTCTTTCCACCCCACATCTTGTTTGCCTACTTTGGAAAAATAAAAAAATAAGGGCCACTAGTGCCACAAAAAAACCCCAAAAAACAGTTTTTTTCTTATTTTGGCATATTCCTCTTTGCAAGTAGGTCCATTGTGTGCAATACCTCTTGGATGGTGCACGATTTCACCAGTCCAAAAAGAGGAGAGAAGGATTGGCGGAATGGTGCCCTGCCGGGTATGAATTGAGTCCTGGTTGATACCAAACACCCTGCGGTAGATGGCACAATTTATTAAAACTGCAAATGGGCACATAGGCCGACACCCACAGTCACAGCAGCAGCATTCAGTAAAACAGAAATGTTGTCACTGGTACGATCCCCAGCCCCAGGCTATTTGCTGCATATCTTCCCCTTCTCTCTCTGCCCTCTTTCCTGTTCAGCTCCTAACGAACAAAAGCCACTAGTGCCACAAAAACCTTTAAAAAAACAAACAAACAAAAAACAGGTCAAGTCAGTTTATTTGTGTGGAAACACAGGCGCTGATCAGAAACACATGAGGTGCAAGATTTGCTACTGGGTGGTTTCTGCATCACACGTCAGCCTCCTTAAATTTAAACCTGGACGGGTTGATCAGCAACAAATACTAAACGTAACTGGAACTGATGACATTTAAATACATGTACATGATCTTTCAGTAGGTTTATTTCATTTATTTTTTATATAATATGCTACATTTGAAAAAAATATTTCGGTTATTGTGGGGGAGGATATCAGAAAGGTATCAGAGACATTTTAATGTTCCAAGTAAATGTAAGTTACCTTTTTTTGAATGTGATAAATGCATAATTTCTCCAAGCTCAGTGAATAATTGTTTTAAATAATTGTGATTTTTATCTTTTTAGGTAAGTTTTTTTTAATGGAAAAAATATATCTTAAATATATATAAAGTATATTAAAAAAAGTATCACCTCAATAAAAACAGTTGTGGTGCTTATTTGTTTTTATTGTAAGAGGGGGCAAGTGTAGGTGCGACTGGCTGTGCGCAGCAATAAGTTGGGGAGGAGGAGCAAAGCACTACTCGGTGCTCTACAAAAACTCTGGTCACTCCAGGACTAATTCTGGCATCTCAATAAAGAGTTTAAAATGTATATGGTGTAGACACATTGGTGTTCCCTGATGCTGATAACTGGCACACATCACTTCAGCAGAAAAACTGGGTTGTGCTCCTTTAGTGTCTTTACTATGACTCTAAAAACTACTGGCTTTGTTGAAGCAAAAAAAAAGAGCAATTGGCGCAGCAACAAGTTGGGAAAGGGCAGATAGCTCCTTTTCTTACCCCAAAAATTGGGGTACAAAATGGGGACGTGAAGAATATTTTTTACAATGTCTGCTACCAAAATTACTTTTAATTCTGTTTTGACCTGTTGCTGGTTAAAACACAGAAAGTTCAAAAAAATCTATTCATTTCACAAAGTATAAGTGTTGGAGTTGAGCTTTAATTTTCATCAAAACCGTTACGTTTGATATTAAATGAGGACCATGGGGTTTATAAGCCAAAGACCTGGCTTTTTTTCCTCTTCCCTGTCGTAGTAGAACAGCTGACCCATGAAACAGAAAGCACGGATGAAAACGGTCGTCTATGCAAATGGAAACAAATGTCACTGCTGTAGCAACATTACCTACTCGACAGCGTCTTTCAACTGAGCTGAAGCAAAATTCAAATCACCCATAGCCTCTGTTTTGCACTGTTTTCCTCTTTCAGGCTAGTTGACCAGTACTAATGTTTCCATTTAAAACAGGTGTGACACTGTAACTGAGTATAGTTAAAAATCTGGTAATCTAGTTACCAAGTAGAGCCATGAGTAGCCCCGTAGTATATTTGTCCCCTTGTTCATTGGCTGGTTGTAAAAGGGAGTTTGAAAGTATTAAGTTTCACACCTCTGCATTATGGTGATCATCATCATTTAAAATATTTTGTGTCATATTAGTTTTTTTTTTTTTTTCCTTTTGCTGAACGCTCGAGGATCTTTGGCATGGAGAGCTGATATGTATTTAAAATCCTCATATTCGAAGATAAAAAGCAGTGAACAGAGACTCCTTTTAAGATAACCCAAGAAATCCAGGTCTCTTTGCATACAGTAACTGTAATCTAACACAGATGTACTATTCAACTGGGGTGCAACAATATCTTGTGGCACAAGATCTTATGATGTTAGAAATCTACAATATTTCTTTGCAAGGTGAAGCCTGTTTTGAAAACTGCTATCCAGTTGCTGACAGTATGTGACTGTCTGGGGAAGTTAATGTAAGCATAAAGAAGGTTCTTTAATTTGTAGGTATCTGCTTTGTTATTGACACCTTCTGTCTCATGTATCTATTATTTTAAAGTAAGAAGTGGAGGTACTTTGTGTGTCGATATAGTTATGCTTTCTAAACTTCAAAATTTTAAAGCTCTTTTACTGAGATGCCAGAAAAGGAGTGAATTTTCCTTATATTTATATATTATATGTATAGCACATAGAGTAAAGCTGCCTTGCCCTCCTCCCTACTTTTGCTGCACATTGAAGGTCAGCTGGCAAAAATAATGCTACTAACCTTCGTCCTGGCATGTAAGAAAGACAAATGCGGATGTTTGGAAATATTTCTGTTCAGAAAAAACACTAACAGCCATTTTAAGAAAACTATGGGAGTGCCACCCATCCCCTCAATAAAGATCACAGTATTTTGAAATTGCAGTTGCAAGTATGTGTTCAGCAGCCAACTGCTTGGTTTCTACTAGAGCAGATAGCCCAACTAATTAAGTGCTTAATGTAGAGACAAAAAAAGATAACATTCTGCCCATAGGCACTTTTACTCAAAAACTGGCAAAATGTTGCCAGGGAGGTTATTTTGTTTTGACTTAAGTTTTTGTATTTTAAATACAAAAATTATATTGCGTTAATGGCATTAATATACTTGCTATAATTCACAGTATCATCTGCGTAAAAATGAAAATTGGCGTTTGCATTCACTTGTATACAAAATGAATATTAGCAGACCCGGGATGGATTTCTAAAGGGACATCCTTATTAGACTTATTGAGATACTGTAGACTTTCACACATAAAGTCTGTGGCATCTGTAACATTATTATAACTGTAAAAATTAAGGTGTGCTGTTGTTTTTATAGCAGTAGCATCACTTGCTTTTCTGTTTTAAATAAATGCAATTATACAACTATTATGAATTTGTAATTCTTAATATAATATTTTAGTATGAATTCTACAGTGATAATGTTACAATATCGTACTGGCCCATGCCTAGTTGACGAATAAACACTTCTCACCCAGCTGGCCGACAACACTCAATAATAAAAGAGTTGAAGAACCCTCCTCAGCTTTTTTATTGTTTTGTGGCAGCGATTTGGGTACCAAGTAGAAAAAGGAAACGCCTAATTGAAGGACAAGATATGACTGTTTAGAAGCATTGTAAAAAAATACAGTGACTGGCAAACCCTTAGCTGCTAAGGGTTCTAAAATTGGCATCTGCTTTACAGCTTCCTATTGGCGCCAAACCAAAGTTGGGCACAGCCTAGTATAAGATTCTCTCAATATGGTCACCTTAAGTATAACAAACGCAGTTTAACACTATTATCAAGATTTAAGACAAGAATGAGCTAAAGTCCTCTACAGCCTAAAGGTTAGTTTGTATCTTGTTAACTGTGGTTTTAAAACAGTGTTACCTTTTTAGCTGCTGGACATCCTTGGAATTGAGGGCTATATAAGGCTATTCTTTACTTGTCTTTGTTAAGCCTAGAAATTTGTTTCAGAAATTTACTTTTTTTGCCCACAAGTCCCATTTAGATTTAACCTAAAGGCAGACATTGAATTTCCGGCTTGGTTAGCCCAGTTGATAAACTTCAACCACTTGTCAACCACATTTAGACATCAGTAAATGTTTTTAAGCTGAGTTTTTTTTTTTTTACTTTTTAACCACTGTTTCACATTGTTGAGATGGAAGACAGCAAATGTATTTGTTTAATGTCTACTTAATGAAGAATTTTCCCAAGGTTATGATTCACATCTTTGCTGTATTATAATGACCAGAAAAATTTCCAACCTCCAATTTAGTCATTTCTGTATGAATGAGGGGAAACAAGGTAGCCTTCTTTTAGCCAGCTAACAGGCAGTGTGCAGCAACAGTCGGAGAAGGTCAGAACTTGAATCTCCTAATAGAGATGACTTAAGCTACATTTGGCTCTGTAGATATCGTCAGCCTGTGTGAAATGGTAAAAAATTAAACCTTAGGGTGATTTTGTGCACCAATCAAGCTTTTATTTTGAAAAATCCACTTGCAGAGGCATATAAGTTATTATAAACCCTCCCAACCCCACAAGGTCCACCATCTCACAACCCAAGACCCTGTGGTCCTAAGTACTGGTAAAAACCTGAGCGTTATCATTGTATTCCAATAACAGTTTTTGAAACCTTTTAATCTACTTCTGAAAACGTTTTTCTTTCCCAAATGTTTTCCCCAACATATTGCTGCAGTCCAGAATTCATTATTACAGTTAAGCCCAAAATTATTCAAACCTCTGGCAGATTTAGGTTCAAAGTAATCTTTTAATTTTACCAACATGTTTCTTTCTGACTGGAATTAACATTATTTGTTTTGTGGTGGCAAAGCCAGAGTCCTGACCTGAATCCAGGAATCTGTGGCGCAAGCTAAAGATTTGGGTAATGGCAAGAAGGCCTTCCAACCTCAATGACCTGGAGCTCTTCGCCAAAGATAAATAGTCAAATTACAAGGGGAAACATGCAAACATCTGGTCAGCAATTACAAGAAGGGCTTTATTGCTTTGATGGTGAAGAATTTTCCATTGATTATTGACAATGATTAAAATAATTTTTGGCATGTCATTTTTTTATAAAATGTAAACAAAAACATAATTTTCCTATTTCAAAATTTATATTGATTATTGCATTGTTTGATTATCTTTTTTAAAACCTTGGGCCTTTGCTGTATACAGAACGTTACCCAAAGGAATTTTAGATTTCCCTTGTAACAGAAGTTGCAAACAATTTCCCCATCAGGACTGTTTTGATAAGTCGAATGAGATGTGGGCCATTTTGTTCTGTCTCAGCCCTGACCTATATGATTCAACTGCCATGACATCACAAACTGTACTTGATTAAACTCAATCTGAGCAGAGAATCTGTTCCCGTGGTGTGGAAGCAGACTGGGAACACAGGAATGAGTTAAATAAAGAAAAAAACAACCAAAAAAACGTTGTGTTAAAGCAGCAAATTCCCTTCTGGTCCCTTTCTGTGTTATCAGTTCCTCTGTAGGGCACTGCAGCACACACTACATTTATTAAAAAGCCCAGTGTCACACGCTACTGTGGAAAAGAGCCCTAAGGATCATACACCCACCCCAATCCTCACTCCATCAAGCTCTAAACATCCTAGTCTGGCCTTCTGCTAGGACTTTAAGCCCCTAGATGATGTGTGCTACAGTAAAACAAAATCTCAAGTTTGCTGATATTTGCAGAGGCTGTTAGACGTTTGACTGAGAAGAAAGGAGATTAATTCCACTCCGCTATGGTTGCATCACACATTTTCTCTCTATATATAACATGATGGCCCCTAAGAGTTGGGGTTACTTGTGCTTTGTGTCTGAAGTTTAGGCCTATTCTGTGACACTGTACGAGATCGTTGGAGTTTCTCCACGCTGAACCTAATCACCGGATCCCGGAGCATGTGATCATTTATCAGGCTCTTCTGTCTCTCTGGTTCGCGGCTACTCCCCCACCCCCACTCCCTCTCCCGTTGGAGCGTAGAGCCAGTGCTGAGTGCAGAGAGTCATGTGTTGGTGCCAGGGTAGAGGAGGAGCCCATTCAGTCAGAAAGACATGTTCAGAGGAGCCGGTAAGGGTTGTTCACCCAGTCGTCTCTGGGTAGGGCATACCCAGAGACGACTGGGGATGGGGAAAGCCTTGAAGTCATGGATGGGATACAGTCTTGCAAAGTCTGGAAAAGCTTAGAATTAGATTTTATGATTTTCCAAGTCTGGATAAGAAAATTTAAAGAAATTTGAAATCAAAAAATTTGTATTAAAAAGATGAGTTCCCAGACTGCAGTTTTGCATTCTACTTTCTAGAATGTGTTTTATTTATATAGCACCTTTCTCAGACTGCAGTCACAAAGTGCTTCAAAATAAAAATACATGCATCATAACAATATAGCAGCCCAGGGACCTTGTCGGGAGTGGTGGTCTAGGGCTTACAGAGCAGGGCATTTGCGTCCCGGAGAGGCCACGACGTCCCTTGTTCGAATCCCACAGCCTGCTACTCTCAGTCTCTGAGCAAGACCCTTAGCCCCTGAATGCTCCCTGGGTGCCGCACAATGACAGCCCACTGCTATCTATAGAGATGGGTAAAATGCAGAGGATAATTTCTTCATTGTGAGATCAGTTAAGTCTAAATTATTACTATTATTTTTAGTGTTAATCTGCACCAAAGCTGTGAACATTTTGAATTTTTTTTATCTCATCTAGGCTAATCTAGAAACAGTGAAAATACCTGTATTTAACCAAGTGTAATCCAGTCCAGATTTTTCAACGTATTATAAATCTTAACCAAGCCAGATGCCAATAAAACTGAAATATTCCTTTACCGCACTGCCAAATTGGAAGCCAGCTCCAGTATCCAATATGTTATCTAATAAAGCTAACCGGGAAATGCATGGCATTTTAACATTTGTACTAATCTTGATTCTAGCTGTGAGAAAGTGAGAGAGATCAAGACTTCAGCTTGCATTATACAGCATAGTTTCTTCGTTTTATCCCTTTGAGTTTTAGTCTCTGTCATGAAACATGGTAGTTTTGGAAATGTTGGTCAACCTTTGGGAAATCTCAATCAATTGAATTAAGTAGATTCTTGGGGGCTGATGTTTTAGTAATCGCTAATATAAGATGCTAAAGACAGCAAAAACTCTGTAAATATTTAAACTTTATTTTTGAAATAGTATTTTTCCATGTATGCAAATGTGGGTAGAAATGATATCGGCAGATTACCAAATAACTGAACATTTGATTTAAGCCACAAAACGGATCAGTGTATCTCTAATATTATGTGGCTCCTACTACAAAGAAAAATAATTGACTTGACATTTTAACTGTCAACATATTTCTCAGTATTTTTCTGAAAAGTCCACGATTGTTTCCATCCATCTCTGCTCTTTGTGGGCACACCTTTTGTTTGCAGGACCGGTTCTTGTTTTAACTGTGAATTTCACTCTGATGCCAGTACATTATCATATAAAGTTCTGCAGTAAATTCAAATATTGAATTGTGAACGTAAGTTTGTGATTTGTGAATCCCTCATTTTAATACTTTTTAGAAGCATAGAAATAGCAAAACAACTGATTAAAGCTAAACTGGCTTATTTTGCTCTGAATCACACTCTGTTTTCTCAATAGAATAAGTTTCACAAATCACAAACCGTATTTAAGAGGATATAAATAAATATGGAATGAAATCAGCTGTATGTCCTGATAATTGTGGTTATTAATACGAATATTATTCCTTTTTGCTCCTTAGCTCTATATAGACTGAGACACATCTAACAAACCCAGTCTTACCTGGTTTAATAGTTTGACTATCTGCATGTGTATAGTTTATCAATCTGTATTTTCTCAACAGTTTTAGCTTTTAAAAAGAGTGATTAGTGGCGATTCTTCATTTTCCATGTTTTTAATGACTAGAAATTTGTCCCAACAGCCAGATTTGTCCTTCTTGTAAGCATGTGAAAAGTGTAGTAAACTTCTTTTGATAGACTTAATCTGCAGTGTGCAGCAACAGGTGTAGGAGGGGCAGCACTACATTGCTGTGTGCTCATTACAGCCTTGGAAAATGTTGGTTTTTCTAGTACTCTCTCTGGCATCTCATCATTGTAGAATATCTTTTTTCAAGGCTAGTTTTTCTGTTGTCGCTTATTGTTGGCTGACTCTCTCGTATTGAGCTGTAGCAAAGATTTTGGACCACTGATCATTATTTTTTACTCATTAGGAGAACTATATGAACTATATCTCTGACTCCCCAGCAAACATGTTGCAGATTTTATGAGTCATTATGACCATGCCATGGAAATAAAAGCATTTCAACATTTTTAGGAAAAGCAGGCATCGCAGTTCTTTGACATTAAAGAATTTGTTTAGAAAGAATGTATTTTTGCGTAAAAGTGGTGTTACACTGTATGTGTAATGCTCAGTACTGGCAATGCATCCGTTCTCTGCCCTTCTGGACTCAAATGCTGGCATTAAAACAGCATATTAGTCCTGCTGCCTCCAGGGGCTCTGGATCATTTTTTACCCCACCTTTGTACCCTCGCATTGCCATTTTTTCCTAGCATCCTTCCATTTCATACCTGTATTTTCATACCTATGAACTCAAACCATTGCATATCAGTTTGTTTTTCATGCTGGTTAGGTACTTTAAGTAATCATGGATATCATTATTAATAAAAATGGTCAAACTTCTCATAATTTGGGTAAAATGTTTATATTAAACCCTATTTCTACCATTTGGAAATAGTTGATAAAATATGACATATTATGATTCACAAACAAACCAAAATGACAGTGAGAACAAGACTGTAAATGATTCATCCAAGCATGCAAGAATCCTGTCCATTCAAATGCTGCAGGGTACAAATTGTCTGCTGGTCGGTGTGAAACGTCCTGTGACAGGTGGACGCTTTTTGTACCTGGAAAAACTTGGGTATGAAAACAACCAAAACTGCTGATGTTGAAATGTAGAAGGACCCGCCTTCAGGCAACAGCCATGAGTGAAGAACAGTTTGTACTATAAAACCTGCTGTGAGCAACATGTGCATGTTTACTCATATAGCTTTCTAAATATATATATATATATAGTTTCTCGTTAACATAAGTCTCAAATTCATTTGTAATTGTTTTTAACAGAAAAACCGTAAATCTGTTTTTATTTTACTTTTTGGCTAATCAGTCAGACTTTATTTATAGAGCACTTTTCTAATTTAATGAGAGCAACCCAACATGCAATGAAGAAATAATGAGCGACACAAGGCTAAGCATGGAAGTTATTGAAGTAGTTATTAAAATATGGCATTGATAGAAGGGATGTTCAGGTGTTCAGGAAGAGATACAAAACAGTCAGTCAGTCATTTTCTACCGCTTATTCCATAGTGGGTCGCGGGGGAGCTGGTGCCTATCTCCAGTAGTCTATGGGCGAGAGGCGGGGTACACCCTGGACAGGTCGCCAGTCCATCGCAGGGCAACACACAAACAACCACACACATTCATTCATACACCTAAGGGCAATTTAGAGAGACCAATTAACCTAACAGTCATGTCTTTGGACTGTGGGAGGAAGCCGGAGTACCCAGTGAGAACCCACGCATGCACGGGGAGAACATGCAAACTCCTTGCAGAAAGACTCCAGGCTGGGAATCGAACCCAGGACCTTCTTGCTGCAAGGCAACAATGCTACCAACTGCGCCACCGTGCAGCCCTCGAGATACAAAACATCTGCATAAAAATCAACATTTATAATCCTGATAAGAGTTTTAAAATGACGCTCTCTAATAATTGGATGGATGGATGGATGGATAAATGAAAGAACAACTGTTATAAAGATTTAAATAGGTAAATAAAAGAAACAGAGAAGAAACTAAAATCTAGAATAAAAATAATTGAATAAAACTTAACAATTAGTTAAGGGGTGGAGATGGGCACCAGCTTCCCTGCAGCCCATTATGGAAGAAGCGGTATAGAAAATGACTGACTGAAATTTAAAAGAAAAGTAAAAAAATAAATAAAAAATCAGCATTTAATTTCAGCTGGTATATGAGAAGAATGCAACATTTAAATAAATTAGTCGGAAAAAAACAAAACAATAAATGAACAAACAAATTAAATAGAAATAAACTAAAACCTACATTTAATTTGAATGACTTCTGTAGAGGTTCAATAATAGTGGCAATAAAACTAAATAAATTAAGTATAGTAAATAAAATGTTTTTATATTTTAAAAATATGGAATCAAAATAAAGCAAAACTAAAAGTGCAATAAATCTACAGATATGATCAGTTTAAGAAGAGGAGAAATTAGGAATAAATTGTCAAAATTACTAAAAGTGGGCTGAAAAAACATCATTGTGCTCCACTGCCCTCAGGTCTTTTAAGCTCTAGTTCATCATTGTTGATGACCTTAACGCAGCTAAGGATTGTTAAAGCTGTATGTATACGTAATAAACTGGAGTATTTTTCCTAAAGTTTTTATTGTCTTGTTTTCTTCAGGAGTTCTTCGATCACGCAAAGAAGCTGTGGGACGATGAAGGAGTGAAGGCATGCTTCGAGAGATCCAACGAATACCAGCTCATCGACTGCGCACAATAGTAAGAGTCCAGGCTTTTGGTGTCCACATTCTGAGCCTTTATAAGCACACTCTGAACACGCGTGTGTTCGCTGCTATAAAACCCAGAAAGCTGGATAAGTCTTAACATTTCAGTCTGCATGGTATGTTTTTTTTTTTTTTTGTCCTGATGGAGTTAAAAGCTATGCAGTGTGTGCATGTGTTCTGGTGTCAGGTCATATATGAACACGGCTGAGGTATGTTTGCCCTGGGTGTGGCTAGTCAAGCCACAGTTGTAGTCAGCCTTTGGAAAATCATACATATATCTCCTCACGTCAGTGTGTTTGACACATCTCCATGGCGATATGCAAAGCTGGGTCTGATCTGCACTGAAATGTCCCAGTGTTGGACCTCTTTGGACCTATTGTGTTGATTTAACAGCTAGCTCTGAACACTCCGATTTCTTCTTTTTAAATATTTGGTGTCGTTTTGGTGCCACAGATCCAATGCGGGTCATGATTTCACTTTGACCGCAAGGATTTCTTAACATGGTACAGTTGTGCTTTAGACACTGCTGTTGGGAAATGCTGATAACTGCGGCGTGCCGCAACAAGGTGCAGCTTTTGGTGAGTCTTTCCATGGTGCCCCAGATTGTTTGGAAGGCTCATCCGGTACCTTGGACACGGCAGAGGCCCTCCTCTGTTGCCTGTAAAAGGAAGTTTGGACATGCAAAGTGACTCGCAGATTACAGTACTCTCCTTCTGCTTCCCCTCTTGATTCACATGTAAATAAGAGGTATACAGCATCTACCACATGTAATGCCACCCCTGTGGTAAAGATGTATTAAAGACTTGAGTTGAATAATCTTTTATTGCAGAAGTGTGACAATCTTTACAGTACATTTATTCAGTGTGGGAATAAGCCAATGTTAATAAATAGTTGTTTTTAACAAAATCTCAAGTGTCTCAGTTATTAATAGAGCCTTTAAAATGAACTACTTTGTAAATATATACCATTTAAGTGGATCAGAGTTGATAGGAACGTTAAATTAGCAAACAGTAGGTTTCTGCTTCCTCCGAGTTCATATAAATGACATTTCTTTTATCCACTCTTTGAAAATGAGAAGGACAAGAGAACATGTTATTCCAGTTAGGCAGATGTAACTTTATATTTATAAATCAAGAAAGGCTTGTCAGAAAATAGCTACTGCCTAAAATGTACAGTCGGTCAATAACTGAGAAAAACCAGGCTAGGCGAGGACCCGAGTTTATCTTGCCACCGCGTACAGTCTGGAGGTTGGTAAGAGAGGTAAGAAGAAAGTTCTCCAAACTCCCTGTTGGAAAACTGCAGCAGCAAAGGGCATCTGGGGGTCACAAAGTCTTCAAGACAAATTTTTCTGTCATACTGTCTTAAACATACACATGTGGAGTTTTATAAATGCTACTGGGACTTTAACTGGATCCAAGTGCTCTGTTGAGACTAAGAATGAGTTTTCTAGCAAAAAACGCTCTATGGGTCTGGAATGAAACAATTGATGAATATGTGGAAAATCACCTTTTTCCTCACTGTTCAGTATGGTGTAGGATTTGTGATGCTGTGGGCCTGTTTCTGTTCCAAATGCGCTGGCATTGCGTCATGATCTCTTTGACATACCAGGAGATTTCAAAACGGAAATCCGGAAAATATTTAAAACGTGTCATCATTAGGTCTTTCAGCAGGATAATGAACTTCAAACATCTGGCCAAATCAACACAGAAATAGTTCACCAGACACAAAATCAACCTTCTTCCATGGCTATCTCAGTGTCCAGACATGAATCCTGTAGAAAATCTGTGGCGTGAGCTGAATAGAAACAGCATAATAATTTTTTTTTTTTTCAAAAAACAATTATATTTTAATATAGGATTTTTTCTTCCCCCAAGGAATAATTTACTCAAATTAAAGGCTGAATTTAGCTAAAATTTTTCAGAGAGACAATTATAATGCAATAAAAAGATTAATTTATTCTTTTCCTTTTTGCACATCTTTATCAGGGCGTCCAGTAAGCGAGGCTGGCACTGTACATGGTGCAGTCTGAGAAACGCTGCCCGTTGGAAGTTGTCCCCTCTTATCTTTAAAGTTGGCTTCTCCTTATCTCCAAGGGTTCAGTCAAAGGCACGTTTGTTGGTAACCAGGGATAAGGTCATTTTGTGAGCCTGTGTTTTAGAAGTTATGTTGCATAGATCTTGCACTCCTTGGACATCTTTTTAACTTCTCATCAATGCTTTTCCTGGTTGCTGTGCCCGTGAAACAGGAGAGTGAAAGTCAGATGATGCATGGAAAGTCACATGAAACTGTAAGGTGGAGCTAAAACAAGCCACGGCCTGTGTTTGTCTTTGCCGCTCCGAGTCAGTGCCAGAACAAAACATGTAAAAACCAAACAAACAAAGTAAAAAAAGCTGGCTGGATTTATTTAAGTCCGTATTCCAGCATCACAATGACATAGTGAAGAATTCTGCCGTCGTAAACATTTCAGTTCTTTATTACTTCCTTTTTACAGCCCCGTAAATGTTGCACTCTTCTGTGTTGAAATCCTGAAGAGTGTGCTGTATTGTAAGTACAATCCGCATTATCAGTGCAAGCTAAAGCACTGATAACACAGCTGTCCTGTGACATGAGCAAACATTAACAGAGGGGAATGAAGACAATGAAAAGTGTGGATTATATAAAGTGAACAGTTTGTTGTATGTTTTTAATAACTTTGCTTATGTCTTTCTAGCCATTGACAAGTCTTTCTTAGCGTCTTTCTGCCATATTTCCCTCCGTATTTTCTTCTGTTGACAATAGATTACCACTAGGCATGATCCGGTTGTCAGTAACGAGGTATACCCAGGTTCTTAAAAAGTTGTACCTGTGCAGCTTCCCTCCCCCTGCTAAAGAAAAGCCTTTCCACTCTAAAATGTTACATCATACCATCCCTATGGTTTAAAGTCCTTTCAATGAGATTCAAGTGCGTGTCGGCGTGACCTTAGTTTTCTCCAGGTGTATGAAGTATAGATTAACACATAGCTAAACACTGCTGATCAGTTGGATTAAAGAGGGCTTATAACGTTTTCTGTAGTGGCCCTTTTAAAATTAGTTTTCCTTCACTTAAAAGTGGTTTGGAAGTATAAAAAGCACTTGTTATACTTATGTTTAGGGATGGGCCGGTGTGAGATTCTCATGGTTTCCTGGTATCACGATATTACCACAAACATTACAGCCAGAAACGTATAGCTTGGTCTCATTTCTTTTATTTCAAATATAAATGCATCATTTATACTTACCGCTGCTAGCATAATTATACTTCGAGTAAGCATAATTATCTATCAACTGTCTGTTTTTTGCGACTGAAAATATTGTCAAACAGCCAAATTTTTCTGTGGGTGAGGGGAAAGAAATTTTAGTTGTTTTTGTTCTGCCAGCTGACCTGCAGTGCGCAGCAAAAGGTGAAGGGAGGGCAGCTCTTGTCTGTGCCTCATACAGCTGGAGAAAACTCAATGTCACTCTGACAGTTTCCCTTTTAAATCATAGGAATGGTATGAAAAGTTTAGCGGTTTTCTAAACTGTCACTTTTGAAATGCTTGATGCTGGTGACCAGCCTATGAAAACTTAAAATTAGGATTAAAATAAATTCATTAGTTAGCTTTAATGTTTTAAATAATTTAATAATTTTTTTCATACCTTGTTGCCATTACATAGCCATTGTGGCTAATGAGCTACCATTGCTACTACTATGTTTGTGTTACTCTTACATATTTGCCTAAGTCTAAAAAAAATAAACTTTTAGCTATTATTTTTATTCATACTAAATGGCACTAAAATTCAGCCAACATGTCAAACGCAAGTTACAACTATAAAATCAGAAAATACAGTAGATATATTTAATTATAAAAGTGCTTGGATGCAATATTTGGGAGGTTGCTAAGTTCAAGCTGCGACGCATTAAAACTCTGCTTTTCCAATTATATTTCACATTCACTCTCATTTTTACCCACAAATGATAAAGATCTTGCTAACAGAGATTAGAAGTATCAGGTTACATAGTATTTTCTGCGTCAAGATGAAAATTACCATTAGCATCATTTATATTCAAAACAAAACAGGAGCGGGCCCAGGACTGATCCCCGAGGAACACCCTTACCTACACAAATAAATCTGGACGAAACACATTTGGCTCTCACACATAAATTATATGGTATAGATGACATTATTTCAATTCTCTTAATCAACATGTTGAACTATTTGAACTATATATGTCTGCTCAGAATCAGTTATTATTTTGTTTTCTCTTGTAAATCAGTCTTTATTGTGGTTAAAAAAAAACAGCCATGGAGACTGAAAACCTGCTGTTGGATGAAAAAGCATTTAGGCTGGAGTCTGGAACTTGTCAGACTAACGCGACCTCTCGCTTGCTTCCTCTTTCTGATTTTAACCTGTGAATCTACTCTCTCAACGGAGGGCGCAGACACTCTGTCCTACCTGGCAGCAGCTCGGCCTGTGTGTAAAAGCTTCACACACATGCGCATTGACACCTGTTGTTGTTAAGTCCACTCACTGACGCTTGCTGGAAACGCTGGCAGACGGGTTCTGCTGCCAAACGGGTTAAAAGGAAGAGAGCAAAGTTCATCACTTTCAGCCCGGGTTGTTTTACCACAGATGTTTTTTTTTTTAGTACAGTAGCAGAGCTGCTTTTAGGTTTATATAATTCAGTTTTATTTTTCAGTTTTATTGTGTGTTTATTTGTGTTTGTGTAGTTTGATCTGTCTTAGATCATGAATGTGATAAGGCAGCGTTCAGTCACTCAGAGTAAATTAAAGAGGAAGTTGGCCTACATGATGGGTTGTGCAGGAGGAACATACTGCTTTGCATACTAACAGTCAAATATGTTTCGTCGTAAAACCACAAGAAGCAATCGAGCTTAGCTGAATGCATGTCCTGTTTCGTTTTTATATAAAGGCAGACGCTCCACCTCTGCCGTTGTCCTTCACAGACCTTGCTCCACTCACTGCAGATATTTTTTCCAGCTGGCCTAATACTGGGCACCCCATCGGACACAGGCACAGGAAATAAAGTACAGGCCGATGGCGAGAGCTTGTTATGCCAATGAGCATGTCCATATCGATGCTTTCGGAATCCTGTCACCCATCGATCCACCCTCCCGTATTGCTCATTTATACGTTTTAAGAGCACAGAAATGTGTCTGCCAGCTGATTGATTATAAGCTATTTTCAGTTGCAGTGGGCCAGTTCCATTGCAGTGCCTTGGATGTGTCAACGGCAAAATCAAACACGCGAATCTGACTTCCCCTGAGCCAGGTCCCGGGAAGCTCCAGCATGTACATGTGTTTTGTGAAATGGGTGGCGTGTTGGCGTGCCGCGGCTGCAGTGGCGTGAACCGAGAGAGGCTACTATGGGTGGTCGGAAGTTTTTCTGCTGAAACAAGACCATTCAATAGCTCAGTGACACTTTGTGCTCGTACAATGAGAAAGCTGACGCTGGTTGTGTAAAATGTGTAATCTGATGTCAATTGCTTTTAATTAATACATAAAAAAACTACAATTAATCCTACTACTGTTAAAGTGTTAGCTTTTTAATTAGTATAGTTAGAATAATGTCTGTAACATTTATTTTGATTTGTAGATATAAAAATAAATCTGGTAAACCAAGTAGTAGTTTTCAGGTGCTTACTGTGTGGAGTAGGGTTGCACAGTATTTTTAAAAATTTTCATTATCTAATAAATTATTGTGCGCAACATTAATATCACAAAGAATTGCTTGGACTACGATAAATATTTTCTAATTATAGAGGTACAATGCATTCAGGATTGTTGTGCCTGCAATATATTTGGTAATAATAAATTTATTAGGAACCTACAACAGAATAGTTTTAATTGCCAAAACAGCAGATGCATCCAGATCGAACCTTTTTAATAAAACTTGGAAAAATTAATAAAACTTTTTGACCAGTAGCTGGATAGACCGCTCACTGTCTGGCGTCAATTAACCCAGAAAGACATGACACTGCTTCCTTAACTGTTTGTTTATTTATCTCTTATTGTTATTGTGATATTCTCTTGCAATATCACATATCGCATGTTTCCAAATGTTGTGCAGCCCTTGTGGTATTTGTATGGTCATATGACAGTGAACATGATGCAGCGCAGGACTGTCGAGTGTTTAAGTTAAACAGAGAAGCAATGCCAGCTATGTGGACATGTTTTCACAAAGTTGAAAAGGTAGGCATATATAGGTCTTTAAACTGTACAAACTTAATGAGGGAAAATGATAGCAGTTCTGAAACTACTAATTTTAAATAGAGCTGAAACAACTAATCGATTATTAAAATAGTTATCAACTAATTTAGTCATCAATTAGTTGCTTTGTAATCACGTTTTGTCGTATGCGGTCTATTCTTTAACACAATCTGTTACTTTTGTGGCCAATGTGTGGCAGTAATGAGGCACCGAACGCTGTGATCTACCGTTAGAGCAGTAGAAGAACAAAATCAGCTAATAGTTGGCCTTGTTTTGCATGACATTCCACACACAAGAATCTATACGCGGCACAAGCGCATTTGCACTGAGCAAGATGGCGGAGTACGAAAAGTTACGGAAGAAAAGGGGGACAAATGAGAAAACAGAAGAAAAAACAACACGAACAAAGACATCGAAAGTATGGGAGCACTTCACCCTAGATGCAGTAAAATGACAAGTGCCCTGCAAGATATGCCACAACGGTCTGGCATGGCATGGAAGCACGACTTCTCTACATGAACATCTGAGACAAAAGCATGTCGGAGTTGAAGCGAGATTGGAAGAGCCAGCGAAGTTCTGTCGTGTGATAATAAATAAGGTTTATGTATTGACAATTTTAAACTGAGTTTAGCATATTTACATTGGCAGTTAGTGCAGTTTTCTGAGATTAGTGCTGAGAACACAAACTGAGATTAAGGCTGCCAACATTTCCAAATCTCTTATGTTGCATGAAAAACAGATGTTGAAAGCTTAAAAGGATAAAAAACAGGAACTCTTCTGTAATACGTTAAGCCTTCCTGTTATCAGCTGAAGTCTTCCTCTCGCAGCCTGAATGGACCACAGACATGTCTCAACATCTAGACGTACTGCCCCTGATTTTGTTTCAAATATCTCTCACTGAAAATTACGAACTTTGAGTCTTCTTCTTCTGTAACAGCACCCGCACTGAAGAGTGTTGTCAGCGAGATCTTGTAAGCACTTAGTAGTGTGCATTCACTGATTGGAAAAAGAGGATTTTTCAATTTTCCAACCAGACAGTAAAACTGATGATGGGTTTATTCTGGCCGCTGGACCATTTTTCTTTGTGTCTCCAACCGTCATACTCAGAGCATCATAACCATATTTACATTTAGGCCTAAAAGTTCAAGCAGTTATTTCACAAGTTTGGAAGCCAATAACCAGGACTTGGCCTGGATCATACTAGCTTCCACAACATGAAAGTTACTTGTAGCTATCTTAAAAATATTTATCATCCTGTCATGTTGCAGTGCTCCTAGTTTGAAGGACACATCTGGTGTTCGACTTACGTGTTGTTGCAAACCAACTGACCCCCACCTCCAATTCTCTGACTTCAAGCAAGAGGCCTAAAGATTTAATCTATTGTTGTGAACATGGCCCAGGTTTACAGTCATCTCATCAAGTCCCGGAGACGGAGCTGGGGTCAGATGCACATCTCTAAAGCTGAGTCTAGTTCTTGGCCTCAGCTGGGGGTTTGTGCTGGTCACGGGACCCCGTCACCAGCCTAGGGGCCACTGACACAGTCATCTTGAACAGTAAAGTGCTAAGAATGGTCGGCATTGTCAGCCGGTCCAGGCCCTCGGAGGGCTACTCGGAAACAGAGAGGCTACGCTTTGCAAACTGCTCCTGCTCAGTAAGGTGCTTCTTTTCATGGAAGAGCCCATGAGAGCGATATTTATACACCGACTGCATGTCACTGTCGTTTTTTGTCCCCAACAAGTAGCTTCAGTGTCTAATTTTTTTTAACATGTTTAATCAGCACTGTATGACAGCAGAGGAAAAGTGATCCTGCTGGCTTCTTGTGTATCTAAATTGATTTGTTGGTTAATTTTTATCTTAACAATTTTGTACTTTCGAAGACAAGTTTTCTGGAAAAATCCAAAAATGGAAAAATCCACAGTTTTACGTACAATTTAGTAAATACACTAGCATTGGAGCTTGCACAGGAACTCGTTGTTGGTTTTTTACAAGAAACTGTGAAAGGCAAGTAGTTGAATACAGAAGATAAGGAAATAAGGGTCAGGAAGATGTTTAAATAAAACTTTAAAGCAAGAGGTGCAAACCTTTGTCCTAAAAAGGAACTTTAAGGTATTTAAAAGATGCTGAGAAAAGTTGAAGGTGATAAGTGAAACCTTTAGTATTAGAAATATAAAATAAATCAATTGAAAAATTATAGTGATAATGCTAATTCTAACTTTAGTTAAAAGAAATGTATAAAAATGTTATGCAATTTAAAATAATTAAATGGGTAAAATGATTGCATTTGTGAATATAATATAATAATATAAATGAATAATGGTAATGAATGTGAAAAGAAATTATTCAATTATATAATTATAATAAGACAAAACTAAATGTCTATACTACTACTTCTACTACTGATAGTAATAATGATAATAGTAATTATTAATTCATAAAAAGTAGTAGTAGCAACAGTAGTATTATTGGCAATTGGACTTTTTCAAAAATAAGTTATTCCTCTTTAATTATATAATAAAATAACAAAGTCTATTGACAAACATTAACTCTATATTCAGAGTTTCATTTTAACTAATGAAAACATGCTCCTTTCCTTCTAAAAGGGTTCATAAAAGGCCTTAATCCAGATTAACAAAAACATTTGTCACTTGTTTTAATCAGATGACCATCCTGTCAGCTGATTGCAGAAAAATCAAAGACAGCTCTATGTGTGTGTTGGTGTGTTTTGTTGCATGATTTCTGAGTAAAATGGAGTGGTTTTTGATGTAAGGAGCAGAATGATCAACTGGAAGCTTGGTGGGACTCGACACACACAAACCGCTGTCTTTGAGGTTGTTGTTGCCCCCTGTGGGACTCTGATTTCTCTCTCACTCACCATCCCTCTTGGTCTCTTTCCCTCAGTCTGTCTGTTCGTTCCTCTCTGGAGGCCAGAAAGCGATAGAGAAGATGTTGCAGAGCACATGAGAGCACATGCCAAGTCTTTTCCAAACAGACAAAAGTGTTTTGTGTTTGTAAGCTCTTTTCAACCTGAGCTTCACTTAACATCTTCTGTGTTCCCGACATGAGGTGTACCTGTACCTGTGAGCCGTTTCAAAGCATGTTAGTTGGAGATCTGAAGCATATTGTAGATATCGCACATGAAAATCTTTCCGCCTGCTCAGGAGAGTGGTTATAAGAGCCTAAAGCTGCCTGGCATTGCATGCTACATGTCACAAGATTCGCTTTGCTGCCAGTGTGTTTTTATTTTGTTTCTAGAGACCAGAGGCTCTGACAGCCTCTGCTTCCTTTTAATAGCCATGTTTTCATATAATTGGAGGAGCTAGTTTAAGGTGAATATAAAGCTTAGTGGGGTCATCAGGGCAGTTTTGAAAGAAAATGAAAACTTTAGGATGATTGTGGTGATCAGTTTGTTAAAAGTCATTAAAGTTGCACAAAAATGAAACTTCATCCCAGTCTAACAGAAGTAGAGGGGCTCAAAAACCTGAGTGGCTTTTCTTTTGGAAATACTCACCTCCAACCTGATGTCGTCCGGTTTGATTTTAGCTTCCCCAGTTTAATCGTTTTGCAGGATTTGCACAGACAAAATGTCACTCATAGACCCAGAACTTCTTATGGTATCGGCCGCGAAAAGCCTGATTGGTGCATCTCTGGTAGAATCTGGTTTTATTCATCTATTTTTTTTTAGTGTTAAATTTGAAACAGCATAACATTCATGAAGAGATAATGGCAATTGTTAACTAGAATTTGTTTATTTTTTTATTTAAACCTCTATTTTGTAAAATAAAAAACTGTAGACTCTCTGCTTAGATATTCAGTTGCAGACACATTTCTTTGTCATCTTGTGGCCATGTTGCAATATTTAATTGCTGATTATATAGATCTTATATTTTATGACTTAGTAAACTGGTCAGAGCTTGGTTTGGTAACGTAAGCTCCAGGTCAACTTACCCCTTCGCCAATTCTGTGCTCACGTTACATTTCGTCCCTTCCTCCTTCTATTTTGTGCTCAACCATTGCATATCTCTTTATTTCTCTTGGTTGTAAAGATTTTTTTATTGGAAATGGAGACTAATGATGATTTAAAAATTTTCCAGTTTAACATCTAATCTAATTTAATTGCACATTATTTTCTAAAGATTTTATAGTACACCTTTTATCCGGTCCGATCCCTGCTCAGACCAGACAACTCATTTATGACCCATGACCAAACCAAAATAACTGAGCGACTTCATGTTGGTACATGATATTTACTGTAGTCACAATACCAAACTCTGAGTATGACATAGCAGAACTGCTTCAAATCATCAGTTGTTAAAGCATGTTCAAAAGGTGGACACAAACTGGCACATGGTTAGCATAAAACGTAGCAAAGTAGACTGCCCCATTTTGGACTAGAAAAAAGTTGGGTACAAAGGCTATTTCAATGTAATATTTTCCAGGTCTAAATGTATTTATTTGTATTTTCAGACATTATATCTATTTTTCTTGACATTTGTTGTATATACACAATATATTGCCAAAGGTATTGGGTTTTGGAGAAACCTGACTGACCTGCACAGAGTCCTGACCTCAGCCTTTGGGATGAATTAGAGCGGAGGCTGCAATTCTGGTTTCTATGAACACACTTCTAAACCTTGTGGAAGATGTTTACAGACTAGTTAAAGTTGTTGTTGCTGGCGATTGTGGGTCCATCAACAAATTGGACCTTATAGATTAAGAATAGGATGTCATCAAAGTTCATATATATGTAAAAGTAGACAAATACTTTTGGCAATATAGTGTATTTCCTGGGAAATCCTGTCTTACTTGTTATTACCATGTGATAATTAAGATAAAGCTGCCAAACACTCAGAAGCCCGGGTGATTTCTTTTTTTAGTTCGTCTTTAATTAGATTTTATGCTTTTTTCAGTACCCATATTTAAAGCCTGACTATGATTGAAATTTGTAGGGAACTTTTTATATTCATGTAAAAAAACGTTGAACAAAGGAATTTACATCATAATATTACGTCGGCATGGAAAATGGAAGTCAAAAGTATAGAAAAATATTTAAATTTCAAAACATTGCAGAGATACTCTATCAAATTTATAGAAAATTAATTTGTTTTTTTTCCCCTCTTTTATTGCTTAATTTCCATTTCATACTCATTTCATGTTTAGACGTTACTCAGGTGGTGAACATGTGACGCCTAGAATAAAGCTTAGGCCTTCTAGACCATACACTCAATAGGAGTTGCCTTATTTGCTGATGCAATTACTAATAATCTGGGGATTTGTATAATATTTGTAGCATGCACAGTTAAAGACTGACTGCAATTAAATATCTGCTGTAAATTTCAATTTGTATCTATGCATTGAAAAATGGCCAAAAATAGTGGAGAAATCTCAAAATTTAAGCCAAATCAAGCATGACATTTCATTGGACAGGTATGGAAAATGGATAATACTGTATGAAAAAATATAATTTTCTAAGAGATAAAAATTCCTGACGTAGTGGGATGGATGTTACTGAGTTGCTAAACATGTGATGATTGTGGTGAAACTTAAGTTTTAGACGTCAGTCCTGTAACTTATCAAATATACGGTTGGTTAAAATCTTTGTTATATTTTTAAAGCCATTTGCAGCATACATATTAAAGCATGGCTATGGTTGAAAATTATGGTAAAACTTTGTATCAATGCAGCAAATCCCAAAGTTTTAGTATAGAAAAGTACAGATTTTCAGAGAGCATATTCCATGTCTGGATATTTATGGGAAAATCAAAACATGTGATGTGAAAGAATATTTATCTTTCTTAATATACACACACACACACAACATCAAAAGTCTATTGTTTGGTAGATGACAATAGAAATTTATAAGATAATGTGAACAATAGCACTTCAGATTTTCCGTTTTCTTTATTTAAAAAGAGATAATTTATTGGGGCTGCACGGTGGCGCAGTTGGTAGCACTGTTGCCTTGCAGCAAGAAGATCCTGGGTTCGATTCCCGACCGGGGGTCTTTCTGCATGGAGTTTGCATGTTCTCCCCGTGCATGCGTGGGTTCTCACCGGGTATTCCGGCTTCCTCCCACAGTCCAAAGACATGCCTGTTAGGTTAATTGGTCTCTCTAAATTGCCCTTAGGTGTATGAATGAGTGTGTGCATGGTTGTTTGTGTGTTGCCCTGCGATGGACTGGCGACCTGTACAGGGTGTACCCTGCCTCTCGCCCATAGACTGCTGGATATAGGCACCAGCTCCCCCGCGACCCACTATGGAATAAGCGGTAGAAAAATGACTGACTGACTGACATAATTTATTGTCCAGCTTATACAGCTGTAGATGTTTCATAGTTAGATGTTCCTAAGATGAACATAATGACTGGGCTAAAGTACATTTACTCGTTAGGATAACAGGTGGCGATCCTTTTTTGGAAGTCTTGTTCCCTAATTTACTTACTTGGTTATTTACAATCTGTGGTTTTAATTAACTATCAGCTGCAGGCACATTTAAAGCCTGTCTAGGGTGGAGATGTACAGTATTTTGATGCATGTATGCATCAAAATATAGGTCTTGTGTTTGTAAGTGTGGAAAAGTATGGGATATTGAGATGGAAAATGGATATGAACCCGGGTATTAAGGAGTGATTTTCTTTCCCAACTACATTTCCTGGGAAATCCTGTCTTTCTTGTTATTACCATGTGATAACTAAGATAAAGCTGCCAAACACTCAGAAGCCCGGGTGATTTCTTTTTTTAGTTCCTCTTTAATTCGATTTTATGCTTTTTTCAGTACCCATATTTAAAGCCTGACTATGATTGAAATTTGTAGGGAACATTTTATATTCATGTAAAAAAACATTGAACATAAGGATTTACATCATAATATTCAGTCGGCATGGAAAATGGAAATCAAAAGTATAGAAAAATATTTAAATTTCAAAACATTGCAGAGATACACTATCAAATTTATAGAAAATGAATTTATGTTTTTTTTCCCTCTTTTATTGCTTAATTGGTTATTTACAATCTGTGGTTTTAATTAACTATCGGCTGCAGGCACATTTAAAGCCTGTCTAGGGTGGAGATGTACAGTAATTTGATGCATGTATGCATCAAAATAATGGCCTTGTGTTTGTAAGTGTGGAAAAGTATGGAATACTGAGATGGAAAATGGGTAGGAACCCGGGTATTAAGGAGTGATTTTCTTTCCCAACTACATTCGGTATCAGATGTGGTGAGTCCATCCACCTGGTCAAACATTTTATCTGCATGCAGAGTGTGTTGCAATGGCCCACCAAATATTACATCCAAGCAGTCTTTTGTGATTGCAGCATGCCACACATGACTACTGCAATGAGGGTTGTGATTTGGTGGCTGTAAATTTTACACACGGATTGGTCATCAGTTTTCAAACTGTGACATCGATTAGGATGGGATCTGTCGGAAAAGACTGTAAACTTGTTCTACTCTGTTTTAGTTATGTTCGTCTTATGAATACAAAACTTTGGCTGAAAAAAATGAATACATCTCTGGTTGGAAATAAATGTCGTGGCCTTTTCAGATGTCCTTTTCGTTAAGTGTGGGTAGATACCAAACAAAAGTGTCTGAGCGACAAGAGTTTTCGCCAGCTGCATGGAGTGATGAGAAAGCGAAGCACTACTGGCTCTCCCCCACCTGTTGCTGTGCACTGCTTGTTAGCTAACTGAAAGAATTTCATTATACTTTTCCCTTGCCTATAAGAAAGACCAATTTGGCTGTTTTGAAATATTTGCAGTGATTAAAAACTACAGTCATGGTCTTGAAAGTTAAGGTGTTGCATTTTTCAAGTTACATTTAGCAAGGTATGACTGGGCTGGATAGCAGAGCAGATAGCCCTACTAATAAACCAGCTTATACCATCTGGTCATTCTTGTGTTCCTCTACACGGAGTTGAACTAAAAGTCTGATACATTGTGCAATTAGTGCTTGAAAATGACTTAGATACAGTGGACGTTAGGGTTTGAGGTCATTTATTGTTTAATACTTAAATAAAGATAATTATTGTTATTACCTGAACAGTGTCACTGGGGAAAAGGATGTCTTATTATGTTTTGAATAAATTTGACACACTAAATTATGTTCTATCACTCTTTTGTATAATACATGAATGGCTGGTACTTTAATTAGTAATGATCATTTTGAGACGGGATATTTTTTTTTTTTCTTGTCTCGTAATTTTTACACTCTTGTAAATCTGTCCTTGTTGCTTTATCAATGTAATGCCTTCACCACATATTGTTAAATAAATAAACATTACAAGACATATTAATAACTGCATAGTAAATGTTAATTGAGCACCAGCAAAAATAACTTATCTTTTTTAAATAAAGCAGATTATGTCCAGATGTTTTTTTTCTCTGTAGTTACTGTGAAACCATGAGATGTTTACTAAACATTATCATACAATGAGAAGCTCATACCGACCCTGCCTGGTCGTAATTACATCCACATATGTTTAAATTTTGCCCATATTCACTGAATATTGTTGAAGCTTCTCATAACTTGTAATCTTCTGTCCTAAAAAGATAAACGCAGCACGTCCATCTTGAAGCTATCTCAGTCAACCTTTTTACATAGATAAATGTTGCTATCATCAGCTTCAGTGGTGCTATTTTAGTAAATGTGTGCAAACTGTATTAATTTGTCTTTTTTTTTGTTTGCTATGAGCAGGGTTGGAGTTAAAAAGAGAGTTTCTGTTCCACTTAAAGAAGCGCAGCTATAAATACGTCTTTATTTTTGGGTCAAAATGCGCGTCCATTTTAAGGGCCAGACAAAGAGCAGGGCTGGTGAATGGCGGATATCTCCGAGTGTGTTATTGTGCGCTGACAACACACACACACTCACACACAGACGTGTATATATACCTCAGCCTCCTGTTGTCCAGGAGTGTTCAGGCAGTCTGCTGGAGGACAGCAGTGACGCTGCAGCTCCCCTGCTCAGAGACTGTGGAATGGTCGACCATACACCCCCCAATGTCTCCTTCCCTCCTTCCTCTATTGCTCTCTCTCTTCACTGAGACTCCCCTCCTCCTCTCTACCCCCCACCCCTTCTCTGTCGCTCCCTTCTCCTCTCCCCCCACCCCCCTTAGAGCTTATGTAAACTAGCTGTGGAGCCAGGGCAAGCTGAGGCTATTTTTAGCAGCAGCACTGCAGAGCAGAAACTGGCTGAGGTCACGTGTGCACAGCCGAATCAAAGGGAGTATCCCGGCAATGCGCTGTAAACAAAGGGAAGGTCAGCAGCAGAAGGTGAGACACAGAACCCCTCTGTGCCTATTTCGTGTGTGCAGCCCCCTGCGTGCGTTTTTGCGAGAGCGTGCGCCACCCTGGCCGTGTATTCTCATGTTTTAACGCCCGGACATGAAATAAGTCACTGGGAGCGTACGAATGCGCTCTGTCTCCCCCTACCCTGTGTATGCTCACACATGCTGCTCTACCATGTCTTCAGACGGTGGGGAGGGGGGTGAGCTGATGAAAGCGATGTTTGACATGTGAGGAGACGTTTTGCTGTCTAATCACGACAGGGGATCCCAGCTCCACACTGTTGCTGCTGAGCCGTCCTACTCGAGTGAGGAAACGACGGACGTAAAGCAATGCACGATCTTAGCGTGTTGTATTTGACCCCTTTGGGCATGCTCAGTCAGTTCCTCGATTTGTATTGTGGTGAAGGTTTGCTAGCCTTGCAGTGAGGCCCGAAGGGTGGTGTTGTCCAGCCACACCCCGGTAGAAAGGTCTTCCTCCACCTCTGCTACTACTCAAACAGGCTTGAACTTTCACCCCCTGAGGAATGTGGTCAGGGGGGGACACGAGGCTATTTATAGAAACCTTGTATTCTTGTCAGTGGGGTTTGTTGACACTTTGTGTTGTAGGATTGTTTCATCTGGCTGGGTTGACCGAGGTAGCTCGGAGGATAAGTAAGTAAGTAAGTAAACATTTGGCCCCTAGTTTCAGTTTATTTATTACATTCCTTAACTAGACCTGATTTGCTGAAAGCTGCAACAGGTTAAATGAAGACTGAAGGTTTTGACACGTAACACCATAGTCTTAGATTTTCAGGTGTTCTCTGTTACATTTGTTAAATTGCATCCACAAATTTCATTGCTTTTTACTGAGATTTTTAGTGATAGACCAACACACAGCAGTGTGCAATTGTAAAGTGGAAGGAAAATGACTTTCTGTTTCTTTTTTTACAAATAAAAAATCTGAAGAGTGTGGTGTGCATTTATATTCCGTCCTCCCCGAACCACCTTTTGCTGCTTTCTTCTACCAGCTTTGAAGGGCTCTTTCTTCTTTGGAAAATATCTCAAACTGTGGTTGATTGGTAGGGCAGCCTCTAAACATCACCTTTTAAGACTTCTCAATTTCTCAGTTGTATTTAATATTTTACATGGACTGAACCATTTTAACACTGATCTAAGCCATTCCAGTGCATCTCTGTCTGTATATTAAGGGGCGCTGTCCTGCTAGAAAGCAAACCTCTGCTCCAATCTCAAGTGGTTTCCAGCCTCTGACAGGTTTTCGTCTAGCGTACTTAGCTCCATCCATCTTCCTGTCAACTCTGACCAGCTTCCCTGTCCCTGTTGAAGAACAGCATTTCCTCAGCATGACGCTGCCACTGCCATGCTTCAACATGTGGACGGGGTTTTCATGCTGCTAGTTTTCCCATACAAGGCCTCATACAATTGCAAATTCCAATTTTTCCCTTTTTTATTTTTTGGAATTTAATGCTTTTAAAGTAAAAATGTCTAAAAGTATCTAATCATTAGGTGATCATGAGACATTTAAATAGTTCAATATATTAGCATAAAATAAATGTAATCATTGAATTTATGAAGTTCTTTTTTTATATTTTGCCGCCATGAAAGTCTTTGTTCTAGTACTACACTCAGTATTTCACTGTGGTTTCGATTTTATTTCTCCAATCCTTTTGTTGCGTTCAGCTGTTTTTCCTGTATGATGGAAATGATGGGACAGTGTTTGGCCTAGGTGCATTTTGTATGTGAACCAAAACATTTAACTTTGTGTTCATCTGAGCAGAGCTCCTTATTCCACTCGTTTGCTGTGTTTCTACATGGCCTGTCACAAACTGCAAACAGGATTTTCCACAGTCACATTCCTCCTACCACTTTTCCATAAAGGGCAGATAGTTGTTCTTTTAATTAAAAGATTTTCACACCTGCGCTGTGGATTTCTGCAGCTCCTCCAGAGTCACCTTGTCTTGGCTGCTTCTCTGATTAATGCTCTCCTCACCTGGCCTGTTGCCATTCAGTGGCCCGCCTGTCGCTGTGTCCCAGTCTTTCCATGTTTAGATGATGGATTGAACAGAGCTCCATTGATTTTATTTAGGTGGCTCAAAGGAAAGGGGCTGAAAATTTCATGCTGCAGCAGCGCCACGTGTTACCTTTGGTATTTAGTGTTTTGAACGACAATGCCTAGATGTGCCGTGCTAATTATGCATGCAGACCTTCTATCAGCGTGTGTTCAGGTGGTCCGAGTCTTGGATTTCTGTAGGAGCCATATATCACGGTATTCACTGGTCTTCATTTGAGTGCGCTGGGACTTTCAAGATCTTGTTGTTCATTCATCCAAACCGATGGATTGTCGGTCCTGTCGGGGGTGTATTCAGAAACTCCTTCATGTGGCGCAGGGAATCTTTCTCTGAAGATGTGGCTTATTTTTAGGTACAAGCTTGAGACTGCGGCCCTCTAAAATAATCTGTCTATATAAGCCTAATTTTGCTTTGCCCTCCCACTGAACACACTCGAACGCACAGCGGCGGTGACACACATACAGCGCAGAAGGATAGAAAGCCGGCACAGGGCTCGGTTCTGCTTAGTGTTGATGTATGGGAGAGTCTGGGAATGGAAGGATACAGCCTGGCCTAGGAAGAGACGGGGAGGGGGGGTATGGACTGACAGGGGTTGCCATGGGAACCAAGCAGCTGAAACCAGGCAGGGTCAGTGTGAAAGATGGGAGCGCAGGGGCGGCCCCAACAGGCCGAGCTAGGAACTGCACAAACAGGCCTCAGCAGAAATGTGCAGCCTGTTGAACATCTTTAAAATGTGAACTAACAATTAAAAATACCCTGACTCTGGAGCTGTGTTTGAGTCCTGAGCATCTGCACAGATGCTGTAGAACCTCCTGTTTAATATTAGTCACCGGGTATTGATCATTGATTAGAGGAAGAGAGGAAAACCTAATTTTCGCCAGGTCACCGGTGTGCTTCCAAGCCCAACAACTAATTTGACATAGAGGCAGCTGTTGTTTCTCCTGAGAGGGAATGAAACCTGCCTAATACTGCTGGTTGGGCTATTTTTACTCTGCTTTCTATATTTGGCATAATTCATGTGTCGACGTTTGTGCTTCTCTGTTAATTAGAGAAGCCCGTCTGTCAATTTCACAGTGAGAATCAGAATCAAGATATCCTTTTTATTTTCATGGCCGCAAGTACAACGAAGTTGAGAAAAAAGCTATCTGGCCTGTACATGAGCAATAAATAATTAATGTAAAATAGAAGCAGTTGTTAAAAAGATAAAATGGACACATAGGAAACAACACACATATTTGACTGTATGTGGAAGCTCTGCAGATTTGCGAGTGGTTCTCTTTTAAACACATGTAGTGTAACAGTCCACATAGACACTGAGCAGACACAAAAGGACATTACTGTGTATTTTACATTTTTATATACAACACCTTTCAAACCCATGATTTGATGGGGCCCTGGAAGGCTGATCGACCGCCATTGAGGTAAAACAGGCGCTTCTGTTTACACAAGATTCGGTTTGACTTTCAGGAGCGTCTCCGTCCCCCGTTCCTATGTTTAGGAAGTACCCACTGAGTCCCATTTGATGGATTTGCCTGGTTTCAGAGCTATTTCTCAAAACCGCAGAGCATTCTCGTTTGGATGGATGAGCTGAACCCCAGATCTTTCCACCAGGTGACCAGGATCCTGCACCATGTTGTCCTGCTGTACATCCCCTGATGTTCTCTACCAGTGCACCTCCTCGGGACAGTCTGGGTTATGCAATGAGTAGATTGCTGGTTTTACTTGGTCCTGTGTCTTTTTAGTAGAGTGGGGATGGACATTTTGTATTATATTTGTGGATACAACATGTACTATTTTTAAAATGTCCTTGCAGTCTGAAAAAGTATGTTAGTATCTTTTAGGTGTAGTGGAAAATCATCCATAGATGCAACTGTGCATCCATCTGTTTATCCATCTGTCCGTCCGTCCGTCTGTGATTCTTGTAGGTTTCAAATTTAAACCCGACAGCTGTCGAGGATGCTCCCGTAAATTCAATATTAACTTTACTATTTATTCCTTAAAACCTTACTAAATATACATTAGAACTTTGGGGCTTTTGTACCTGGGAAAGTTGGGAATTTTGATATGGAAATTGTGTTTCAACACTTTATTTTACAGAAAGCACTTTAAGAAACGAGTAAAGTACAACTGAGTACTGACTCCGCTCACCTGCTGTTAATATTAAGGATAAAGATCTGCTTATCTCCGTTTAAAAGTATTTTAATTCAGAGTTTTTGACTTACTTTCTTCACAAATATTGTCAAAACCTACACTTCAACAAATAGTCGTGTGCATCCCTAAATAACGCATTTTGTCAGCTTTTATAATAATAAAGCTATGTTAAACCAGCTGAGCCAGTTAAAAAATACAGTAAAACACGTGAGCTGAAGACATTTTAATAAAACGTTCCAGCTGTGAAACACGGTGTAGTGGCGCAGCTGAGTTTCACAGCGCTGTCACTAGTCAGTCGGACCCTAAAGTGAAAATCCATTATGCTGGCCTAAGCGGCTCAAAATATGGAAACTATTGATCCGAATCTCTGCACTTCTAATTAAAGAAGGTCTGCTATTTGTAAAAAGTCAACCCAATTATCAGATGAGCACATGAGGTCGAGTGCTGTTTGTTGGTGTGAAGATTTTAACACTTTAACACAGCCCATATAGCAACGCATTTTGAGCTGAAATTACACAGAAATTTAAACTAGATTCTTGCACTTTGGTTCAGTCTTCCTTTGGAAATACACACTTACAGATTTTGCAGGCTTTGTGTTTTTTTTTTTTTTTTTTTTGTCAAACCTAAATGTTTTAGATCATCAAATCAAGTTAAATATCAGAGAGAAACAGTTTTCAAATGGTGGTTATATTTAATATGAAAAAAGGCTGTCTGGCCCTATGAAAAGTATTTGCTCCTCAAACCTAACATATGGATCTATCCGTAGTCAAGCTGTTCGTACGTAGCTGTGGAGGAATTTTGTCCCACTTTTCCTTGCAGAACTGTTTTATTAAGCCACATTAGAAGGTTTTGGAGCATCAACAACCTGTTCAGGTTTTTCTGCTAGAGAGCAGAATTCATCGTTCCATTAATTGTGGCAAGTCATCCAGGTCTAAAAACAGTCCCAGACCATCACAGTACTGCCACCATGTTTTACTGCAGGTATGATGTGATCTACTTTTGTCTCATCCACAGAATATTTTCCCAAAAGTCTCAAGGATCATCAGGATGTTTTTTGGCCACTGTGAGATGGCCATTTGTGCAGTTTTTTTTTTTTTTTTTTTTGCAGTTTTATTCTCCTAGAAAATCTCTAGTGGAGGCGATTTTTTGCCCCATCTTTCTTTTTATTGTTGAGTCTTGAACATTGACCTTAAGTGAGACCTGCAGAGCTTTAGATGTTGTTCTTGGTTCTTTTGTTACCTCCTGGATGAACAGTCGTTGCTCTCTTGTAGTTATTTTGGTGGGCTTTAACCTTTTAGGGAGGTTCACCACTGTTCCATGTGTTCTCCATTAGTGGACTTGATAAAGCGCTTTATAAGTGCAGGCCATTTACCATTTTTCCATTGGTGGAGAACAGCTCATTTAGTGGCTGAAAAAATGAGGGTTAATCATAACCAATATCGTTATTGCAATACTGTTGATCTTTTATCCTACTTCGTGTTGTCAGATCAGGTTTTTTAAAGTCATTTCTTGATGCTACAGGTCTGGCAGTATTAAGGCCTGGGTGTGGCTAGTGAAATTGAACTCAGCTCTTCAAAAAACGTGATTAAGCACATTTAATTCATGGTTAAACATAGGAGCTAATTACATTATACAAAAAGACCAGGTTGGTTTGGATAACGGTGAAAACTGCGTTTTCTATTTATTCAGGATGTCTTGATATTAATGGTTTAGTTTGATTATCTGAAACAAGTAAAGACAGCACTGTTGCTGTGTGTTTAACAGATTCATAAAGCAAACTAACAACACAAAAACATAAATAGGTGATGAAATGGACTCCATTAAGAGTCATAGTTTTAGTTTTTCCCTCTGCCCCTGTTTCTGCTCAAAGGGCAGCAACATGTGACCTGCACCATGTGGGGTCTGAGGCCCGAGAGCCCCTGCATCAACTGTCCCTCAACATGATGGCTTGTGTGTGTGTGTGTGTGTGTGTGTGTGTGTGTAGTTATGCTTATGTCCGTGTTTTATGTAAAGGTAAGGCAAACAACGTGGAAAGTCCAGAACAAGTCAGGTGATTCTCTCCATAACAAAGCTTATACTTAGCAACACAGATGGCCCGCAGGACCGGTGCAATGTGTTTAAGCTAAATACAGAGCCAATCCAGCTCAGAGGAGAGACGGGGGCGACTGTAAGGCACAAGATAGTAATATTTAATTTGACATCTAACCTGAAATTCCAAACAGTCTTGTCACTGATATGTAAAATTAGTCTCTAAAAGATCAGGATAAATGAGAATTAACAGCTCGTTTGGTGCGCGTCCATTGTTGTGTGAAGGGTCTAAATACGACAGCGTACTTTGCTATGTGTGTGCTGTACACACACTAAAAACAAAGTGGGAAAACCAGTGGCCTGTTATCCCACAAACCACAGCTTTGACAAAGTGATCACATCACACAATGATCTGGGAATGCCAACGATGAACCAGCACTGGGAGGAGAAAAACTGGGGAAAACGGCAAAAACCGCACACATTTACCCGGACCTTAAAAAAGACAGACTGGTCTCTTCTTGGGGCCTCCAACCACAACAGTTACTAAATAAAAGCTGCATCCAAACCTTTGGAGAGGGAATTATCTGCACCACCAGTGGCTCAACACCAACTTTTCCAGTTTTTTGACAGTTTTATGGACTCAGGGGTCTTGTTCTGCTTGTTTTTTTAGTCCTGGATGGAGATTATATTTGGATATCTAGTACTGCTGTCACATGGCAGTCACAAAGCACTCTGTAATTATAACCTAGCTATGTTTCTGCAAGGAAGACTAAAAATACTTTTGTGCTGGATTTGGTGGATTGTTTGAGTAAATATGTGTTTTTTTTTGGTATTATCTGTCACAGGAATGCACTCAATAAAAATCTCCCGTTAGGTTTTTGTTTTCCCCACTTTCAACATAATTTAAAACTTTGTGATTGAGTCGAAGGCTTTTAATTATTTTTAGTGTTTGAAAAAATCTCATTTTATCAGTCTCCATTTGTTAGCCGACAGAGTAATCTGCTGTTCGCCTGGTCAGTTTTTTTCACACCTACTTCGTCTTGCATAATGACAATCTGAATATCTAATGTTTATCTGTGAAATCACAAGCTGCCATCAAGGCACTGCTCGGTTTTGTGTTTAAAGATTGACACAGCACTGGTCTCCACACTGGGTGCGAGGAAGAGGGATAATGTATTAATCTTCTTAGTAAAAATGAATAAAAATCTACAAAAATAATCAGAATATGCATTTGAACCCTATTTTCAGAGCAACATAGATTAAAATAAAATGCATATAAGGATGTAATAAAATTATTAACCAACTTTTCACATCTGGATATTGACGTTTTTGCTCATTCTTCTTTGCAAAATAGCTCAAACTTCCTCAGACTAGTTGGAGAGCATCTATGAACATCAGTCTTGTCACAGATTGTCCTTTGACAGTTAGGTCCAAATTTATTCATACCCCCTAGAAATTTAGGTTTAAACTATTCTTTTAATTTTGCAACTGGAAGTGACATTAACCTTTTGAAGTGGCCCATCTAGAGACCCCTCTTGATTTTTCCGCTGTGTATTAAAAATAATAAACTATTTTTCACATGCCATTTTCAATGAAAAATTTAGATATTAACAGATAAATTATGTTTTTTTCAAAATAAATCCTCCTTTTACATTGTTTTACCGTTTGGGAGGTCCCTGTCTCATGTCCGGTCAGAAACAAGCATCATCGTTGAATTAAACTTTTAAATCTAAATCTGCCAGGGGATTAAATAATTTCGGGCCTCATCAACTTCAACATGGACTGGGAGGATGCAGACCAAGAAAGAAGCTCCTGGTCCAAAGTCGACACCTTTAAAGTTCAATTAAGGTTTGCAGCTGTCCAAATGGACAAGCCAAATGTCCTCTGGAGTTGAGCTTTGACAAAGACTGAGCTGTTTGGCCACATTGATGAAAAGTATGTGAAGAGGAGTCAAGGTGAGGCTTGAACACTGTGTCAAGCTTGGCAGCATCATGCTGTGGGCCTGTTTTGTGGCCAGTGTTGCTGATGCATTCCATAAATTGGATGGAATAGTGATGGAAGCCTGGCTCTAAATTATTCAATTTCATCTCAAAATAGCATCTAGACAAATTGACCTGGACAGAATCAAAACTGGTTAATTGGATAAAACATTAGAGCGAGCCTCGACCTTAACCCCTTTAAAGGTTTGTGTAAATATTAGGCAAGCCTCACAAACATGGCAGTGAGTGTTTGTATTCCGTGTAATAAGTTTGAGGGCTTAACAAGTCCACTGAAGTTTGAGTTGCAAGTCAGTTCTTAAAACTGATTTCTAAATGCATACATGTGGTAGAATTAGTGCATCCTCACGATATGAGGCTTTAGATGCAGACCACTGGTTTATTGCAAGTTGTGGATGAACTAACTTATTAGTTTTCCATGCAAACGTCTTCTTTCTCTTTTTTTTTTTTTTTTTTTTGCCTATGTTTTACAACTTTTATACGTGCAGTGTTTGTGTGAGAACGTTTTGGTGCCCTTTCAGAAATGGTCCTACTTCTCCTTTCGTCTGCGGCAGAAGTAGTCAGCGTGATGAGAACGTTGTTGTCAAAGCACATGAGCAGCGTCGCTGTTATCTAATGGTTCATAATGCACCATTCATTCTCGGTTATTTAATCCTCGTTGGGCGTGTTGGTGTGCCGCTCGTAGGCGCCTGAAGTGAAAATGAAGAGACAGCCGTCCCGAATAGAAACCTACAGAAGAGCGTGAACAGCGATCTTCTGCGCATCAGGTTTCCTGTGTGCTGCAGATGTGTCGTCTGACTGTCTGTCTGACTGGTGACATCCTGAAAGTGCAGATGGGTTGTTTAGAAAATCAAAGATGGTGAGAAGATGACCCCGTTTGGTCCACATCTGGGTCAGTCTTACTCAAAGGAAGTCACCAGCGTCAGCTGAATGCAGCTTCCTTTCTGAAACATGTCTCCAACAAACCTGCATCTCCTTCGAGTTGGTGGAAAAAAATCTTCCCTATTTTATTTTAGTTTTTTCTGTTTAATACGGAAGTTTGACCTTTTCCTGGATTTTCTGCTGTGTTTTTGGAATTAAATCAGAACTATTGTTTATCTCCAAGTGCCTAAAATCCAAACTAAAGTATTCATACTGTGGATTTGTACCAAAAAGTAAAAAAACAAAAACTAAATAATACTCTGTAGATAAAACGAGGAGTAGCAATATTTCCTTAATTTCAGGAAATGCTGAATAAAAATGAAATATTGTGCCCTACTGTGAGTTTTAGGTCTATTCAGGTGCATTCTGTACTTATCTTAAATTACTGGATTTTTAATGCATTTTGTTTATTTTCAACCCTGAATTTGTCGACTGTTATTTCAACAGAAAGCATAAAGGCTAAAGTTAACCGAGAGCCTCTGACAGACTTGTTAGTTTTTCAGGAACACCATCTTCAAGTAACTTTTAAAGATTGTCTCAGCCTTGGTGTCCTGTTTATATTAAGCTCATAACTGCAAATAATAAAAAAATAAAAATCTGAAAAGTGCAATGTGCACTTGTATTCAGCCTCCTGTAGACTCATACCTTGGCCTTGAGGATAGATGGCCAAGAAGAAATCAGTTGTTTAAAGAAAGCCATAAGAAATTCCATTTGCAGTTATCTGTGCAGATGAGACCGGAATTGAGCTTTTTGAAGGAAAATTGCCATTCCTACTGTGAAACATGGTGGTGGCAGCATCATGCTGTGGGGAAGTTTTACTTCTGCAGTCACCTGGAAGCTGGAAGAAAACTTGTTAGAGGCTGCAATAGACTTGAAACGAGGTTCACCTTCTGGGAGGACACCAACCCTAAACATACAGTCTGAGCTACGATTGAATGGTTTACATCAAAGCATATTCATGAATTAGAATGGCCCAGTCAAAGTCCAAATCCGTGGCAAGAGTTGAAAATTGAAGTCCGGGCGTTTTTCATGATATATAACAAAGCTTGAATAACTGAAAAACGAATAGGCAATATTCCGGTTCTATAGATATAAATAAGTAATACTCAAGATTGGCACGTTGCAAAAGATAGTTCTACAAAATATTAAACCAGGGGGAGCCGCAAGAAAAAGGTACGCCATACTTTTCAAACTGTTATTTCTAAGACATTTTGAAAACGATGTATTTGTTTCTTTCCACTTTACAATTATGCTCTACTTAGTGTTGGTCTGTCACCTAAAAACCTAGTAGAATACATTAACATTTGAGGCTTTAACAAGACAAAACGTGGAAAAGGTATGTGGGGTTTGAATACTTTTGCAAGAGACTGTATGTGTGTGATGGCATCCTGGCCCCTGGAGCCCCCTGTTGGCAGTCTTTTCTCTGGGTGATCCGGGTCATCCAGAGGCCCGTGTGGCTCCTCGTCCCTGGCCCCGGATTGTCCCGAGCTGTGAGAGGCCCAGCTGCTGCTGCTGCTGCTGCTGCTGCTGCTGCTGCTCTCTGTTGTAAAAGAGACGGCAGCAGCATTCTGTGTAACCTCCACAATAACCACCTTATGCAATCACTCTGGCTAGAGACAGACCAAAATAGCTCAGACTGAGCACGCCTGCCCTCTAGTGGCCCGCAGCTGCAATAACAGCGGCCTCCTCAGGCCTCTGCAGGTAGTCAGACATGGCGACTGCGTCTGGATCAGATCAGTTGTTTTCTGGTTGTTTACAATAAAAGTATGTTTTCCCTGTGTCTTGGATTTGTTTTTCTTCAGACCTTTTCTCCAGTTGTTATATTTTACTGTATCTTTTTCCCAAGTGTATAAAAAATTAAAAAGTCTCCTCTTTTTTGTTTGTTTGTTGCAGTTTCTTGGACAGAATTGACTCTGTAAGACAGAGTGACTACACACCAACAGACCAGGTCAGTTTTCCTGCTAATCTGCTCAGAAAGGCAGCTTTTTTTTTAAATAAAAGCTTTTGCTTACTGAACCTTCATTGTTGTGTCTCTGTCGTGCAGGATCTTCTACGCTGCCGAGTGTTAACGTCAGGGATTTTCGAGACGAGGTTCCAAGTAGACAAAGTCAACTTTCAGTAAGTCGTACGAGGAGGAGGGTGTTTAAAAGTAGAAATTAAGATACCAAAATAACAAACAGCCAGAAACATAGTAAATATTATAATGTGCTTCCTGCTTATTTTTTTTGTCACTTTTATAAGCCAAATATTTCTACCCCGCTAAAAGGATGCATTGTTCTTCTTACATCCGCTCTCTCGTTCTCTGTTATGCAGCAGCTTTCCAGATCTTCGTCACCCAGTTCTGAAAACAGACACTCTCGGGGCGTTTTCCAGTAATTTGCTTCTTTTAGAAGCGTTTGACCCCGTCCCGTTTTGGCGTCATCGTTAAAGAATAATCACAGATTGGAATGCCCTCCTGGGTATCACTACTATATTTATCTTATCCTCGTGGTTCAGGGCCTGAAATGTCATAAGTTTGATCCCTCCAACATCCCTGCTTCTCCAAGGGGAAAAAAGAGCAAAAAAAGAGACACGGATCCCAGGACTGCTGGGTACTGTGGTGGGATCCGAGCGACTTTAACAGGATTTCTGAGATGATGATGGTTATAAGAACAACGGAAAACGTAACTCATCTCTGTCACATTTCGCTGTCTGAAACAAACCTTTGTAAAACTGCATATCAACCTGAGTGATTGAAGGAATGGCTTTGGATCGGGAATTCCCTTTAGGAAATCAACTCATCCAGGGTGCTCTCTGCACAGATATCCCAAATTTTATTCAAGCATTACCGGATTATTAATGCTTCCACAGATATTGTCTGGTATGTCTCTATTTCACACCAGACCCGATCAGTAAGCAGTCTGGATAAGTGTGGAATGTCGTCATTTTCCATGCCTGGATTAGTCTTGAACAAGGAAAACATTCTTGAAAAATGTGTAAATTTTTTTACTTTACTCAATGTGTCGTTGTCTAAATCAGAAGTGGGCAACTCCAGTCCTTGAGGGCTGGTGTCCTGCAACCTTTAGATGTGTCCTTGGTCCAACAGACCTGAATCAAATGGCTGAATTACCTCCTCAGTATGCAGGCATGTTCTGCACAGGCCTGGTAATTAGCCAAGTCTGCTGGAGCAGAGAAACACCTAAAACTGGCAGGACACCAACCCTTATAGGACTGAACTTGCCCACCTCTGATCCATCCATCCATCCATACATTTATCCATCCATCTGTCCATCTGACCGAGCATATATCCTTCCATTCATCTTTTCATTCTTTCAGTCGTCCATTTATCCATCAATCCATGTGTTTTTCCATTCATCCATTTGTCATCCTTCCCTCCTTTGTGATATCTGCTCTGGTACCGCTGCGGTTTTGGAAACATCTCTGATTTGGACATTAAGGTCATGTAGTAATCCTGCATGTATCGTGTTGTTTTGTACGAATTCCTCAAAGTTTCAAAGCCCTTTTGTCACAAGATGTCAGCAGCGAGGTCATTGCTGTCTCAGAGTCTTGACCCGGTGTTTGGTCTCGTCCACAGCATGTTTGATGTTGGAGGTCAGAGAGATGAAAGGAGAAAATGGATCCAGTGCTTTAACGGTGAGTCGTTCAGCCCATCTCTTTAAAATTAATGAAACTTTGTAGTTTATTAATTCCTATAAATAAAAAAAACAAAAAACAACGCTGTTCTGACTCTGAATTTCTGTTGTCCTTCCAGACGTCACTGCTATCATCTTCGTGGTGGCCAGCAGCAGCTATAACATGGTAATAAGGGAAGACAATAACACCAACAGGCTACGGGAAGCACTGGACCTTTTCCGCAGTATTTGGAACAACAGGTGAGTCGGAAAGCTACGACTGGAACACAGCAAATCTTTAGTCTTCTTACTGTTGTTACTTTCCCTACAGAAGCTTCAGTGGCCCAGCACAGATTTAATCACTAGGTTGTCTTGATTCTGAGGCAAGAAAGCCAAAATTACTATAAATCAATCCACAGCAGTGATGGAAGACTGTCTGTGTTGTAGAAAACTTTTTGTATCTCTTGTAGATACTAAAAGGTGGAGTATTTTTATCTATCAAATGTACAAAGACTTTAAAACACAACCAGGTAGTGAGATATACATTTGCACTGCGGGATTTTAGAAAATCAGAAGTTTTTAAAATGTGCAATGAAGAAAAATAAACAATTTCAGCTTTTTTGTTTTGTTGATGATATCAAAACAGGCTCATGATTCGAGCTGATCAGCTGGTATTAGCAAACATTATGGTGGATAAGCGATTATTGAAAGATGTCAACATAGATTCCTCAGCATTGAAGTTCGATTCCAGTTCCCCCCTGCTCCTCTTCACTTTATTGTTGCCTAATTGGGCTAGTAGCTTTAACGTTCGGCACATTGTGATGGTTGTGAGAACCATGTAAAGGGAAAATTCAACAAGTGATTTTATTCATTCATTACATGCAGAGTGTGATTCCTCTGAGTTGCATTACTCTTATAATTGCATCCAATAAATACAAACATTGGCAGCCTCAAGCCACCATTTTTTCCCCTATTTTTCTTTCGTAGAATACTGTGGATTCAGATTTTTACTTGGTTTCTGCATCAATTTACCTAGAAGTTATTTTGTGGCGACGTGAAAAGGAGGCCGATCATCTTCCACATCGCACATTTCCACTCTGTTGGTTAATCGTGTGACATTTGACCCACTCAGATCTTCCAAGTTTTGATCAAAAAGCATCTTAGATGCAAATATCAGTCTGACAACACTAAATGTTTTGCCATAGAAAGTGCGCCTTTCTTGGCTGGAAGACTTAGTTGCTACAATGAAAGCAGTCAAACAGTACCGTGTTTATTCTCGACTTAGCCACATTACTATATTACAACACTGTAGACCCCAATGGTACGTACAGATGCAAATTATTGTTTGGCCAAATGATTTTTTGCCATAATTTCAAATTATTTGAATTTTTAAATTAATTATGGTCAAATGTCTGCTTTTTGTGCTGTGATATTGATATTTTTTCCTTCATTTACAAACCTCTGGCTACATAACTATTTGAAACTGTCACATTTTACTATAATATATTCTTATTGTTAATTCAATCACCTTTCCGTAGATATCTTGCATCTTAAAATCAAAACATAATGTTTTACATAAAAAATGTACAAGTTTCTGATTATCCGTTGTATCTACATGAGGCAAGTACCACTGGAAAATCATTTGTCTGCCATTTCTTGTATACTGATTTAGATATTTACTTCATTTTTTTATGTTTATTTGCTACAATAAAAGCCCATATATATTGTTTACTGCCGGCATAAATAAAGAAAGTTGAACCTTAAAAATCTGCTGTGTCCACAGCCTTCACTATTTAAGGTGGTCAGGAGAGCTGAACAGAGTAAAACAATCTGATCATTTACACTTAATACGTATTATGAGTGAGGTGTTTCCTGTGTGGGAATTAAGTGTTTTTCTGGTCATGTTTCCTTTATCTGGTGGTGGTTTAAACTGATTTGCTGGGCTGAGTGTTTTTGACTGCTGCAGCTGCAGGAATGAAATAACAACAAATGTCACCCAGTGAATTTACAGATTAATTGCTGCTTTAAGAATGCACTGTAAATAATTTCTTTAGCAGTTCAGGTCAGCAGTCCAGTTGTGGTCTTAAACATGATCAGAATAATTTGTGCAACATGAACCTGAATAAGCAATAATGGAATATTCAGGGAAACGATATTTCTGGTACTTTTAGTTTCATTCTGTTTTGAAAATCCAATGCAGTTATTTCATTAAAAAACTAAAAACCTGCTAAACCCTCCATTTATTATTATATCTATATGCAAAAAACATTAGTTTGTTCTTCATTATTTGCAGCTAAATTTATTAGGAGTCATTGTGGAAGACCCAAGGTTGCAGACCCCTGGTCTCAACCAATGTAGCTTTGCCTACATGTATTTTTTCAGCCTTCCAGGGATTAGCCACCCATCTTGCTGAAGAAATGCATCCCACAGCATGATACTGCCCCCACTCTGTTTGAACCTGTAATTTACAGTAAATATATACTTAATAAAATAAACACTGTTGTTTGTTTTTCAGATGGTTACGCACTATATCTGTCATTTTATTCCTGAACAAGCAGGACATGCTGGCTGAGAAAGTATTAGCTGGAAAATCCAAAATTGAGGACTATTTCCCCGAATACGCTCGATACACCATACCAAATGAAGGTTTGTGGCTCACCTCACTCAAGCATGATGCGAACAAACGTTTATCCCCATTTGTTTTTAAAAGGAGACTCTGTTGTCCTTTCAGCAACTCCTGAACCAGGCGAAGACCCGAGAGTGACGCGAGCCAAATTCTTCATCCGAGATGAGTTTCTTGTAAGTACAAAGCCTGCAGGTCCACATACGAACACGCTGAATTTAACCGTCTGATTATTGAGAGATTGACCCACCGGTGCATTATTCTGACAGAAATAGCTCTTCTGAGCCGTTTCTGTCAAGAATAATAAAAAAAAAGTCTGTAATGTTGATGTTGACAGGGTTTCCATGGTTCCAACTAATCTCAGAGACCCAATCTCAGATAGCATCATTATCTGTATTGTTTTTTTAAGAACCTTAGCGGGAATATCAGGCATTTCTTTATGAAAGACTGGTTCTATTTTTGATGTTTTGCAAAGCAGGGTTTCCATTTTGTCCCTTTGTGGTTTGTTCAATGTCTCAGTGTGTTTCCTTCATATTTGAAAAGGACCACTGCAGCTTAATGATGACTAACACTGGTCTGAAAATGCTAGTTTGGTCAGTGCCTGACTCATGCTAACCATCTTCTTGGTGACTGGAGCTATATTTAAACAAAGTCAGATCTAAAAACAGAATTTCTAGATCTGTTTTGGTCATAATTAGATTGAATCCTCAGACATTCAGTTTGGTAAAAGAAAAGGAAAAATATAATTCTCACTGTGCATTTTTGGTGTGTTTTTAGCCAGTTAAATGCTGGGAATGTTTCTGATTTACGGTGCTTTGCCAAATAGTCACACCCCTTTCTGGAAGCTTCCCACACTTTGTTACAACCTTAAAGTTCAATGTTTTTTCTTGAGATTAAAAGTGATAGACACAAACACAAAGTTACCCTCGATTGTGAATTGGATGGAAAGTCTTTTGCGTATGTCTGTACCAGCGATGCACATTTTAAGAGTGGAAACACCAGTTTGCAGCCACAGTATTTCACTTGGATTTTTGTCTGGACTTTGACTGGACCATTCTAAGTAATGAATATGCGCAGGTTTTTATTTTAAATAACCACTTCAGTAGATACCACATTTTCCAAATGCCACCATCTTGAAGGACATTTTAAAACAGTAGTAAAACAGGGCTTTGGCTGTGTAATGTAATAAAAACAAAAAAGAAGAAAAAACTACTTCTCCATTAGCACTGCTTGGTTGGTTTATGCATTGAGTGTAACGGTCTCATCTAATTTTCTAATCTGAAATAGTGAAACTTAATTCCAAGTGGGAAAGCCAGAGATTATTGACCAACTCCAGCCTCTAAACCCAATCTAAACTGTAGGTCCGATGTGTCTCTGAGGTCAATGTCTTGCTGGAAGATGGACCTTTGCCCCACTCCCAAGCCTTTTGCAGCCTTCCAACCAGTTTTCTTCCAGGATTGCCCTGAATTTAGCTCCATCCATCTTTACATCAACTTCGAAAAGCAACCTCACAGCATGATCTGATCAGAGCATCTTGTTCCACATGTTTGCTGTCTCCCCTTGCCTTTCTTTAAGCAAATGGCTTTCGTCTTCACATTCCTCCATAAAAGGCCAAATTCATTGGGGACAGAGATCCCACCTGAGCTGTGGATGTTTGTAGCTCCTCCAGAGTTACCATAGGTCTCTTGGCTACTTCTCTGATTAATGCTCTCCTTGCCCAGCCGGTCGGTTTACATGGACAGCCATATTGCATGCTCTTCCCGAGCTCTATCGGATGTTCAAAGATTTTTTTAGATTGTTTTGAACCGTAAAAGCTAAACATCTCCACAACTTTCTCCCTGACCTATCTGCTGTGCTCCTCGGTCTTCATGATGCTGGTTGTTCCCTATCAAACCTCTGAGGCCTCCACAGAACAGCTGCATTTCTGCCGAGATTCAATTAGACACAAGTGACTTCTGAGGTCGGGCTGGATTTTATTTAGGGGTATCAGAGTAAATTGAGCTGAATGCAAATGCACACCAAACGTTTAGGATTATGATGACAGTTTTTAGTTAGGCACTACTTTGTGGTTGTACTGTGACTAAATGCAACAGTACCTGCTGCAAGCGCTTTTATTCTGAAATCCTGATTATTTCGTGTCGTCTCCTCCTCAGCGGATCAGCACTGCGAGCGGCGACGGCAGACACTACTGCTACCCCCACTTCACCTGCGCCGTGGACACGGAGAACATCCGGCGGGTGTTCAACGACTGCCGGGACATCATCCAGAGAATGCACCTGCGGCAGTACGAACTCTTGTGATGGACGACAGAGACACGTCCCTCTCTCTCTCTGTTGGCCCCTCTGTGTTTCCTCTCTGCAATTCTGCATCCTTGAAGAACCCTTTCTACTCCCCCTCACAAAGCCCACAAAGAGACCCTCAGATCACCCCTCCTGTCAAGGAATATGAAGTACTACTGAAGTGTGTCAAATCCTCTTCATCTTTTCAACTTTTTTGGCTTTTTTTTGTACCTTCTTTATTTCTTGATTTATCCCCTTTAATCCGATGTTATTGGAAGTTTGGGGAACAAAGTTGTCACGTGCTGCTTCTTGAATATTTTTTTGAATCCTTCCCTTTTTGAATGCCTTCATTTTTGTCATTCCACTAAGCCTTGGGCTACCTCCTGATTTTATTTAGATTCTTTTTTCCCCGCTTGTTGTATTTTAAAAATTTTTTGGATCTGCTTTGGTGGGTGTGAAACGAAAAAAACAAACACACCGACAGGACCTCAGTGTAGAGGCAGGAATGAACCACCACCATACCTTCACCGCCTCCTCCTTCGACCTTCTTCGCTCCGCCCTGAAGACGAGAGGACGGAGAGGAACCATTTCTTTTAAAGTTCTTCTTTTTTGTTGTTTATTTTATTTCTCCAGAGGAAACATACACACAATGTAGCATCATAATATTTATTACCCACCCTGTCACGATGTTGGCTTGCCGAGCTGCAGGGTGGGACCCAGCAGTCGAAAGACTTGTGGAGCGAGAGATGAGATTTAAAAAAAAGAGGGGAAAGAGGGGCAGGAAATAACGCGATGACGACTGAGCTCTCTGCACCTTAGCCCTGCTGCCTCCACGGACTTGAACCGGCGTCCTTTTCTTGTTTTGTTGTTTTCCCACCCTTTATAGCTTAGAGATACTGAACAGGAGGAGGGCAGGAGGGGAAAAATGTATTTGTTGGGTTTTTTTGTTAACTTGTACACTGTGCAAGGTTGAATTATCCTGTACAGACTGTAAAATGTAATATTATTTTGTACAACTTAATTGAAAGAAAAACAAATCTACTTGTAGATCTTTGTGCCTTGATTATGGCTGTACCTGTAAATGAGCTCAGATGTAAGTATGTTTTCGACTGCGCTGTACAGCTTGATGTCAAAATCTCTATCGGCAGCGAAGAGACTGCGGGTAGGGGACTTTCTCTGTAGAGTTTAGTTTTTTTCTGGTTTATAAAAATAAAGGAAATGCTGTTTATTAAAAAATGGGGGGGGGAAAAATAGGGACAAAAAAAATCCTAAAAACCTGTATACATTATGCAAATTAACCACTTATCTGCAGTGAAGACCAGATGTTGCAGCGCCATGCCTTTTCTCTTTCTTGTTTTAATTTCACATATATATATATATGTATATATATATATATATACATATATATATATATATATATAATTTTTTTTATTTTATTTCTCAACTTTAAACAGACATTGGAAAATCCATTGAAAGTGTCCAAATTGCAACCTGGTGTTGTTTTGATAGGAACCAACTTACTGTTTGTGTTTGTTTTTTTTTTTTTTGTTTTTTTTGTTGAAGTGTGTGAGATATGTACTGATGTGCGTGCCTGTGCGCATGTGTACATAAGACAAACATAGACTCACAGACGCATCGTGTGCGATTGCGAGGGCGAGTGCGTGTCGTGCGTGTAAAATTTTATAAATGTATGTACATGTAAATTTATAGGTCTATATAAATATATATGTACAATTATACATGTTTAATTATGTGTGTGCCTAGGTGTACATACCTATGTATGTATACAATAAATATGTATACATACACACATAGGAAAGCATGTTTAGGATGGAGATGAATAAATGAGAGTGTGCAATATTAGTAATTCTTTGGTCCTTTGGAGCCATACTTTAATGGCACAGGCACTATGAATGTGTGAGCAGCACCCAACAAGACGAGCTCTTTTCCTTGTACAAACAGCATCAGCCTTTTTTTCTTCTGCTACAGTACACGTCTATCCCTGAAAGAGAGTGGACTGACTGGAGGTGCGAAAAGCCTTGTTTGGGCCTTGGGAGGATGATTAAATGACGTTTTTATTTTCTTTAAATAAAGAGGCACATTAGAGGACTTTGCTTTATTTCCATCCTGGTGTCCAGTTGTGTCCGTTTTGTTTCTTCTTTTTGTTTTGTTTTCAGGCAGCAAAGGTTTGGCTGAGAGCAGAGCGGAGCTCTCTTTGCTGAAGCGTTTTTTTTTTTTTTTTTATCAGATAACTAGTATTTCATGAAGTTTTAGAGGTTTAAGCCATGGGCTGGTTAACGGTATCAAATTATACCAAGGTGCAGACGTATACAAAGTTACAGCTGAGCAGCTTTTCTGTCTCTGCTGAAGTAGTGCGTTCCCACAGCATGATGCTGCTACTCCCGAGCACTAAAATCTTCCAACAAACCGTTCCTGCGGTTTAAAACCATTTTCAGGAGATAATAGAGAAAGTGTCAGTGACCAGAGTTTATAGAGTAAGACAGCCCTGCCACTTCCCCTATGTGCTGCCGGTCAGCTGGCTTTAAAGAAAGGCACTCTGAAGATAATTCTGGGGGTGAAAAACATGGAAAAACCCACCCATCTGTCTTATTAAGGTTTAAAGTACAAGCGGCAGGTATGTTAAACCCTTTACACTAAAGCCATATTCACCCAATCACCTCCATACTTTGATATGCAGATCAGTAGGCAACTTAAGGTAAAGTGCCTTGCCCAGGGGCACATTAACATGTAGCAGGCTTTTATGTACACATTGCTTCAGTTTTTATAGATCAAATACATTGTACAGAAACATTGTTTACATGCACACCATATCTGACATTAGGATTTCATCAACATCTACAGGTCCTTCTCAAAATATTAGCATATTGTGATAAAGTTCATTATTTTCCATAATGTCATGATGAAAATTTAACATTCATATATTTTAGATTCATTGCACACTAACTGAAATATTTCATGTCTTTTATTGTCTTAATACGGATGATTTTAGCATACAGCTCATGAAAACCCAAAATTCCTATCTCACAAAATTAGCATATTTCATCCGACCAATAAAAGAAAAGTGTTTTTAATACAAAAAACGTCAACCTTCAAATAATCATGTACAGTTATGCACTCAATACTTGGTCGGGAATCCTTTTGCAGAAATGACTGCTTCAATGCGGCGTGGCATGGAGGCAATCAGCCTGTGGCACTGCTGAGGTCTTATGGAGGCCCAGGATGCTTCGATAGCGGCCTTTAGCTCATCCAGAGTGTTGGGTCTTGAGTCTCTCAACGTTCTCTTCACAATATCCCACAGATTCTCTATGGGGTTCAGGTCAGGAGAGTTGGCAGGCCAATTGAGCACAGTGATACCATGGTCAGTAAACCATTTACCAGTGGTTTTGGCACTGTGAGCAGGTGCCAGGTCGTGCTGAAAAATGAAATCTTCATCTCCATAAAGCTTTTCAGCAGATGGAAGCATGAAGTGCTCCAAAATCTCCTGATAGCTAGCTGCATTGACCCTGCCCTTGATAAAACACAGTGGACCAACACCAGCAGCTGACACGGCACCCCAGACCATCACTGACTGTGGGTACTTGACACTGGACTTCTGGCATTTTGGCATTTCCTTCTCCCCAGTCTTCCTCCAGACTCTGGCACCTTGATTTCCGAATGACATGCAGAATTTGCTTTCATCCGAAAAAAGTACTTTGGACCACTGAGCAACAGTCCAGTGCTGCTTCTCTGTAGCCCAGGTCAGGCGCTTCTGCCGCTGTTTCTGGTTCAAAAGGGACTTGACCTGGGGAATGCGGCACCTGTAGCCCATTTCCTGCACACGCCTGTGCACGGTGGCTCTGGATGTTTCTACTCCAGACTCAGTCCACTGCTTCCTCAGGTCCCCCAAGGTCAGGAATCGGCCCTTCTCCACAATCTTCCTCAAGGTCCGGTCACCTCTTCTCGTTGTGCAGCGTTTTCTGCCACACTTTTTCCTTCCCACAGACTTCCCACTGAGGTGCCTTGATACAGCACTCTGGGAACAGCCTATTCGTTCAGAAATTTCTTTCTGTGTCTTACCCTCTTGCTTGAGGGTGTCAATAGTGGCCTTCTGGACAGCAGTCAGGTCGGCAGTCTTACCCATGATTGGGGTTTTGAGTGATGAACCAGGCTGGGAGTTTTAAAGGCCTCAGGAATCTTTTGCAGGTGTTTAGAGTTAACTCGTTGATTCAGATGATTAGGTTCATAGCTCGTTTAGAGACCCTTTTAATGATATGCTAATTTTGTGAGATAGGAATTTTGGGTTTTCATGAGCTGTATGGCAAAATCATCCGTATTAAGACAATAAAAGACCTGAAATATTTCAGTTAGTGTGCAATGAATCTAAAATATATGAATGTTAAATTTTCATCATTACATTATGGAAAATAATGAACTTTATCACAATATGCTAATATTTTGAGAAGGACCTGTATTTCAGTAGAAACCTGCCAAAGATCTTGCTTTGAATGGGGGGTAGTGTCGCCATCTGGTGGACAAACATACAAATGAAACGCTAGTCGTCCATTATGAAATATTAACACACAAAAACATTTGTTTTTCATATAAATATCCTTCGAAAAGTTTGAAACGTATTCACGCCACACAGCCAAAATGGAGATTCAGGAGGGAAGCGAATACAGAGCTGAGATGAGGAGTCTTCTGAAACTGGATGTGAGTTTTCTTTAAAACGATTCACCTTTCCTCTCATCCAATAACGTGATCAGCAAAGGTTCCAGGTTTTCCAGTCAGAACAAAGCAAGACAGATGCGTAAAAACTCAAATAACTCATTATTCTTGTGGTTTCTGGTGGAACCACTGACATAACAAAATATTTGCCATTACATGGATGCGCCACAGTTAATCACAAAAAAAAAACATTTTTCTTACCCATCAGTCTGAACGTAGATGAGAGGTGCAGACAGCAGAGAATATTAGTTTTAACTTCAGGATTTTGAGTGAAGAAAACTAAATTATCAGCTCTGTTTAAGACACAGGCTCGTTCCTTGCTTCCACTTTCTAAAAACTGAAAAGTACATTTTTCTGCTCTATAAAAACCCAAAATCAGCGAATTGATCATTTGCATCTTCTGGTAAAGATTCTGCAAAAAGCCTTAAAATGAACCCAGCTTGTACTGCAGTAGCATCATTTAACACTAAAATATATAGAAACCAACCTTTAACTACATATAAACAGAGGGGAAAAAATCTTACAAAAAGACCTAATTTGTTTTACAGAAACACCAGAGTTCCAGTTATTGGTTCGATTCTTGTAAAACACATGTAACAGAAGCATTTTTGTTAATATATACTTTACTTTTTTTCAATGTAAATTTGAATAAATTGGAAATCCATGACTTCCAGGACAGTTTAAGGCTTTTTACACATCTTCCAGTATGGAGGGTGCTGCAACACAAATACTTGGAGGGAAATTTATGAAATAGAAATAAATGAAAAGGAATGAAGTCCATTTAAATAATAAAAAAGAAGCTTCTGACAAATGGCTTATAAATTGCCTTATTTCTAATACATGTCAAATTTATTTGTTGAAAATATGGGTGAGATTTGTAATTAAAGGCTTTTTACAGCAGAAGAAGCACAAAGCTTTAACTGGTCCATAAAGTGGTTGATCCTGTTGAAGTGTCTGGAGACTTTTCACTAAACATTTTAAAATTAAGGCCTTTTTTCACAACCAAAACCACATCTTCAATGATTATTTGGGTCTGCCCGCTGCTACAAATCAGAATCTCTTTTATTTAAAGACCCTACATGTTTTGATATTGCTATCTCAGTTTCTAATAGCAGTAAAAACAAAATAAATGTCCATTTAAAACTTATGTTGGGCTAAAATTAATAGATGTTTTTTCATATAATAAACCTGAAACCATATTTAGTAGATGCGTCACTGGATGCGGGTAGTTTTAGACAAAGAAGCAACCAGAAGAGTAGAGCTGGATGATGTCCAGAAGACAGTCATTGACACCTTCCCAAAGGACGGTAAGCCACAAAAGGTCATAGCTAAAGAAGCCGTTGGTCATTGTGCTGTAACCAAGCATTTGTATGGAAAGTTGAGAAGAAGGACAAAATGCAGTCGAAAAAGGTGCACCAACAACAGAGATTCCTGCAGCGTTGAGCAGACTGTGAAGCAAAGCCCATCCAAGAGTTGATTGTGGTTGGAGTCAGAACTTTAAGAGCCACTATGCCCAGACGCATCCTGGAGCCGTTCTACAGCGCTCACATTCTTAGAGTTAAGTCACCGCTGAACCAAAGATGTCAGAACCATCTTACCGAGGCTATGGAGAAAATGGACTGGACTGTTGCTTAGTGGTCCAAAGTCCTCATTTGCGACTAAAGTCAACTTTGCATTTCATTTGGAAGTCTGTACTGTACATTACATGACCAAACCTTTCAGTAGGCCCACATTTAATAAACCCCTTTTTCTTAAATTGGATTTTTGTTTTTGGATTTTTAAATTGGTCTTAAAATGAATTCTAATTTTCTGTCCTTCACAGTCCTCTCAAGGCTGCGGCTGTCCATGTTTTCGAGGACTCTGCTTCCTACTACACATTTTCCTTCCACTCAACTTTCAATTGTCTATTGAACGAAAGTTAGAAATTCTGATCAAATCAGTTGTTTTTTTTTTTTTTTATCATTTCAGAGGGATTTGTATAAGAAACAACAACATTTAAATATTGTTCTCAGTTGGTGTAATTTTTTCCACGAGAAAACTCTTTATTAGGAACATCTCATTGTAAACTGTCAACAATTTGGCACAGAAAGTCATGAATAAATATATCCTGATATAGATCATAAAAACAACAAGCAGCAGTGACGGATGGACTGACATCAACGACGGATTTAAAAAAGAATGAACTCCTTTCAGAGATGATTGGCGTGTTTCACAGAAAGCACCTCTAACTCACCACCACAGCAAAGTATTTACACTTCTTCCTTGAACTGTCCTACATAATATGTGAGCAGCTTTTAAGACAACCTGTCCAAGAAAATCTGAAAACAGATGATGAGCTAACATCATCTCCTTCCTTCATCATCATCAATGCCAGCACTGATTTACACATTTTAAATATATATATATGTATACTTATGTCCTTCACATGACCCAACAAACAAACAGTGGCTGGGTGGAGAGGTCTGTAGCCCAGAGACCCGAGTATTTACCAGCTCCACAAACCGGCAAGGTGCACTCTGGGTACCGTAGTTCACAGAGACTTGTGCTTGCCCAGCAGGAAGAGGCTGAGCTGCAGCAGCCTCTTCATCCACAGACAGTGAGCCAGGAGGAGCAGCAGCAGGCAGGCTCCGGCCGAGCAGTAGACTGCGATCACCGTGCTCTCCTCCGGCAGGAAACATTTGGAGAGGGAGTAACCGCTGGGGGACACCAACGCCTGGGGAGGAAGAGGAAACACGTAGTGTTAGAAGTGACCAGCTGAGGCGCCTGCATGTTCTCCACTTCAGCCACTAGAGGGCGTCCAAAAACATAAGACTGTTGTTCAAACCTTTGAGAAAGCCAATAAAAATGATACCAGTTTATGCATGCTTCAATAAATAATTAAAATTAGGTGGACCTTACAGGCAAAACGTCACAAAAATGCAACAAACAAACAAAAAAAACAAAAAAAACCCACGCATCTAAAGATTCAACACAACAAGAAAACATCCTAAAATGTCAAAACCTAAATATGCAACATTTATTAAAGCTGATTAAACAAATACAGAATTCAGAATCTTTATTTAAAAAGTACAAAAAATCAGTTATTCAGAATTGTACAACAAAACAACAACAACCTAAATTGTTATTTATTCTCTTTAAGTTGTGATTCTTCTCATGGCTACCTAAATAGAAAATGGATAAACTGATTTCTCAGTAGTGATAATTAAAACCTTTGCTCTTACAAACCTATTATTGTTATTATTCTGTTGCGTGTTGAGAATGTCACACACTGTGAGGTTTCTACTCATTTTTCTAATCTTTTCTAGATTCCTATGCCTGATTTGATTGATTTCTAAAGTAAAAACATAATGGAAAAGTGTGCATGGATTTTATTGCAGATATTTTAACAGTATTGAAAAACCATGGATGGATGGATGGATGGATGAACAGACAGATACATGAACAAGATGTATTGATCACATTAGTGAACAAACAGCATTCACACCGTGAAACATGGCGGTGGCAGCATCATGCTGTGGGGATGCTTTTCTTCAGAAGGGACAGGAAAGCTGGTCAGAGTTGATGGGAAGATGGATGGAACTAAATACAGGGGATTCCTGGAAGAAACGCAGGGAAAGACTTGAGACTGGGGCGGAGGTTCATCTTCCAGCAGCATGACGACCCTAAACATACACCCACAGGTACAATGGAATGGTTTAGATCAAAGCACATTCATGTGTTAGAATGGCCCAGTCAAAGTTCAGACCTTTACCCAACTGAGAAACATATAAACTGATGTCCACTTATACTCTCCATCCAATCTGACTGGGATTAAGCTGTTTTACAAAGAAGAATGGGCAAAACTTTCACTCTCTAGATGTGCAAAGCTGGTAGATCCCACAGCATCAGGTGGTTCTACAAAGTACTGCCGAAAGCAAAGAGACTGGAAACAAATGCATGCCACAATCATCAGATTTTTGTTTGTAAAACATTTGGCACCCATGAAGCGTTTCCTTTCACCTAATAATAAAGCAACACTGTGTAAAATCTCAGTAAAACTCACAGAGTTGGTTGGAAAAACCAGTCATAAAACAATATAAAGATTGGATTTGTTTTGTCATTATGCTCTTCTTTGATTAGATTTTCATAAATATTATCACACTATAGTATATTTAGGTTTGGAAGCTGAAAAGTCTAGGCAACATCAACCTAGACCTCCATAAATGATGCAAGTATAACGCTGTCCGCATCTCTGCACAGGCTTTCTGTATTCCCTCTCACCAGGATGAAGCTGGGGTTATTCCTGTTCCTCCAGCTGAACGACGGCACGCTGATTTCTGGGTACTTGTTGTCATGGAGAACCTCGCATCCGCTGTGGGTGTGTCCGCTCAGGATGAGCCGGGGCTTAAACCACTGCAGCAGCTGAGCAGGGGGGACAAAAAAAAAAAAAAAAAGAAGCCACATCCACCTCAGATGCTGCTTGCTGCTCCCTTACATCACTGCTTTCATCACCTTCTGATGCTGCTGCTCAGGTAATACTGCACGTGACTGGATGAAACCCTGCAGGCGCTGAGAGGAGACGCAGAAGACTCACCCGCTGCGAGGCCTCCTTCGACAGCACGTCGTACTTCTCTCTGAACAGCAGGTGTCGCTCTTCAGGCGGCGCTGCGTCCTGCCCTGTGCAGCTGGCGTCGCTCACTCTGTACAGAGGGTAATGCTGGAGAAGGCAGATGTTGTAACATCTGTATGTTAAACGTCAGAACCAGATAAAAGATGCTGGGCAACTGTGACAGAATGCATGATGCTGTCGCTGCCTAAAACGTTTAGCTAAAAATATAACATTACATCCGTATGTTTCTTAATTTTGAAATACGGTTTAAGAAAAATAGAGATTATTTTTATTAGTTGTGGGTTCTTAAAGGTTGTAAGTGAGGTGGAAGGAAATAGGAGGGCATTAATCAGAGAAGCCTGATCCTCCAACCCTGGAGGAGCTGCAGAGATCCACAGCTCAAGTGGGAAAATCTGTTAAAAGGTCAGCTGGCCTTTGTGGAAGAGTGATGAGAAGGAAGAAATTACTGAAAGAAAGCTATAGGACACCCCTTGAACATTTTCGCATTTTGCCACATTACAAGAGGATTTCTATCTGTATTTAGCTCCATCCACCTTTACATGAACTCTGAAAAGCTCCCAGCTCCCTGCTGAAGAAAATAATTCCCAAAGCGTATTGCAGCCACCACCATGTTTCACAGTGCAGTGTTAGTTTTACTCCACAAAATCATTTGCAGGTCAACATCAACTTTTGGTCTCATCTGATCAGAGCATCTTCTTCTAAATGTTTGCAGTAGCCCCCTACAAGGCTTGTGGTAAACTTTAAATAGGATGTTTCTTTAAAAATCGGTTGTCTTACTGCCACTCTTCCATAAAGAGCAGATTTATGCAACTACAAAGTTCTGTGTGTTGGTCACATAAAACCCCAATGAAGCACACTAAAGTGTGAGGGCGAAACATGAGAAAATGCAGAAAGTTCAAGGAGTACAAATACCTTTTATTATTTGTGCATTTATTATTTTCACTGTTTTCATTTATAAGCTCCTTTTATTTTTATTTTGTCTTTTTAGTTTTTAAATTCTCTTTGTGAATGAATGAAATAAAATCTGTGTGTGATTAGTAAATGTCAGAATGAGGGGAGCCCGGTGCAGCTTCAGAGCAAAGCCCAGCTAACCTGCAGCATGATGGGGGCGGTGGGAGGATAGGTCTGCGAGCCGCCACAGTTCTTCGTCTCTTCGGAGTCAGACTGCGAGTTCTGCACCACAGTAAACACACAGAGTTCCTCAGCTGGCTCGTACTCATAATGTGTCCTCAACAAATTTTAACCTCTGATTGTTTCCTAAAAAAAAACTGATGCAATTTAGTGTAACAACTGCAAAAGTAGAAAAGAACAAAACACCTGCTCTGCACCCTGGACTGAAAATGCTGCAAGTTTATTATTTCTTTCACACTTCCATCATCGAAGAGTCCGCAGAGTGCTGACAGCGTGAAACATGCGACTTCCTGAAATTTACTCTCACCGGAAGCGAGCAGTTGAGGTCTGTGGAGAGTTTAATCAGGTCCTTCTCCACCGACTGGCAGATGGGGCAGCCATCACCGTGCAGGGCCACACTGTTCACCAGCAGGAAACTGCACAGAGGAGAAGATCAGTCAGAGAGGCTGTAGAAATGCACCACAGCATCTCAAAGATTGTATTCCACATTTATCTGCAGTTTAGGAATCTGTTACTGTTGTTTTTCTTTACTTTTAGGTACAACAGATTTATTCATCATGTCAAAGTACCAGTTTTCTTGACTCAGTTCTTACTCCTGTTCAGTCAGTTTAGAAATAATGGATGGATGGATGATGGATGGATGGATGGATGGATGATGGATGGATGGATGATGGATGGATGGATGGATGATGGATGGATGGATGATGGATGGATGGATGGATGATGGATGGATGATGGATGGATGGATGGATGGATGGATGGATGATGGATGGATGATGGATGGATGGATGGATGGATGATGGATGGATGATGGATGGATGGAAGGATGGATGGATGATGGATGATGGATGGATGGCTGGATGATGGATGGATGGATGGATGATGTATGGATTATGGATGGATGGATGGATGATGGATGGATGGATGATGGATGGATGGATGATGGATGGATGATGGGTGGATGATGGATGGATGGATGATGGATGGATGATGGATGGATGGATGATGGATGGATGATGGATGGATGGATGGATGGATGGATGATGGATGGATGATGGGTGGATGATGGATGGATGGATGGATGATGGATGGATGGAGGGATGATGGATGGATGGATGGATGATGGATGGATGATGGATGGATGGATGATGGATGGATGGATGGATGATGGATGGATGGATGATGGATGGATGATGGATGGATGGATGGATGGATGGATGATGGATGGATGATGGATGGATGATGGGTGGATGATGGATGGATGGATGATGGGTGGATGATGGATGGATGATGGATGGATGGATGATGGATGGATGATGGATGGATGATGGATGGATGGATGATGGATGGATGGATGATGGATGGATGATGGATGGATGGATGATGGATGGATGGATGATGGATGGATGGATGGATGATGGATGGATGGATGATGGATGGATGGATGGATGATGGATGGATGATGGATGGATGGATGGATGGATGGATGGATGATGGATGGATGATGGATGGATGGATGGATGGATGATGGATGGATGATGGATGGATGGAAGGATGGATGGATGATGGATGATGGATGGATGGCTGGATGATGGATGGATGGATGGATGATGTATGGATTATGGATGATGGATGGATGGATGATGGATGGATGGATGATGGATGGATGGCTGGATGATGGATGGATGATGGATGGATGGATGATTGATGGATGGATGGATGATGGATGGATGGATGATGGATGGATGATGGATGGATGGATGATGGATGGATGGATGGATGGATGATGGATGGATGGATGATGGATGGATGATGGAAGGATGATGGATGGATGGATGGATGGATGATGGATGGATGATGGATGGATGGATGATGGATGGATGATGGATGGATGTATGATGGATGGATGGATGGATGGATGGTTGATGGATGGATGGATGGATGATGGATGGATGGATGATGGATGGATGGATGATGGATGGATGAATGGATGATGGATGGATGATGGATGGATGGATGGATGATGGATGGATGGATGATGGATGGATGGATGATGGATGGATGATGGGTGGATGATGGATGGATGGATGATGGATGGATGATGGATGGATGGATGATGGATGGATGATGGATGGATGGATGGATGGATGGATGATGGATGGATGATGGGTGGATGATGGATGGATGGATGGATGATGGATGGATGGAGGGATGATGGATGGATGGATGGATGATGGATGGATGATGGATGGATGGATGATGGATGGATGGATGGATGATGGATGGATGGATGATGGATGGATGATGGATGGATGGATGGATGGATGGATGATGGATGGATGATGGATGGATGATGGGTGGATGATGGATGGATGGATGATGGGTGGATGATGGATGGATGATGGATGGATGGATGATGGATGGATGATGGATGGATGATGGATGGATGGATGATGGATGGATGGATGATGGATGGATGATGGATGGATGGATGATGGATGGATGATGGATGGATGATGGGTGGATGATGGATGGATGGTGGATGGATGATGGATGGATGGATGGATGATGGATGGATGGATGATGGATGGATGATGGATGGATGATGGATGGATGGATGATGGATAGATGGATGGATGATGGATGGATGGATGATGGATGGATGGATGATGGATGGATGATGGATGGATGATGCATGGATGATGGATGGATGATGGATGGATAATGGATGGATGGATGATGGATGGATGATGGGTGGATGATGGATGGATGGATGGATGGATGATGGATGGATGATGGATGGATGGATGGATGATGGATGTATGATGGATGGATGGATGGATGATGGATGGATGATGGGTGGATGATGGATGGATGGATGAATGATGGATGGATGATGGATGGATGATGGATGGATGGATGACAGATGGATGATGGATGGATGATGGATGGATGGATGGATGATGGATGGATGATGGATGGATGGATGGATGATGGATGGATAGATGATGGATGGATGATGGATGGATGGATGATGGATGGATGATGGGTGGATGATGGATGGATGGATGATGGATGGATGATGGATGGATGGATAATGGATGGATGATGGATGGATGGATGACAGATGGATGATGGATGGATGGATGATGGATGGATGGATGGATGATGGATGGATGATGGATGGATGATGATGGATGGATGGATGATGGATAGATGGATGATGGATGGATGGATGGATGATGGATGGATGGATGATGGATGGATGGATGGATGGAAGATGGATGGATGGAGGGATGATGGATGGATGATGGATGGATGGATGGATGATGGATGGATGGATGGATGACGGATGGATGGATGGATGATGGATGGATGGATGGATGATGGATGGATGATGGATGGATGGATGATGGATGGATGGATGATGGATGGATGATGGATGGACGGATGGATGATGGATGGATGGATGATGGATGGATGATGGATGGATGGATGATGGATAGATGGATGATGGATGGATGGATGATGGATGGATGGATGATGGATGGATGGATGGATGATGGATGGATGGATGGATGATGGATGGATGGAGGGATGATGGATGGATGATGGATGGATGGATGATGGATGGATGATGGATGGATGGATGACGGATGGATGGATGGATGATGGATGGATGGATGGATGATGGATGGATGATGGATGGATGGATGATGGATGGATGGATGGATGATGGATGGATGATGGATGGATGGATGGATGGATGATGGATAGATGGATGATGGATGGATGGATGATGGATGGATGGATGATGGATGGATGATGGATGGATGGATGATGGATGGATGGATGGATGGATGGATGGATGATGGATGGATGGAGGGATGATGGATGGATGATGGATGGATGGATGGATGATGGATGGATGATGGATGGATGGATGACGGATGGATGGATGATGGATGGATGGATGGATGATGGATGGATGATGGATGGATGATGGATGGATGGATGATGGATGGATGGATGATGGATGGATGATGGATGGACGGATGGATGATGGATGGATGATGGATGGATGGATGATGGATGGATGATGGATGGATGGATGATGGATGGATGATGGATGGATGATGGATGGATGATGGATGGATGATGGATGGATGATGGATGGATGGATGATGGATGGATGGATGATGGATGGATGATGGATGGATGGATGATGGATGGATGATGGATGGATGATGGATGGATGGATGATGGATGGATGATGGATGGATGGATGATGGATGGATGATGGATGGATGATGGATAGATGATGGATGGATGGATGATGGATGGATGATGGATGGATGATGGGTGGATGATGGATGGATGAATGATGGATGGATGGATGATGGATGGATGGATGTTGGATGGATGATGGATGGATGGATGATGGATGGATGATGGGTGGATGATGGATGGATGGATGGATGAATGATGGATGGATGGATGAATGATGGATGGATGGATGATGGATGGATGGATGATGGATGGATGATGGATGGATGATGGGTGGATGATGGATGGATGGATGAATGATGGATGGATGATGGGTGGATGATGGATGGATGATGGATGGATGGATGGATGGATGATGGATGGATGATGGATGGATGATGGATGGATGGATGACGGATGGATGGATGATGGATGGATGATGGATGGATGATGGATGGATGATGGATGGATGGATGATGGATGGATGGATGGATGGATGATGGATGGATGATGGATGGATGGATGATGGATAGATGGATGATGGATGGATGGATGGATGGATGATGGATGGATGGATGATGGATGGATGATGGATGGATGATGGGTGGATAATGGGTGGATGGATGGATGATGGATGGATGGATGATGGATGGATGGATGAATGGATGATGGATGGATGGATGATGGGTGGATGATGGGTGGATGGATGGATGATGGATGGATGGATGATGGATGGATGATGGACGAACGATGGATGGATGGATGACGGATGGATGATGGATGGATGGATGATGGATGGATGGATGGATGATGGATGGATAATGGATGGATGATTGATGGATGGATGATGGATGGATAGATGGATGGATGATGGATGGATGGATGATGGATGGATGATGGGTGGATGATGGATGGATGGATGGATGATGGATGGATGATGGATGGATGATGGGTGGATGATGGATGGATGATTGATGGATGGATGATGGATGGATGGATGATGGATGGATGGATAATGGATGGAAGGATGATGGATGGATGGATGGATGATGGATGAATGGATGGATGATGGATGGATGGATGGATGGATAATGGATGGATGATGGATGGATGATGGATGGATGATGGATGGATAGATGGATGGATGATGGATGGATGGATGGATGATGGATGGATGATGGATGGATGGATGATGGATGGATGATGGATGGATGATGGATGGATGATGGGTGGATGATGGATGGATGGATAGATGGATGATGAATGGATGATTGATGGATGGATGATGGATGGATGGATGATGGATGGATGATGGGTGGATGATGGGTGGATGGATGATGGATAGATGGATGGATGGATGGATGATGGATGGATGGATGATGGATGGATGATGGATGGATGAGGGATGGATGATGCATGGATGATGGATGGATGGATGATGGATGGATAATGGATGGATGGATGATGGATGGATGATGGGTGGATGATGGATGGATGGATGGATGGATGATGGATGGATGATGGATGGATGATGGATGGATGATGGATGGATGGATGGATGATGGATGGATGATGGATGGATGGATGGATGGATGAATGATGGATGGATGGATGATGGATGGATGGATGGATGATGGATGGATGGATGATGGATGGATGATGGATGGATGATGGATGGATGGATGACAGATGGATGATGGATGGATGATGGATGGATGGATGATGGATGGATGATGGATGGATGGATGGATGGATGATGGATGGATAGATGATGGATGGATAATGGATGGATGAATGGATGATGGATGGATGATGAATGGATGATGGATGGATGATGGATGGATGATGATGGATGGATGGATGATGGATAGATGGATGATGGATGGATGGATGGATGATGGATGGATGGATGGATGATGGATGGATGACGGATGGATGGATGGATGATGGATGGATGGATGGATGATGGATGGATGATGGATGGATGGATGATGGATGATGGATGGATGATGGATGGACGGATGGATGATGGATGGATGGATGATGGATGGATGGATGATGGATGGATGATGGATGGATGGATGGATGATGGATAGATGGATGATGGATGGATGGATGGATGATGGATGGATGGATGGATGATGGATGGATGGATGGAGGGATGATGGATGGATGATGGATGGATGGATGGATGATGGATGGATGATGGATGGATGGATGACGGATGGATGGATGGATGATGGATGGATGGATGGATGATGGATGGATGATGGATGGATGGATGATGGATGGATGGATGATGGATGGATGGATAATGGATGGATGATGGATGGATGGATGACAGATGGATGATGGATGGATGGATGATGGATGGATGGATGGATGATGGATGTATGATGGATGGATGATGATGGATGGATGGATGATGGATAGATGGATGATGGATGGATGGATGGATGGATGGATGATGGATGGATGACGGATGGATGGATGGATGATGGATGGATGGATGATGGATGGATGGATGATGGATGGATGGATGATGGATGGATGATGGATGGACGGATGGATGATGGATGGATGGATGATGGATGGATGATGGATGGATGGATGATGGATGGATGATGGATGGATGGATGATGGATGGATGGAGGGATGATGGATGGATGGATGGATGATGGATGGATGGATGATGGATGGATAATGGATGGATGATGGATGGATGGATGGATGATGGATGGATGATGGATGGATGATGGGTGGATGATGGATGGACGATGGATGGATGGATGGATGATGGATGGATGGATGATGGATGGATGGATGATGGATGGATGGATGATGGATGGATGATGGATGGATGATGGATGGATGATGGATGGATAATGGATGGATGAATGGATGATGGATGATGGATGGATGATGGATGGATGGATGATGGATGGATGATGGATGGATGATGGGTGGATGATGGATGGATGGATGGATGATGGATGGATGACGGATGGATGGATGGATGATGGATGGATGGATGATGGATGGATGATGGATGGATGGATGATGGATGGATGGATGGATGATGGATGGATGGATGATGGATGGATGATGGATGGATGGATGATGGATGGATGATGGATGGATGATGGATGGATGGATGATGGATGGATGATGGATGGATGGATGATGGATAGATGGATGATGGATGGATGGATGGATGATGGATGGATGGATGATGGATGGATGGATGGATGATGGATGGATGGATGATGGATGGATGGAGGGATGATGGATGGATGGATGGATGATGGATGGATGGATGATGGATGGATAATGGATGGATGATGGATGGATGGATGGATGATGGATGGATGATGGATGGATGATGGGTGGATGATGGATGGACGATGGATGGATGGATGGATGATGGATGGATGGATGATGGATGGATGGATGATGGATGGATGGATGATGGATGGATGATGGATGGATGATGGATGGATGATGGATGGATAATGGATGGATGAATGGATGATGGATGGATGATGGATGATGGATGGATGATGGATGGATGGATGATGGATGGATGATGGGTGGATGATGGATGGATGGATGGATGATGGATGGATGATGGGTGGATGATGGGTGGATGGATGGATGATGGATGGATGGATGATGGATGGATGGATGAATGGATGATGGATGGATGGATGATGGATGGATGATGGGTGGATGATGGGTGGATGGATGGATGGATGGATGATGGATGGATGGATGATGGATGGATGATGGACGAACGATGGATGGATGGATGACGGATGGATGATGGATGGATGGATGATGGATGGATGATGGATGGATAATGGATGGATGATTGATGGATGGATGATGGATGGATGATGGATGGATAGATGGATGGATGATGGATGGATGGATGATGGATGGATGATGGGTGGATGATGGGTGGATGATGGATGGATGGATGGATGATGGATGGATGATGGATGGATGATGGGTGGATGATGGATGGATGGATAGATGGATGATGGATGGATGATTGATGGATGGATGATGGATGGATGGATGATGGATGGATGGATAATGGATGGAAGGATGATGGATGGATGGATGGATGGATGATGGATGGATGGATGAATGGATGGATGATGGATGGATGGATGATGGATGGATGGATAATGGATGGATGATGGATGGATGATGGATGGATGATGGATGGATAGATGGATGGATGATGGATGGATGGATGGATGATGGATGGATGATGGATGGATGGATGATGGATGGATGGATGGATGATGGATGGATGATGGATGGAGAATGGGTGGATGATGGATGGATGGATAGATGGATGATGAATGGATGGATGATGGATGGATGGATGATGGATGGATGATGGATGGATGATGGGTGGATGATGGGTGGATGGATGGATGGATGGATGATGGACGGATGGATGATGGATGGATGATGGATGATGGATGGATGGATGAATGATGGATGGATGATGGATGGATGATGGATGGATGATGGGTGGATGATGGATGGACGGATGGATGATGGATGGAATGAATGATGGATGATGGATGGATGATGGATGGATGGATGATGGATGGATGGATGGATAATGGATGGATGGATGATGGATGGATGGATGATGGATGGATGATGGATGGATGGATGGATAATGGATGGAAGGATGATGGATGGATGGATGGATGATGGATGGATGGATGAATGATGGATAGATGATGGATGGATGGATGATGGATGGATGGATGATGGATGGATGATGGATGGATGATGGATGGATGGATGATGGATGGATGGATGGATAATGGATGGAAGGATGATGGATGGATGGATGGATGATGGATGGATGGATGGATGATGGACGGATGATGGATGGATGGATGATGGATGGATGGATGGATGAATGATGGATAGATGATGGATGGATGGATGATGGATGGATGGATGATGGATGGATGATGGATGGATGGATGGATGATGGATGGATGGATGGATAATGGATGGAAGGATGATGGATGGATGGATGGATGATGGATGGATGAATGGATGATGGATGGATGGATGGATGATGGATGGATGATGGATGGATGATGGACGGATGATGGATGGATGGATGATGGATGGATGATGGACGGATGATGGATGGATGATGGATGGATGGATAATGGATGGATGGATGATGGATGGATGGATGATGGATGATGATGGATGGATGCATGGATGGATGGATAATGGATGGAAGGATGATGGATGGATGGATGGATGGATGATGGATGGATGAATGATGGATAGATGATGGATGGATGGATGATGGATGGATGATGGATGGATGATGGGTGGATGATGGATGGACGGATGGATGATGGATGGAATGATTGATGGATGATGGATGGATGATGGATGGATGATGGATGGAAGGATGATGGATGGATGGATGGATGATGGATGGATGGATGATGGATGGATGAATGGATGATGGATGGATGGATGATGGACGGATGATGGATGGATGGATGGATGATGGATGGATGATGGGTGGATGATGGATGGATGGATGATGGATGGATGATGGATGGATGGATGGATGATGGATGAATGATGGATGGACTGATGATGGATGGATGATGGATGGATGGATGATGGATGGATGATGGGTGGATGATGGATGGATGGATGATGGATGGATGGATGATGGACGGATGATGGATGGATGAATGATGGATAGATGATGGAAGGATGGATGATGGATGGATGATGGATGGATGATGGGTGGATGATGGATGGATGGATGGATGATGGATGGAATGATTGATGGATGATGGATGGATGATGGATGGATGGATGATGGATGGATGGATGGATGGATAATGGATGGAAGGATGATGGATGGATGGATGGATGATGGATGGATGGATGATGGATGGATGGATGAATGGATGATGGATGGATGGATGATGGATGGATGATGGATGGATGATGGGTGGATGATGGATGGATGGATGATGGATGGATGATGGATGGATTGATGGATGATGGATGAATGATGGATGGACTGATGATGGATGGATGATGGATGGATGGATGATGGATGGATGATGGATGGATGATGGGTGGATGATGGATGGATGGATGATGGATGGATGATGGATGGATGGATGATGGACGGATGATGGATGGATGGATGATGGATGGATGATGGACGGATGATGGATGGATGGATGATGGATGGATGATGGATGGATGATGGGTGGATGATGGATGGATGGATGATGGATGGATGATGGATGGATGGATGATGGATGAATGATGGATGGACTGATGATGGATGGATGATGGATGGATGGATGATGGATGGATGGATGATGGACGGATGATGGATGGATGGATGATGGATGGATGATGGACGGATGATGGATGGATGGATGATGGATGGATGATGGATGGATGATGGATGGACGGATGATGGATGGATGGATGATGGATGGATGATGGATGGATGATGGGTGGATGATGGATGGATGGATGGATGATGGATGGATGATGGATGGATGGATGATGGATGAATGATGGATGGACTGATGATGGATGGATGATGGATGGATGGATGATGGATGGATGGATGATGGATGGATGATGGACGGATGATGGATGGATGGATGATGGATGGATGATGGATGGATGATGGGTGGATGATGGATGGATGGATGATGGATGGATGGATGGATGATGGATGAATGATGGATGGACTGATGATGGATGGATGATGGATGGATGGATGGATGATGGATGGATGGATGATGGATGAATGATGGATGGACTGATGATGGATGGATGATGGATGACACAACATTTAGATAGTAGGTAAGGGAATAAAGTCTGGAAGCACAACTGTTTTCCTTTTCCATACTTAACCCAAACCTAGAAAGTACTTAAATTAAATTCCAGGGCTTTCCAGGTTTTCCAGGAACTCGGTCTGAAGCGGAAAGAAGCTGCAGACAAACAGAATAACGAACAATAATGATCTTCTGAAGATATGTCAGAATAAATGACCCCTCTTCACAGAGATGACCCCTCTTCACAGAGATGTCAGAATAAATGACCCCTCTTCACAGAGATGTCAGAATAAATGACCCCTCTTCACACTGACGTACAGTTTGCACGCCGCCTTTGATGCATTGTTGTGAAATTATTGATTACAGCTGCAGCAGCAAAAACAACTCGTTCTGTCAGGGCGAAGAAACATTATAGCACAAACCTGAGCGCACAGACCAGATTTTTGGTGGAAGTGACTCTTTCATTAAGGCCAAACAGTTGCTCCATTATCATGGCTTTCTTACATGATCATAGGAAAATAGTACTCATCATCTCCATATTAAAAGCTTTCAGGAAATCTTTTTTACTCTTGATTTTTGCTCCATTTCTTCAATTTATTCACAGATACTTACTCATAAACAGCTAAAAAGGAACGATGAGCACCATAAATGCTGCACGCAGTAACCGCAAACCTTGGATGACTACAGAGGTGTGTCTGTTACTCAAGGCCCATGATGCAGCCTGCAGGCAGAGGACAACGTGGGACATCTCAGCAAGGTCTGCGTTTTTAAAAGGGATCAGGATTGCAAAATGCACCAGCGCAGCAAAAACACAGGGACACCTCTTCAGCACAGGAGACAGCAGATGAACCTGGCAGAGAATCCAGGCACAACCACACAGAGGGCAGCGTATAGTGAAGTTTCTCTTCCCAGACAGTTTCAGCACCTATTTTCATGTTTTGATGCATCTAATACAACTGGTGAAAGATTTGGTCCGCCTCCACCATCTGACCTGTCAGCTTTTCTCGCCAAATCAACCAACACTCGGAGGACTATTAACAGGATCAATCCACGGAAAGCATCAGGTCCTGATAACATCCCAGGAAGGATGCTCAAAGCTTGCATGGATGAACTGGGAGACGTCTCTAACGTCTCTGTCAGTCAAGTCGTCTTCAAACACCTCTACAATGAAATTAACTGTTGTGTGGTTCATGAAAGACAACCACCCGGTCACCCATAAAAATAAAGCTTGTTATCCCACATATTAGAGCCAGCCTCCATGCATCGACATTAGCACCAGTTTGCCTTTCATCCCAACCACTCCAGGTGGATCCAGTATCCACCCGTCTCCACTATGGAGTTAAATTTGTCTCAATGTTATTCAATCAAACAAAAAACTAATCTCAATCAAAAAAATAATATTCAATCAAAAAGAACTAATCTCAATCAAAAAAATAATATTCAATCAAAAAGAACTAATCTCAATCAAAAAAATAATATTCAATCAAAAAGAACTAATCTCAATCAAAAAAATAATATTCAATCAAAACAAACTAATCTCAATCAAAAAATATTAAGTTGTGATCAAAACTTTCAGAGTTTTTTCTCACAAAGAGAAACAAGTTATTTGCAAAACATAAACTTTTATTTGCGCATGTCAAAAATCTTTGGTTACGAGTCTCGCTTTTTTGGTTTTGACGCTCTCTGTTTTTGGTTGAACTCAACGAATTTTGAGTTCTGGAAACATGAACATCCTGGGCGGGGCCTAAAGACGAACGATGTAAGACGTTTCCCTATTGGTTAGCGTTGACTAAAGCAGCAGACTCTGATCCCCCGCATCTCTGAACTTCTGCTCGAACTGCAGGGCTTGCAGCATCGCTTCAGTGAGGAGACATCAACTCTACAGAAGAAAACTGCGGTCAAGTGAGCCGACAGTCAGAAATACGCGGTCACGCCAGCCGACACCAGCTCTCTCTTAAAGATTAGCGTCACGCATTCAAGGTTCATTACGGTAATAGAGCAGAAAAGATCCGATCCTGGCAACGGTTGAGAAAATAAGAGGAAAACAGAAAAGTAACCTACAGAACATTTATATTAATTACATTTTTACAACTTTCACATTCATGTTTTATGTAAAAGAATAAATATTTAATATTTTACTGTACAGTTTTGGGGAAATATCTTGTCAAAATACCTCAAAATGCTCAACCATTATATGCATTTGTCCCACTTTCAGGAATTTATTTCTCCAAAACCATGAGAGGTGACAACACAATCTCTTCAGATTTTATCAGAGGGTCATCTACGCTATAACCAGAATTAGTATTTCATAATTTCACTGTAGGTTTCTGGAGAAATACACAACTACCCCAACAAAGAACCACAAACGCTTCCTTTTGGTGAGGTCGATGAGATCCTGGGAAGTGGTCTGGACAACTTAAAGTGCAAGAGCATCCAGATCTCCTCTGACCTCTCCTGGACCGGAAACGCCCCTCGCCTGTTGAAGAAGGTACAACAACAGCTCTTCTTCATCTCCTCAGCTGCTTACAGATATCTACAGGGCCACGGTGGAAAGCACTCTGCGTCTCAGCATGACAGTGTGGTGAGGGAACTGCACAGGAGAGGAAGTATCACGGGTTGTGAGGACAACACACAGGATTATGGGATGCCGTCTGCCCGACATGGACTCTGTTTTATACTACACTTGGGGTAGTTGTGTATTTCTCCAGAAACCTACAGTGAAATTATGAATTACTAATTCTGGTTATAATATAGATGACCCTGCCAGGATCGGATCCTTTCTGCTCTATTGCCGTAATGAACCTTGTATGCCCGACGCTAATCTTTAAGAGAGAGCTGGTGTCGGCTGGCGTGACCGCGTATTTCTGACTGTCGGCTCACTTGACCGCAGTTTTCTTCTGTAGAGTTGATGTCTCCTCACTGAAGCGACGCTGCAAACCCTGCAGTTCGAGCAGAAGTTCAGAGATGCGGGGGATCAGAGTCTGCGACTTTAGTCAGCGCTAACCAATAGGGAAACGTCTTACAGCGTTCGTCTTTAGGCCCCGCCCAGGATGTTCATGTTCCCAGAACTCAAAATTCGTTGAGTTCAACCAAAAACAGAGAGCGTCAAAACCAAAAAAGCGAGACTCGTAACCAAAGATTTTTGACCTGCGCAAATAAAAGTTTATGTTTTGCAAATAACTTTTTTCTCTTTGTGAGAAAAAACTCTGAAAGTTTTGATCACAACTTAATATTTTTTGATTGAGATTAGTTTTTTTGTTTGATTGAATAATATTGAGACAAATTTAACTCCATACTCCACCAAGTTGTTGCCCATCGGACAATAAAGACACCAAAGCCAGAATCCTGCATATTGGAACATTAAAGAACCTTCTCCAGCTTAGATCTGACACTTGTCTCTGGATTCAGCTAATTTTCTGACAGTTTAAACATTTATAAAATAGCATGTACTGTACAGGATGTGCAGGTACTGAATCCTTATCAGAAAAAACATAAATTGTGATAAAAAAATTTATTTACTGGGTCATGAAAGGGAGAAACTGTAACCGATGATATCTGCAAACCCTAAATCTCACACTACTGTTTTCATGAGAGCACCAATATAAAAAAATATGATTCAAGACAACAATTTATTTATTGTTTGTGAGGCTCTAAATGTACGAGGTGACATGCGTTACCAGCAAAGATGGTGGTTGTTTTCGCTCGTTATTAAAATTTCATAAAATTTGATCTGGATTTATACAAAAATAAAGGCTTTAACAGGTTGATCTGCTGCGAGTAGCCTACTAACCGCTCATAACATCTCAACAGAACCCCACTTAAAAAAAAATCTAAACCACCTCCTAAAGAGAAATTGTTTTAAATTGCAACCCCAAACCATAACACTGCCACCACCGTGCTTCAGAGTACAGTTCTGAGGCCACCATTTGCCTTTTATTGTAATTTGCAAACTGAAATATTGTAATTCGTACCAACATTTAATTGGAATGTCTTTGTGAGTGGTGGTACAGTGAATTTTGCTCTCTGTGATATTTTTCCCCATCAAATGTCTTGCTGTAAACCTGAATCAGCATGATTTGACTTTTAAAATAGAGAGGGAATGCTGTCTACTTTGTTTTTCCATTTTCGCAGAGAATTAAATACTTAAAAAAATCTGTGCAAATAAAAATACCATGAAAATCTTCACCAACGGCTTATCGACATGTTTCTTGTTCAAAGTGCTTCTCTGGCACAGGCTGATTCAAGGACTAAAACTGGCCACCATCCAGTCACATGTTTGCCCTGCAGAATTTCATGTGTGTTTCTACTTCCTGTCACTCACTTGACTCCCTTTTTGGTAACAATCCTGGTGGAGGAGGCGTTGAAGACCTTTTCAAAGCGCTGCAGCTTGAACCAGTCCATCCTGGAGGGGAGACACAACACGACAACAGAAACACTAAGCGTTAAAACCCTGCTGCTCAGCCTGTCGCGTCAGCCTGTCGTGCACCGTTACATAAGAGCCGCGCTGGTTCACTCCCTGCTGCATGGACTGAATGAAAGCTTCTAAGAGCAGCCGCATGTCGACATAATCCCACATCTCTGAAGCACATGCATCAAAAGTGATCTGCAAGATGATTTTTCTGCACCATGTGTCACTTCCCTCCTGGAAAAAACTGTTACGAACAAGGAGAAGACAGCATAAGCGCAACATCTCTGAAATATAATGCAACACCACAGCCTTTAACACCACGTTAAAGATTTATTAAAATCCATCGAAGGGCTGCTGTGCTGTAGTATAAACGTTTCCACCAAACTAAAAATAATATTTTACATTGTTTTAGTTTGATGCCAAATCAAAAGCACTTCAGTTGGATTTCTGTTATTTTTTCAGGCTATTTCAAGATTTCCCACCATTTCCGGTCTATAAAAGCTTTAAATAACAAGATTTACCTTGATGCACTGTTGTAGGTTAAATGTGTTAAAGATGTGTATTGGTAACTGGAAAAAACTTGCTAAATAGATTTCTTAAAATATTAAGTAAAAATGTATATTCTATACATTTAAAAAAGACTTTACATTTTTATTGCATAACGTTTCACTAAACATTTTACTCACAGTTATACAATAGATAGATAATGTACATTTTCAAAGTCTTCCGCCCACTGTTGCCTCATTTAACCCATGGCAGCAGCATCAATGCGGATTTTTATGGTTGGTAATAGAAACTGTAGCTTATTTCTTCATGGACGAATGCTGAGGTGTTTCAGTTAAGCTGCAGCTCCTTATCTCACTGGGCAGAAGATGGAGTCCTCAGGTGAAGAACGGGAACAAACTTTCCAAGCGGAAAGTTGCCATCAACAGTTCAGTTCAGCGCTCAGAAACAACGAGCACGCAATAAAATGATCTTTTCGGGCCATTTAAGCCACTCCGAGTTTTAGCTATTTTGCAGTGAAATATTTGGGTTATGTTAGCTTCTAGATGAGCAAAGCTAGCAGAAAGACTTTGATCTGTAACTGGAGCCAAAGCTAGTTTTATAAAGTATTGGCTCAGGGCGGTTGAACACAAACACTCGCCCAATATTTTGAAAACCCTGCATCATTTTCCTTCCACGTCACAATTATGCATTACTTTGTGTTTGTCTATTACGTAAAATCCTGACGAAATTCTCTGGAGTTTGTGTTTGGAACCTGACAACACGTGGAAGGGTTCGAGGGGTTTATACTTTTCCATGCCCTGCATTACTTTAAAAAAAGAACTGGGTGTCTTCCTAAAACATCAAGGCTCTGCAGGTGTCCCTGTTTGGTTCACCTTTGTGCAGCAGGGAGGTGTGCAGAAAGCTGAAGTTAAAGAAACCACAGTCACTGCAGCCCTTTGTGTTTTGAAAAGGAAGCAGAACCTGTGTGCTCTCATTCCTGGCTGCATTTACTCCATCTAATCCTTGCATTGTCTGACTGAACTCTTCCTGATTCACTCAAATATTTCCAAAACATTTATGTAATGTGAACAAACTACTCTCGTCTCCTTTGTTTTTCCGGCTCGGCGGCAGAGCAGCAATACACAGGTTTCGGATACATTTCTGGCAGTCTTCAAATATCTTTCTGAGAGCTGAAGATTATTTATGTAACCAAGGCACCAAAAAAAAGAAAAAGAAAAATCAATATACCCAGGGAGCGTGACCTCTAACCGGTGAAATCTAAGTCTTTAATTCATCAGGATTTTCAGCAGCATCCTACCTTTAAAAGGTGATCAACCAGCTTTATCGAACAAAAGAAGCACAATGAAAACAGAAAGGCAGTGTGTGCTCACTCATAATGGAAACCAATGTCATGATTGCCAACCAGTACGACCAGTTCTGTGTCAGTGGAGTGTCTGAACATCCTGTGGAAGCGGCGTACGTCGTCCTCCCAGTGCTGCAGAGAAAGAGAGAAAACAGGTTTCAGATCAGGCCTCTGAGAGGAAAGAAAATCACCTGAGCCGTTCAGAAACCCTTAATAGGATCTCCAAGGAAGGCCAAGGTGGCTGCTTTGAGTCAAGGCTCCCCACAAGAGGCCGTTAATTATATCAGGGGTTTAAAGTTTTATATGATGAGGCTCTAATTAGCCCTGAGACACTGCTCTTCTACTAAAGCTGAAACTATTTGCACATGAGATTTATCAGGGAGAGGATAAGATTTTATCTTATCACTCTTTGGGTTTTAGCTAGATGTTTTTGTTAGAAATTCAAGTTCAGCAGATCATGTTTTATTCAGTGTCGTTTTATGGATTTATGAACCTTTTTCTGACTCAAACCAAACAGTTGCTCGTTTAATCAGTTCATGAACAGAACAAATGTATCAAAAAGTTAATCGTTTCTCAGGCAAGAACAGTTTTACCCCTGAAAAGAGTCAAATGTTTGTGTTTTTTGGTAACATTTCTGGTTAGGAGGTGTGCATTCTGGGAATTTGAATGAAGCAGATAAACCGAGACTTTAAAAACTGGGTTTCTTCACATTTTAATGTCTAGTTTCCATATGTTTTTACGGTGAATTTACTGTGGAAGTTTCTGCAGTGTTTAGACTGTTAGACCAACAGATAGATGACCTATACACCAAACAGTCCATCAATAAAAAGCAATAACCTGCAGCTCCTTGTGGTATTGATAGTTATTGTGTTGAAAATCCACAGCCACAGTATAAAAGGCTCATTTTGGGATTTATCTTAATTTCTGCTCATTTCAGACTCCATTTTCTCCATTTCTATGTCACACGAACCAAAGAGAAATCAGTTAAATAAGGATTTTTTTTTTAAGAATGAATCAAACACTGATCATCTATGAGAAAAACCAAAGAAGCAGAGCTGCAGCTGAGTGTAGCCATGAGAAAGGAAGCCACCACTGAGCATCTTCTGTTGATGTTTTTCAACAAGATCCTCTTCTATGTCATCAGATTCCCGTTTTACAGCGTGAATGAAATGAACGGAGCTCGGTGTGCAGAGATGGGTGCAGGCTGCAGATGTTTACATCAGACCCTGCAGTCTGTGGGCCCTAACGGTATCAGAAGCTGATCAGAACCACTGGCCTCTGCTCTGTATCCACATCATCCACAGCCTCCCGGTGTGTTTTGGTTTTTTTTTTTTCTTCTAACTTTTTCTCTATTATTATCTAACAGAATCGTGAGGATATTCCAAAACAGTGTTGCTGCATTACAGGAGGGAAAACATGGAGCTCTGTTACCTTCTGGGAGCTCCACTTGCCTTCGTCGAAGATATCCCCGAGAATAAAGACTATTTCGGGCTTGAGCAGCCACAGAGCGGTCTGGAAAGCCCTCTCCATCTGCCATTCCCTGCATTTGGACACAAGCCCGCTGTTATTTAATGGTTTTTTTGTGGCTCACCTCACTGATAAATAAAATGGATGGGTAAGATGGAGAGGGTACCTCCTGAGCTTGTCGAACCAGTGTCCCCCCACAGCTCCGAGGAGGTGGGTGTCCGACAGCACCATGGCGCGGACCGCTGAGTCCGTCGGCCGCCCGTCGGTGCCCTCTCCGCCCCGGGCATAGCTCAGCTTCGGCCAGGCACACTTAAGGATGGTCGGGAAGTAGATGAGATACTCGCAGAAGAAGAATGAGCCGAAGACCACCGCGATGAGCAGCGCCGCGACCACCGAGCTGCCGCTAAACTTCAGCATTTCTCCGCTGATCGGTGCTCGGGATGCCCTGAACCGAGCGACCCGTGAGGCATCTCTTCAGTTCAGCGCCGCTCCTCACCCGTAGGGACTTTTTTTTTTTTTTTTTTTTAGGTCTCCCACCGAGAGATGCTCAAGGTAAAACGGCTGCGGAGCGTCTGAGAAAAAATATTTCGTCTTGCGGGGTTCGGTTCCGTGGACCCGGACAGCGAAGAAGGAGGTGAAAGAAACTTCCGAACGTCCTCCGCTCATTGAGGGAGACCGCAGCGGGCAGCATCAGTCAGCCTCTATCTGGCAGCCTCTCAACGGTCAAGCTGGAAACAACACTTCCGGTTGTGGATTTAAAAAATAAAGCAGCTATAAACAGTTCGAACTCCACGTTTTCAGCACAAATATAGTCTTATTTTGAAGTTGGTCACATAATCCGTTGCTGGGTGAATTAAAAAATTTTTTTTTTTCACACGTTTTACTATGTATAATCAATTTCCCACATATTTAATCATTATCCTAACTTATTTACTCAACTGGCAAAACAAGATTTTGATTAAACAAAGATATTAGTTTTAATTGTTGCAACAAATCAATATGATGATTAAAAAAAGTCACTTATGGGAATAACTGTTACCATGATTATCAGATACTGTGGGGTTTTCCTTGTTTAGTCTTTGTATTTTCAGAGAAACTTTATCTGGCTTTATAACAACATGGTTTAAATTTATTCACTGGATTTCGCCTCTCCTTTTCACAGATGAGGGGGTCCTACTGGCCCCCTCTAGCCAAGACCTGGGGCGGTTCTTAGCTGAGTGTGAAGCAGCTGGGATGAAGATCAGCACCTCCAAGTTCGAGGCCAGGGTACAAGTGTCGCTTGTCCTCTCCAGGTTGGTTCCTGTGGAGGAGTTCAAGTATCTCGGGGTCTTATTCATGAGTGAGGGGTGAAGGGAGCGGGAGATCGACAAATGGATCGGTGTGCCAGCTGCAGTGATGGGGAGGCTGTGTCGATCTGTTGTGTTGAAGAGAGAGCTGAGCCGAAAAGCGAACTTTGGGTCATGACCAAAAGAACGAGATCCCAGATACAAGCGGCTGCAATGAGCTTCCTCCGTAGGGTGGCCGGGCACTCCCTTAGAGATAGGGTGAGGAGCTCGGCCATCCGGGAGGGGCTCGGAGTAGAGCTGCTGCTCCTCCACATCGAGAGGAGTCAGTTGAGGTGGCAGGGGGCTGTATTTGTATCAGATGCCCCCCAGACGCCTCCCACAAGAGACTTTCTAGGCACGTCACACCGGGAGGAGGTCCAGGGGAAGGCCCAGGTCCTGGATAAGCAGAAAACAATGAGTACAAGTACAGGTTTACATTTATATTCAGCTTATGTTTAACGCTGTAAAAAAGCATTTTCCCCAAAAAAGATTTCCTGTCTTATTGCTTTTTGTCACACTGACATTTCGGATCATCAAACCAATTTTACAACGATGACACAAGAAAATACAATATGCAGTTTTCAAAATAGGATTTTATTTAATAGAGGACAAAAAGCAATATGTAGCTCATTAGTTGTTGTAAATAAAAAGTAATCTTCTTTTGTTTAGTTATTAAGCAACGGTCTGGTAACATTAATGTATACCTATAAGTAAATGGAGGAAAATGATGAATATCAAAGCAATCAAAGTCTGATCATGTAGTTAATGCATCCCAACATCCATAGAAATCCTCCTGGTTTTCATGAAAGATATTGTGAGCAAAAAAAAAAAATGTTTGGCCTGTATGCTGTTGTGTTTTTCAAGAGAATAAGACAGCTTTCAAAAACATTACTTACAAAGTGCTTCACAAGTTGTGAGATTTAAAACAAAGAAGCATGTGGGAACAAAAACCACATTACAAAATATAGTATAGAAAAGTATTCATATTTCCAGATATTTCCTGTTCTGATTTTCCAGAAGATGAAAATATACAATTCTAACAAAATTTTCAAGTTCATGTTTTTTTATAGAAGAAATACATTTTTTTGTTTATGCTTGTACACATGTAAATATTTATTAGAGCATTACATGTGCAAAGCTTTAAACTCATATAGTCTTTAGAAAATTCTGGGATTGTTTTTACTGTATTTAACTCAATATATAGAAGCAAACAATATGACCATTATCACCATTTCTCCTTGTAAAATGATTTTAATGGAAGACATATTACATGCAATACTGTAAAAGATGCAATTGTTAATTTTTTCGAGCTGTTCAAAGTGTTCATCTAAATTCCCAGACACTTTTTAATTATAAATCCAATAAAAATGGGCATAAACAAAATTTAAAACTATTTAATAGGGACTTGCTGCAGCCATTTGGGATGTGCAAGAACATAAAAGAAATAAAACATGAATTAGATCATTTTTTTGCAACCTTTGTTTTAAAGATAAAATAATTTTACTTCCCAAAACTTACTAAAAAACTAAACCTTTGCTTTGATTGTATTCATGATGACACTGAAATATTAATTCATGAAATAAAAAACAGGTTTTGCTTAAGCAGGAAAAAATATTTTGATTGGTTAAAAGTGTATAACTGCTACAGGACATACTAATGCTTATTTCATAAGGTGAATTTATTTTTATTTGTGAGGTAAAATTAGTCCAAATAACATTTTGAAAGTTATTACTGATGTATTCAGATCTAGCATCTATGGAAAACAGCTTCCAATGTTTTAAAAAAGCTGGTAGCATGTCTTTTTTATTTTCAAAATGCAACTATTACTAAACAAAATTTGTGCCTAGACCTGCAATCAATTATGTTAAATTTGTCACTGTCACTCCAATGTGATCAAAATGCATCATACTGAGGCTTTTACCTTGAAAGGACAAACAACTTCCGGTTAGGTCCATTCTCACACATGTGAGCTTGACTGCATGTTTCAGAGGAAGTAGACATTAAATTAAACCACTTGAGGTAGAGGGGATTTTTTTAAAAATGGGCAGTTACTGGCTAAACCGGTTGGTTTGGGGAGTTTGTGTCACAGGGAAGAGACTCCATTTATTTTCATTCAGACCTGACCTTTTAAACATCTGCACAAAGACAGATGAGACACATGCAGAATGAGGAAGCAGCATAAGTTAGAAGCAAAGCTGAAAGCAGAACAAAGGGAACCTGGACGAAGCAGCATATCAGGAGAACTGGAGGGCTGTTGCCCATGACTGAATGAAGAAAGCTGGAGATGCCAGGTGCTGCTTCCCTCCACATGTTCTGGCTCTGAGGAATATTTTCTGGCTCATAACTCAGAGAAAGCTGCACAGTGAACCCTCGCCAGTCTAACAGAGAGAGAGTATTTGTTTCTCAGAAGTACAGACTTAAAACTTTGGTATAAAGTGCCTTGCAAAAGTATTTATACTCTTTTTCACTACTTTTACACATTTTGTCACGTAACAACCCCAAACCTAAACGCATTAACACAAAATAGTGCATTATTGTCAAGGGAAAGGAAAACGATGCAGAGTTTTCATAATTTATTACAAAATAAAATCTGAAAAGTGTAACATGCATTTACTCTGATTGCCCAAAAAAAAAAAAAAAACACATTTAAGGAAGAGATACAAGAAGAAAACCATTGTTGAAAGAAAGCCATCAGAATTCCTGTTTGTTGTTTACTAAAAGCCATCTGGGGGACGAAGGAAATATGGCAGAAATGCTTTGGTCAAATAACACAAAAAATTAACCTGTATGCAAAATGATACTAATGGTGGAAAACAAACATTCACATCACCTTGAACACACCATCCCCAGGTTAAAACATGTTGGTGGCATCTGGGAACCCAGTTTTATGTAGACATAAAAGGATTCTTAAAGAACCTCCTGCTCCAATAACACCTTCAAGGTTTTTTTTATTCTGCGTTGATTAGTCTCATTCCTTCAGTTTCCCTACTCAGCAACCACCCACAGCTGTTCTGCATTCCTCTGATTAAACTCACCTGGTTTCATGTCATTTATGTCCTCCTCGGTATTTACACTCCTTGATTTCTATTGTTTGCTGCTGGTTTCTCCTGTTGTGCCCTTCCTAGTTTCTTGTCCTGCTCTCCTTGTGCCTAGCCAGTACGTTTTTGCTCTGTTATCATTAAATTCTTCTGTATCACAGTACTGGGTTGCAGTGTTGCCTTGCAGCAAAAAGGTCTTGGGTTTGAATCCTGGCATGTTCTCCCTGTGCATGCGTGGGTTCTCTCCGGGTATTCCAGTCCCCCCCCCACCTCCGCAGTCCAAAAACATGATTAATTGATTAGTCTAAATCTAATTGGCAATGTGTGCACTATTTTATTGATCCTCATGATTATTGAGGTTTTGAGCCCAGGCTGTGTCGTAATACATTCTGTAAATATTTTAATAATTCTGTACTATATTGTTTGTAATTTTGTTCACTTGTTATTGATGGTTATTCATATTTGTTTCTATTATTTATTAAGCCTTTCTATTACCTCACTAGAGGCACACCTTTAACCTGTCCTGCTGCTGAAGGGAGATGAGGTTAATTTTATCTCTCCATTAATAATTGTGTGATTGTTATGGAAGTTTATGTGCTCATTTATTCAGCTGTTTAGGAGGTGGATCCCTGTACGATTGAGCCGGTTGCGTCTTATTAATTCACTGTTATTCATTGTTCAGAGAATAGTTCTCCTCTCTCTCTTTCCACCATCTTGCCTGCTTAAGACACTCTTAGGCTCACTAAAAGTCCTCCTCGCTACTCTTAACATTTCCTCACGTTAGGAGCTCTCTCAAGGCAAATGTTACTTCATAAATAACTTGTATCTTAAAGAAGGACATTTCTAAGAAAAATCTTACAATTCAAGAAATTAAAATCTTTTTCTTAGAATGACGTCAATAGGAGCTGCTTTTAGTCTGAGGATTCTTTGTGAAAACAGGCCATGGCCAGCTGCAGGTATCTTAAACAAAACACACCTATCCTATTCCTGTGTTACAGTATGTTATTCAGCCTGAATTTCCAGAATTACAACAATCGTTCCACTGAGTTAAAAATAAGCATACCAGGAACCAGCTCTTGCTGTTTGACATGTTCCTTGCTCAAAATGTTTGTGGTTGTTTTACAAAATATCTGACAAAAAAGTCTATTATTCACCAAAAAGATGAGATTTCTAGTGGCCAGTTTTATGAGTTAAAAAGGTGATGTGGACCCACACTCTTAGTATGTTGGATTCAACTTTTAACAAAAGGTAATATGAGAATTGTTATAGAAAAATCCGACCTTTTATTTCAGATCATTTATTCGCTGTAAAATAAAATGACTACACAAAAAACATACTCAAATATATAAATGAACCTAGAGCGTGTTTTTAATGTATGCCTTTCTTTTTAAATCGATCTAGAAACTTTGAATGCGAGACAGAGGCCCAGTTTTCTTGGCTACTCCTCAAAACGGGAAAGACAGCAGAACATGTAATTTAAGTAAGGCAGATGTGCCTGTAAATAGAACATTTCTTGTGTAAACTTTCCTGTATCTACGTTCAGAGCAATTATTAAAAAGTTTGAAACTATTTTGCCACCATGCACAGTGAGGTGGATGTTCAGGGAGGTAAAACAACCACTGTTCACAAATGCTCACTGTTAGAGAAAACTACTAGATTCTTTCTAAATGCCAACTATTTGTTTGGGAGGCATACAATGAAAAAAAGCCTATTCTGTTCTACCATCACAAACGTAAATATGTGGAGATTTCTGAAGTCTCCAATAGGTTTTTAACTGGAACACTGTGCGTCGCTCAGATGATATGAACATTGAGCTTTTCAGCAACAAAACATAAGTAGATTTGTTTTATGACATACAGGGGTTGGACAATTAAACTGAAACACCTGGTTTTAGACCACAATAATTTATTAGTATGGTGTAGGGCCTCCTTTTGCAGCCAATACAGCGTCAATTCGTCTTGGGAATGACATATACAAGTCCTGCACAGTGGTCAGATGGATTTTAAGCCATTCTTCTTGCAGGATAGTGGCCAGGTCACTATGTGATACTGGTGGAGGAAAACGTTTCCTGACTCGCTCCTCCAAAACAATCCAAAGTGGCTCAATAATATTTAGATCTGGTGACTGTGCAGGCCATGGGAGATGTTCAACTTCACTTTCATGTTCATCAAACCAATCTTTCACCAGTCTTTCTGTGTGTATTGGTGCATTGTCATCCTGATACACAGCACCGCCTTCAGGATACAATGTTTGAACCATTGGATGCACATGGTCCTCAAGAATGGTTCGGTAGTCCTTGGCAGTGACGCACCCATCTAGCACAAGTATTGGGCCAAGGGAATGCCATGATATGGCAGCCCAAACCATCACTGATCCACCCCCATGCTTCACTCTGGGCATGCAACAGTCTGGGTGGTACGCTTCTTTGGGGCTTCTCCACACCGTAACTCTCCTGGATGTGGGGAAAACAGTAAAGGTGGACTCATCAGAGAACAATACATGTTTCACATTGTCCACAGCCCAAGATTTGCGCTCCTTGCACCATTGAAACCAACGTTTGGCATTGGCATGAGTGACCAAAGGTTTGGCTATAGCAGCCCAGCCGTGTATATTGACCCTGTGGAGCTCCCGACGGACAGTTCTGGTGGAAACAGGAGAGTTGAGGTGCACATTTAATTCTGCCGTGATTTGGGCAGCCGTGGTTTTATGTTTTTTGGATACAATCCGGGTTAGCACCCGAACATCCCTTTCAGACAGCTTCCTCTTGCGTCCACAGTTAATCCTGTTGGATGTGGTTCGTTCTTCTTGGTGGTATGCTGACATTACCCTGGATACCGTGGCTCTTGATACATCACAAAGACTTGCTGTCTTGGTCACAGATGCGCCAGCAAGACGTGCACCAACAATTTGTCCTCTTTTGAACTCTGGTATGTCACCCATAATGTTGTGTGCATTTCAATATTTTGAGCAAAACTGTGCTCTTACCCTGCTAATTGAACCTTCACACTCTGCTCTTACTGGTGCAATGTGCAATCAATGAAGACTGGCTACCAGGCTGGTCCAATTTAGCCATGAAACCTCCCACACTAAAATGACAGGTGTTTCAGTTTCATTGTCCAACCCATGTGTGAATATGTGGGAAAGCATGTCATGTCTAAGGATGGTGGAGGATCCATGATGCTGTGGGCCTGTTTTCTCTTCCATAAACCCTTGTTAGAGTGGCATCATGAACTCTTTGAAATACCAGGACATTTTTATATTGTCATTACGCTGTTGATTTGCAGTGTCCTTGAGGGCTCTGAAGGCACTTTTTACAGGTTTCTGTTATCTGTAGAGCATCACAGTTTCAAAACAATTGCTTGATGTCATTTAAAGTACACCCCCTGTAAATTCTGGGATTTAAGGCACTGTCTTTAGAGATATTTATATATAAAATCCAATTTGTTTAAAATGTTTATTTTTGAAAGTATTTCACAGTCTATAAATATAAATTCTTTCACTCTTTGTTCATGCGTTATTCTTATTGTTTGATTTATCCTTCCTAGAGGTGCATCTTTAATCTGTCCAGCCGTTGAAACTATTTAATTTCCTCCTAGGGGGATGATAAACTTTATCTCCATTTTAATAATTATATAATTGTTATAGAAGTTTATTTGCTCATTTACTCAACTGTTTAGGAATTGGATCCATGCACGATCGAAGTGGTAGCATCTAATTTACTGTTCATTGTAGAGAATATCTCTCCTTTCTCTCGGTCTTTCCACCATCTTCTCTGCTTAAGACACTTTAGGCTCACTAAAAGTCCTCCTCACTACTCTTAACATTTGTTCATATTAGGAGCTCTTAAGGCCTAAAGTGCTTTGTGAATAACTTTTAGCTTGCTGAGGTAAAAATCTTACTAGCTAGCTACTTTAAGTTTTAGGATTATTTGTGAATATAGGCCCAGATCATTCATGCATTAAACTCCCAAGAAGTGACAAAAGAATTGTACTTTCATTATCCGAAACACATTATCCCCCCACAGTGAAACATGGTAGTGGCAGCATCATGCTGTGGGACTGCTTTTGTTTCTGGGGATCAAGAAAGAAAAGAGGCAGGTAGACAGAGGAATAAAGGGCACTAGGTAGAAAGGAAAGGGATAAAGGACAAATGAAGGAACAGAAGAACGAAAGGACAGAAGGAAGAGTGAAGGAGGGACAAAAAAATGGAAGGACACAAAAGGACATAACATTTAGACAATGGGAAAAAGTTTGGAAATGCAAATATTTTTTCATGCTCTCAATTTATTTTTCCTTAAGAATCCAAACCTTGAAGATGCTGAAATCAAAACCCAGACTTTTCCAGACCACATAGGAACCCTTTATCAGACCTGCTTGGCAACATCCTAACCAACTTCCTTTCCTCTAAAGCCGTGGTGTCCAAAGTCAGTCCTCAAGATCGGTTTCCTGTATGTTTTTAATTCTTTCCCTTGTTCAACACCGCTGAATCAAATGATGGTTCCTCTGTAGAAGTTCATGACATGCAGAGGAGGTACTACTTGGACCAAGTACAGGTCCTTCTCAAGAAATTAGCATATTGTGATAAAGTTCATTATTTTCCATAATGTCATGATGAAAATTTAACATTCATATATTTTAGATTCATTGCACACTAACTGAAATATTTCAGGTCTTTTATTGTCTTAATACGGATGATTTTGGCATACAGCTCATGAAAACCCAAAATTCCTATCTCACAAAATTAGCATATCATTAAAAGGGTCTCTAAACGAGCTATGAACCTAATCATCTGAATCAACGAGTTAACTCTTAACACCTGCAAAAGATTCCTGAGGCCTTTAAAACTCCCAGCCTGGTTCATCACTCAAAACCCCAATCATGGGTAAGACTGCCGACCTGACTGCTGTCCAGAAGGCCACTATTGACACCCTCAAGCAAGAGGGTAAGACACAGAAAGACATTTCTGAACAAATAGGCTGTTCCCAGAGTGCTGTATCAAGGCACCTCAGTGGGAAGTCTGTGGGAAGGAAAAAGTGTGGCAGAAAACGCTGCACAATGAGAAGAGGTGACCGGACCCTGAGGAAGATTGTGGAGAAGGGCCAATTCCAGACCTTGGGGGACCTGCGGAAGCAGTGGACTGAGTCTGGAGTAGAAACATCCAGAGCCACCGTGCACAGGCGTGTGCAGGAAATGGGCTACAGGTGCCACATTCCCCAGTCCTGGGCTACAGAGAAGCAGCACTGGACTGTTGCTCAGTGGTCCAAAGTACTTTTTTCGGATGAAAGCAAATTCTGCATGTCATTCAGAAATCAAGGTGCCAGAGTCTGGAGGAAGACTGGGGAGAAGGAAATGCCAAAATGCCAGAAGTCCAGTGTCAAGTACACACAGTCAGTGATGGTCTGGGGTGCCGTGTCAGCTGCTGGTGTTGGTCCACTGTGTTTTATCAAGGGCAGGGTCAATGCAGCTAGCTATCAGGAGATTTTGGAGCACTTCTTGCTTCCATCTGCTGAAAAGCTTTATGGAGATGAAGATTTCATTTTTCAGCACGACCTGGCACCTGCTCACAGTGCCAAAACAACTGGTAAATGGTTTACTGACCATGGTATCACTGTGCTCAATTGGCCTGCCAACTCTCCTGACCTGAACCCCATAGAGAATCTGTGGGATATTGTGAAGAGAACGTTGAGAGACTCAAGACCCAACACTCTGGATGAGCTAAAGGCCGCTATCGAAGCATCCTGGGCCTCCATAAGACCTCAGCAGTGCCACAGGCTGATTGCCTCCATGCCACGCCGCATTGAAGCAGTCATTTCTGCAAAAGGATTCCCGACCAAGTATTGAGTGCATAACTGTACATGATTATTTGAAGGTTGACGTTTTTTGTATTAAAAACACTTTTCTTTTATTGGTCGAATGAAATATGCTAATTTTGTGAGATAGGAATTTTGGGTTTTCATGAGCTGTATGCCAAAATCATCCGTATTAAGACAATAAAAGACCTGAAATATTTCAGTTAGTGTGCAATGAATCTAAAATATATGAATGTTAAATTTTCATCATTACCTTATAGAAAATAATGAACTTAATCACAATATGCTAATTTTTTGAGAAGGACCTGTACAACCAATTGAAATGAACTCCACTAATTTTGCCAAGAGGAGTGATCAAATATGAACTTGCTAACAAGATATTTACCTAAATATTAGTGGTTGTGTATGTTTATACATTGACCTGTATGTACAGGTTTGAAACTGTAGGGATCAGAGGAAAAACCACAATAAGCCCAAACTTGTGCAGCCAGTTCTTGTGCTTAAAAATCATTATAGTCCATCCTTGAAATAAAACAATTTATAAAAATCATTAAACTTCTGGTCAAATCTGGAGCAGAAGCAAACCCTCTAAATTCACAGTGTGAGCTTTTTAGGGGGTTTAAAAGTAGTCCATTGCATTTCTAAAATGGAAAAAAATACACATTCATCAAAAGCTGAGAGTGACATCTGTGGCATTTACACTACAACAGGGTCTCCGTATACACAGTTTTTCTCAATGCCGAGGTTGAACCAGTTGCCTTTCCCTCCTTTGTAGGAACTGGTGACGATTCTGGCCCAGCCGTGCTCTCCCTAAAAACAAACATAAAACCCTTTCATTCATCCAGCAAAAGGCATATACTGTGAGAGCGACTGCTAAAAAAACGAAATCTAGAATATAGTACAACCCCAAAAATAACTCCATATGAGAGTGCATTTTTAATCTGAACAGTCACTAGTTAGAGCTGAGGAGTGAAATAAACTGACCCAGAACTCTCCCCAGGAGTTCCTGACGATCCAGAACTCGCTGCCGTCTCCGTCTACGCCCCAGCCAGCCACTGAGATGATGTGATTCGGCAGAGAGAGGGGGTGAAACTCTGAGAAAACCCCGCCGGAGTATTCCTCCAGGGCATCAGTCGCCATTAGGGCACAACTGAGAGACAAAGATGGGAGTGAAAGCCGTTTTCTGCAGGTCTGTAATGCAGTTTGGAAATCTTTTTACGATGTTTTACACACACACACTCATCAAGTTTAATTTTTGATAAACTGCTTTCATTAAGCTCTCCACTGTTGCACCATTAAGCCCTTAATGATCCAGCTCCATCATACATCAGAGATCTGATTGTTCCATATGTTCCTAACAGAGCACTTCATTCTCAGACTGCAGGTTTACTGGTGTTTCCTAGAGTCTCTAGAAGTAGAATGGGAGGCAGATCCTTTAGTTATCAGGCTCCTCTCCTGTGGAACCAGCTCCCAGCTTTAGTCCGTGAGGCAGACACCCTGTCTACTTTTAAGGCTAGGCTTAAAACTCTCCTTTCTGATAAAGCTAACTATAAGCTTTATCAGAAAGAGTGGCTTAGGTTAGATAACCTAAACCACTAGTTTTGCTTCTATAAGTTTAGGCTACTGGAGGACATGCCCACTTTCACTCTCTCTCTGCTAAATTCTCCTACTACTCTCCAATGTTGCCTTTACTGTTATTTTAGCTTTTAACTGTTTTTTTTCCTCTTCGTCGAAGCTGCATCTGGCCTGGATTTGTGTTTAGCTGTGACACCTTCCTGGAGGGGGACATCGGCTGAGCTGCTGCTGCCAACAACTTTATGTTCTCCTTCTACAGACGATACACTTGGCCCTGTCTTTCAGTGTTCAACCCCGTCTCTCCTAGACATAGCTGCTGGCTGAACTTCTACTGTGCCTAAATGTATGTGCTCTTTCCTACTCTAGACTTGAAAACTGGCTCAGAGTTCATCTGCTTAGCTGTCTTTCTCTCCTAGATGAAGCCACTAAAATAGCCACTACCGTTTTACTTTTCTTTCTCATTGAAAGTACTCCTTGACCAGTACGTCTGTGCTCTTTTTGTGTGTATCCTCTTTCCTCTTAAACCCCAGGCCATCGTGGCAGATGGCCACTCACACTGAGCCTGGTTCTGCTGGAGGTTCCTTCCTGTTAAAAGGGAGATTTTCCTCTCCACTGTCTCTACATGCTCATCAAGGAGTGAATGCTGCCAAGTCACTGACTCAATGCAATCTGCTGGGTTTCCTTAGATAGAAAAACTTTTTAACCAATTTGAATAATAAGGTGGTTTACTCTCCTCTGTACATCCTGTCTGACACAGACCACGTTTCTTGTTCCTGATTGGTCTCACTTGCATCCCCCCCATATAAACCTCCTGCTGATGCTCCTTTCTTCATCTGTTACTACCTCAGACGGATCTCATGTTCATGCTTTCTAGAGGTTGTCAACTCTTCATTCACCTGATGTTGGTTGTCTAATAACACTGGCAGTGTTGCTGTTGGACTTCCCAGCTTGTAAACCTATAATTTTTAGGTATTATTTCCTCCTAAAAGTATTCACACCCCTAGCATTTTTAAACCTTTTCTCATGTTAGAACCACAGACGTTTAAGTCGTAGACCAACAGAATGTAGTGCTTCATGTGAAGTTAAGAGAAAACCACTTAAACGTTTGGTGTTCATACTCTTCCAGTCAAAAATTTTAGAACCTCTTTCATTTAAAGCAAGGAACACAGCAGACAGAATAGGAAGATATATGTTTAAAGCTGGTTCTTCAAGCTGTAGACATCACATGGAAGAATTTTCAATCCATCATCTGAAAGAAGTATGATAAAACTGCCAACCTACCAAGACATGGCAGTCCACCTAAACAGACTGACAGGACAAGGGGGGCATCCATCTAAGAAGCAGACAAAATGCCCCTGGTAACTCTGTTGGCATTACACAAATCCGACCTTTATGGAAGAATGGCATGCCTGTTGAACTGCGGAAAGAAAGCCATGAAGAGTCATGTCTGCAGTTTGCCAAAAGCAATGCAGGGAACATAGTAAACATGGGGAAGAAGGTGCTCTGATGAGATTAGATCAAGTTTGAACATTTGGGCTGGCAGAAAATGAACACTCCACATCTCCCTGAATGCACCATCCTCGCGCTGAAATATGGTGGTGGCAGCATCATGCTGTGGGGAGGCTTTTCTTGAGCAGGGACAGGGAAGCTGGTCAGAGTTGAGTAAATGGAGGCTGCAAAACACTGGAACAGAGGCTGTCCTACAAATACACTGAAGTTTGTGGTCGTAACATGACAAGCATGAAGAAGTTCAAGAGGTAGGAATACTTTAATCATTTTGACCACATGTGGATTACAAAAGATCCAATAAATTCAAACCTGTGCACCTAATTCTTTTAAAAAATGTATTAAAAGTTGTTTGTTTTTGATTTTTTTCCCAATAAAAATAATACTTCAAATAAAAAATTAAAAGCCACAGAATGTATTATATGCCTGATGGGTTCATGTAAACCTCTCACTGGAATTGTAGTTTGATGAAGAAAAGAACAACATCCTGTACCTAATGGGCCCGTTGGTGTAAATTTCGGCTTTCATCTGGTCTCTTCCAGAAATTTCTCCATAGTCTCCGACATTCCAAACGGTGTAGTTCTTCACAGCAGCACAGGATTCAAAGGAGCAGGTCCCACACTGATTGAACTGCATGCACTCTGAAACAAACCCAGAAGACTTTGACTGTTTACAGTTACGTTTATCTAGATTAGTAACTATTTATTAATATATAACAATTTCATACAAATAAATGCAACCCATCTGAGGTAAAAGGAGCATTAAACCAATACAATCAATAACAAATAACCCAGTTTGTTTTTCTATTCTTTAATCACAAGTAAAATAATAAAAAACAAAAGATTACAAAACCAGCATCTGTGGAAACGTTTCCAATTTTCTTTTTCCTTTTATGTCTTTTCATTTTGTAATACAGGTCCTTCTCAAAATATTAGCATATTGTGATAAAGTTCATTATTTTCCATAATATAATGATGAAAATTTAACATTCATATATTTTAGATTTATTGCACACTAACTGAAATATTTCAGGTCTTTTATTGTCTTAATACGGATGATTTTGGCATACAGCTCATGAAAACCCAAAATTCCTATCTCACAAAATTAGCATATTTCATCCGACCAATAAAAGAAAAGTGTTTTTAATACAAAAAACGTCAACCTTCAAATAATCATGTACAGTTATGCACTCAATACTTGGTCGGGAATCCTTTTGCAGAAATGACAGCTTCAATGCGGCGTGGCATGGAGGCAATCAGCCTGTGGCACTGCTGAGGTCTTATGGAGGCCCAGGATGCTTCGATAGCGGCCTTTAGCTCATCCAGAGTGTTGGGTCTTGAGTCTCTCAACGATCTCTTCACAATATCCCACAGATTCTCTATGGGGTTCAGGTCAGGAGAGTTGGCAGGCCAATTGAGCACAGTGATACCATGGTCAGTAAACCATTTACCAGTGGTTTTGGCACTGTGAGCAGGTGCCAGGTCGTGCTGAAAAATGAAATCTTCATCTCCATAAAGCTTTTCAGCAGATGGAAGCATGAAGTGCTCCAAAATCTCCTGATAGCTAGCTGCATTGACCCTGCCCTTGATAAAACACAGTGGACCAACACCAGCAGCTGACACGGCACCCCAGACCATCACTGACTGTGGGTACTTGACACTGGACTTCTGGCATTTTGGCATTTCCTTCTCCCCAGTCTTCCTCCAGACTCTGGCACCTTGATTTCCGAATGACATGCAGAATTTGCTTTCATCCGAAAAAAGTACTTTGGACCACTGAGCAACAGTCCAGTGCTGCTTCTCTGTAGCCCAGGTCAGGCGCTTCTGCCGCTGTTTCTGGTTCAAAAGTGGCTTGACCTGGGGAATGCGGCACCTGTAGCCCATTTCCTGCACACGCCTGTGCACGGTGGCTCTGGATGTTTCTACTCCAGACTCAGTCCACTGCTTCCGCAGGTCCCCCAAGGTCTGGAATCGGCCCTTCTCCACAATCTTCCTCAGGGTCCGGTCACCTCTTCTCGTTGTGCAGCGTTTTCTGCCACACTTTTTCCTTCCCACAGACTTCCCACTGAGGTGCCTTGATACAGCACTCTGGGAACAGGCTATTTGTTCAGAAATGTCTTTCTGTGTCTTACCCTCTTGCTTGAGGGTGTCAATAGTGGCCTTCTGGACAGCAGTCAGGTCGGCAGTCTTACCCATGATTGGGGTTTTGAGTGATGAACCAGGCTGGGAGTTTTAAAGGCCTCAGGAATCTTTTGCAGGTGTTTAGAGTTAACTCGTTGATTCAGATGATTAGGTTCATAGCTCGTTTAGAGACCCTTTTAATGATATGCTAATTTTGTGAGATAGAAATTTTGGGTTTTCATGAGCTGTATGCCAAAATCATCCGTATTAAGACAATAAAAGACCTGAAATATTTCAGTTAGTGTGCAATGAATCTAAAATATATGAATGTTAAATTTTCATCATGACATTATGGAAAATAATGAACTTTATCACAATATGCTAATATTTTGAGAAGGACCTGTATATGTATGTTTTGGGGTTTTTTAACCTAATAATTTCATTTTTCCTGATCAACAAATACATTAAATAACAAAATCCTGATCTAGGAAGTTCTAGAGGACAAAAAGGCAGTGAAATGCCATGTTTACGTTTATTATATAGGTGTGGATTTATCTCTATGTGCTGTCAGTAACTCGAAGTCCAAAACAATCAAGTGAATGTTTCAACATGTCAAATCAAAGCTAAGTCAAAATCTATTCAAATACATTTTAAAAAGTCTTATTTTTCATAAAATACTGAATTTTATCCTTAGATTAAAATGAGGAATATTTGTCCATATTTATCCTGACCTAGAAAAGAACAGAAATAATAAAATTACCTACTTTTCTACAGACACCATTTTGCCAAAAGTATTCACACCACTAAAACAATGAATTCTGGTGGACCTTATAGATTAGGGAAAGTATGTCTTCAAAGTTTATGTACATGTACAAGTAGACAGATATTTTCGGCAATATCAGTGTAGAAATACTGGCAGGCCACATTTCTGAATTATTTTAACTGACCTCTTCAACACTCATTAAACTAACTTTTCGTATTCTGCCGTAAAAACCTTTAGTTTTCAGTTTTAGAGTGACGTCAAAGTCAAACTACTTGTTTGTGAGAACAAACCCAGCCAATAAAGCTGATTCTGATTCTTTTACATGATGCTTAAGTGAGATCCAAAACATTTCTGATTTTACACATGCAGACATTTCCAGCAGCCAATTTCTAGGTTTCACAGATTCATTTTTTGCACTCTTTCTCTGCATTTAAGAACAAACATTTAATCTAAAATAATTTTTAAGAAGGTTTAATATTTAATGGGTAACATGGAAATTATATTCTATGTATCTTATTACTTTGCTAAATATGTGTTGGTGACTGTAGTTCAAGGTATGTTTATTAGTTTGAAAAATACTAACAAAATGTTACATTAATGATATCTGATAAACACTGTAGCCATTCATATAAAACCTCTGGTTTCTCTCCTGTGTTATTTCTATTTTCTTAGATACTGTCATAATGAATGAGGACTTGTATTTTGCTGTTTATTGTTTAAAATGACAAACTATCATTATAGTCATATTAATTTATGTAGGCCTTCCTTCTTTAACCATCTAGATTCCTATAAATAAGAAATTATTTTGTTATAAATAGTAAAAATTACCTCTTAAGCCTTGTTTATTTAAAAAATATAGGTGAGAATCTGGAAACACACCGAAAAAAGGCCTGAAAAATAAAACTGATTTCACATTTTTCATAGATTTAATCAGTTTAAAGGCACCTTGCTTTAGAGTCGACTAAAATAATACAAGCTCATCTGTATAGATGAAAAATGTCCCGTGTGTGTTCCTTTCTATTAATTTGAACATGTAGGAACCCCTCACTAAAATATAAATTAATCAGTTAACTGGGAAGAGTCTGAAAAAAAACGGAGGATTCCTTACTTTGATTGACAGCTTGGTAGTTGTTGCAGGTTTCATCGGGGATCCCCGTTTTATGGGCGTAGGCGTAGACTCTCAGGTGATCTCCTCCAAAACAAGAGCCCGCCCTCCCGCAGTCGATCACGTTCTGGACAGACAGGTAGGCGGACGGCCACGCTCCACCTCGCTTTATGTTGATGCGATCTTAAAATAAGAATATCAACCGTTGCCATAAAACCGTAGGTATTTCTTTTTTTCCTCTTTCCCATGGTTACCTGCCAGGGCGCTGGTGGCTCCCATGGCCCAGCAGGAGCCACAGTACTGGGGGATGTGCTGATTCCTGGTGACGCTCACATAGCTCTTTCCGGTGATGTTCCTCCAGTCCCACGACGGAGGAAGATCCAACGCTTTGATATACTCGTGTGGCCGAGCATGAGTCCTGCAATGTCAGAAAGGTAAGGAAGCAATTACTGTGAAACTGCAAATTGAAAAAGCACTTGCACAAATTAGAGCTCGGCACAGGTCTTTCTCTTCTTTTGCAAAAGATTTCTTCTTCTTAACACTGTGTGAGTGATCATGACTGCTTTTCCTGTGACATCCTGTGCATTCACCTGACTGACGATGTATGCTGATGACTGACATCTCTTCTAGGATGAAAATCCAACAGAAATCTAGTCATTTATTTGACTTTAGCATCCACATAAATAGTCAGATCTTTCAAAACTGACATGTTCAAATTAAAATCAGAAAACAGAAACACAACCGAGAAGTCAGGTAACTGTCTTCTTCTATAATCATTTCAATTGAGTAACAATGTTGAATGGTAAAAATTCTTTTGGAAAGTTGTGTAATGCACTAATTAGAGAGTAAATTGTGTGCCTCAATTAACGTAGTAAAATATTTGCCTCCAAGCCTGTTCAGAGGACATTTTGTATTCTAGGTAGGTGTGCTTTACCATCTTTTATGGTCACAAAACCTTTTCACTATTACCTAATGTAAATTCTTCCTGAATCTGGACAAAAAGACTGGCGGAAGATCTGCCTAAGAAGAAATCAGTTAAATTTTTGGCTTTTGGAAGAGAAATGGGCACACAGCATCACAGATGTGTTGTGCCTCTGTGTTACATCATATTTATACCCAAGGTAAACAGGAAGTCATCAATAAATAATTCAAAAGGTCCTAAAAACAACTTCAAAAAAGAATAAATTGCCAAAATGCATCAGTTACATCAAATCTATAGGTATTATCAGGTTGTGGGATCGTCTTGATTTTTACCTCAAATCAATATTTTTTATATAATTTTATAAGGGGCCCCACAATATTAGTAAAACATGTAATTATGATACAATTAATGTACATTAACCCATATTTTCTTTACTTTTATTCATCAAAATTTCCCCCCCAGTCTCTGCTTTAGCATCTCAGCTACTAACAATATAATATCAGATGTGGGCATCGAGGGCAACTGGGTCCCATCCAAAAGGAAAAATATATTACAAACATGCAGAACCCGAATGCTTTGCACTCAAAATACACTGCTCAAAAAAATAAAGGGAACACTCAAATAACACATCCTAGATCTGAATGAATGAAATATTCTCATTGAATACTTTGTTCTGTACAAAGTTGAATGTGCTGACAACAAAATCACAAAAATCATCAATGGAAATCAAATTTATTAACCAATGGAGGCCTGGATTTGGAGTCACACACAAAATTAAAGTGTAAAAACACACTACAGGCTGATCCAACTTTGATGTAATGTCCTTAAAACAAGTCAAAATGAGGCTCAGTATTGTGTGTGGCCTCCACGTGTCTGTATGACCTCCCTAAAACGCCTGGACATGCTACCAATGAGACGGCTGATGGTCTCCTGAGGGATCTCCTCCCAGACCTGGACTAAAGCATCCGCCAACTCCTGGTCAGTCTGTGGTGCAACGTGACGTTGGTGGATGGAGCGAGACATGATGTCCCAGATGTGCTCAATCAGATTCAGGTCTGGGGAACGGGCGGGTCAGTCCATAGCTTCAATGTCTTCATCTTGCAGGAACTGCTGACACACTCCAGCCACATGAGGTCTAGCATTGTCCTGCATTAGGAGGAACCCAGGGACAACCGCACCAGCATATAGTCTCACAAGGGGTCTGAGGATCTCATCTCGGTACCTAATGGTAGTCAGGCTACCTCTGGCGAGCACATGGAGGGCCGTGCAGTCCTCCAAAGAAATGCCACCCCACACCATTACTGACCCACTGCCAAACTGGTCATGCTGAAGGATGTTGCAGGCAGTAGATCGCTCTCCACGGTGTCTCCAGACTCTGTCACGTCTGTCACATGTGCTCAGTGTGAACCTGCTTTCATCTGTGAAGAGCACAAGGCGCCAGTGGCGAATTTGCCAATCCTGGTGTTCTCTGGCAAATGCCAAGCGTCCTGCATGATGTTGGGCTGTGAGAACAGTTGGTTTCTAACTGTTTGTGCAGACACATGCACATTTGTGGCCTGCTGGAGGTCATTTTGCAGGGCTCTGGCAGTGCTCCTCCTGTTCCTCCTTGCACAAAGGTGGAGGTAGCGGTCCTGCTGCTGGGTTGTTGCCCTCCTACGGCCTCCTCCACGTCTCCTGGTGTACTGGCCTGTCTCCTGGTAGCGCCTCCAGGCTCTGGACACTACGCTGACAGACACAGCAAACTTTCTTGCCACAGCTCGCATTGATGTGCCATCCTGGATGAGCTGCACTACCTGAGCCACTTGTGAGTCCGTCTCATGCTACCACGAGCGTGAAAGCACCACCAACATTCAAAAATGACCAAAACATCAGCCAGAAAGCATAGGTACTGAGAAGTGGTCTGTGGTCCCCACCTGCAGAACCACTCCTTTATTGAGTGTGTCTTGCTAATCGCCAAAGATTTCCCCCTGTTGTCTATTCCATTTGTACAACATCATGTGAAATTGATTGTCAATCAGTGTTGCTTCCTAAGTGGACAGTTTGATTTCATAGAAGTTTGATTTACTTGGAGTTATATTGTGTTGTTTAAGTGTTCCCTTTATTTTTTGAGCAGCGTAGAATAGCCAACCGGATATTGCATCCAAGCCTGGGGTTACAAGGCCAGATATTTTAAAACAACCAAGCATCAATCCGTATCCGCTGGTGCGTGGTCCTACCAAACTGTGGATTTACTTAGCATGAGTAAAAGATATTTGCGTGGGCAGGGCACCAAAACTGACTCTAGCCCAGGGGCCCAAGTCCTCCTGAATCCAGCCATTGCCCAAGCCATCTTTTGCAGCACACATTGATGTTGTGCCATAAGTGCTTTTTAAAACATTGTGCAACATTTCTTTTTATTATAGTTTTTGTTCATATATCATCAAGCTCTGTGATTTTTCAGCTGTAAAAAAGAGACTATATACAGTAAATAAAGCTTATTTAATAAAGGACATTTTTCCATTGTGGTGAAGAGAGAGCTGAGCCGAAAAGCAAAGCTCTCAATTTACTGGTCGGTCTACGTTCCTACCATCACCTATGGCCATGAACTTTGGGTCATGACCGAAAGAACGAGATCACGGATACAAGCGGCTGAAATGAGCTTCCTCCGTAGGGTGGCCGGGCACTCCCTTAGAGATAGGGTGAGGAGCTCGGCCATCCGGGAGGGGCTCGGAGTAGAGCCGCTGCTCCTCCACATCGAGAGGAGCCAGTTGAGGTGGCTCGGGCATCTATACCGGATGCCTCCTGGACGCCTTCCTCGGGAGGTGTTCCAGGCACGTCCCACCGGGAGGAGGCCCAGGGGACGGCCCAGGACACGCTGGAGGGACTATGTCTCTCGGCTGGCCTGGGAACGCCTTGGGCTCCCCCTGGAGGAGCTGGAGCAGGTGCCTGGAGAGAGGGACGTCTGGGCGTCTCTGCTGAGTCTGCTGCCCCCGCGACCCGGTCCTGGATAAGCGGAAGACGACGAACGAACGAACATTTTTACTAAAGATGGGATTTTCAATCCACTTAATAAATATACTCAGATTTACAGGCTAGATTTGGGTTCTGTATGAGATTATGCTGCTAGAAAAGAGAAATTAATTCCTTTAAGGGCCTTTTACACATCTTGACCAGTGGTGCCAATAACTGAACTGTATGAAAAGACAAAGGAAGCTGTTTGCACAGACTTAAAAATTAAATGGAAAAGTTTCTAATAAATCATTCATTTTTTCATTCTGTCATCTTATTCCTGCCACTGAATGAGTGTCGTGTCTTATTTCACCAATACTAACATCTGTGAGCTTATGTTTATTTTTATTTGAGTGAGTTAATATAATGACATATTTTTCAGGTAAAACTCCCAACGTTGCCTTCACATTGTTCTAATCTAAGATAGTAATTTTTAAAGCCAGTGCCAAATATCTGTCCGCCTCTGACTTTCACCCTGATATTATGGAGGAGACTGCAGACAGTCGGGGTCAAATTATCCTCAACAAAGTTGGTCGGCTGCAAGTTAGACCATGTTTGGCTTTTAGTTTCTGCCAAATGTAAACTTTGATCAGTAAGGTTTTCAGATCAGGCTCCCGTGATTCAGCTGCTGAGACAAATCATCTACTCTCTGTGATGTTTACTGTTGACATACCAGATGATTCCAGCAGGGGGCAACATTGAGTTTTCAGGCCGTTGTGGTTTGTCCTCAAACAAAATAAAACAGGCAGAATGAAAACGTTCTCCTCGTTGGTTGAACTAATCTTCCGTCAACAACATTGATTTTATGTTGCTATATCAGTTTTCTTTTGTCCGGACAACTTTGCTGCAGTCAACAGATCGACCTGTGAGTGGCGAGCAACAGAAACTCAGAGCAACACTGATGCTGCCACATGCAGTTTGCACCTACTGAGGGTGTAAACAAACAGAGGCAGCTCTCACATTATCCCTGAAAGAACAGACGAGTCCCAATTACAATGCAAGCAGAGTAAACTAAATTTAAACAAGCCCAACGAACGCATTGATTGGTTCTAAGAGACCAGGGTTCTGAAACCTGCTGCTCCGAATGGCTCTTAATAACTTTGGTTAAAAATGATTTAAAAAATAATAATAATTCAAATAATGCTTTTATTTGAATTTTATTATTATTTTTATTTAAATATACATATAACAAATACAGGTTTTTAGCTGTTTTTGTGTGTGTCATGCAATAGCATTGAATTTCCACAACAGTATGATGCTAAAAAGTACCTGAATTATTTATTTAGAACGATTTTTCTCATTAGGTTGGAAACTGTTTCTCTTCACAAATATTATCGTCTCAAAAGAAAATATGTCCCGGCTTTTTTTTTTTTTTTTTGTGCTAAAGTTTGGTTGTCTTTACTTTCAAACTTAATAATAGAAATAAGGTCATAGTTCCTCAAAAAATAGAAAAATTCCTATTAAAATGATAATTTAAAAAAAAGTTGTCTTTTGCAAAAAGGTTGTGTTACCTGTGCGGCTCTAAACGGGTTTTATTTAGCTGCAATGGGGGTAAAAATGTCTATTTGGGTTGCAAAGGTTGCAAACCTGTGCGAGCCAACCAAACCAGTTTAGAACAGGTTACAATCTCCATGCAACCAGGGAGGCTGGAGATGGGGAGAGAAAATATACCCTTGAACGCAACATGAAGCAGTACAATAGACAGCGGTGAAAAACCTTTGAGTTCAATTCACCTTTAAAGTTTAAAGTTTGATTTGGTGATATTACTAAACAATTTTATACGAACATCTCTTTCCCCAAAGGATCCCTCGACACCAGTAACTCCTAGAAGACATAGACTTGTCAACAACAAGCTGAAATCTTTTACCTGTGTCAGTGATCTAAATGTTACTTACTTGACTGAGTCTGGTCTGTCATCTTTAATGGGCTTGTAGCAGGGCGCTGACAGGTATTTGGCAGTACTGGTTTCCAGCGAAAGCGATGCTAAACAAAACAGCAGCGGGCAGACATTTAAAGTCGCCATCTTGACTCCTCCCTCTCCCTCTCCCTCTCTTCGCTCAGAGGTGAGGATGCGGTTATGGAGCGCCCTCTGCTGGCTGGAAACACCACAATGCCGCTATGCTCCATTCACTATAGAAGTGAGGTGAAATAAACTTAAAGAAATTACAAAACAAACGCGAAACTAAATAATAGACTAATAATAAACTAATAAAAGATTTCACAAAAGTCAGATTTGAAAAAAAATATACAGAAATGAATCAAAGATTTTATTCTAGAAAAGCTGCGGTAAATCAACAGAATCAAAGTACTTGGAAGCTGTTTTATATATAACAACTAAATAAATGGCCACAGAAAGTTGTTTTTTATTGGAGGGTGTGTTTGCACCTCAACCATAACTGAGCCAGTTTAGGCTAAACCTGACTCCTCCTTACTCCAACCAACAGGGAGGGAGGAAGGATCCCTCCCTGATAAACTAAGCCACTCTAACCATAAGCTTTATCAAAAAGTAAAGTTTTAAGCCTAGCCTTAAAAGTAGACAGGGTGTTTGCCTCTCGGACTAAAACTGGGAGCTGGTTTCACAGGAGAGGAGCCTGATAACTAAAGGATCTGCCTCCCATTCTACTTCTAGAGACTCTAGGAACCACCAGTAAACCTGCAGTCTGAGAACGAAGTGCTCTGTTAGGAACATATGGAACAATCAGATCTCTGATGTATAATGGAGCTAGATCATTAAGGGCTTTATATGTGAGGAGGAGAATTTTAAATTCTATTCTGGATTTAACAAGGAGCCAATGAAGGGAAGCTAAAATAGGAGAAATATGATCTGTCTTTTTAATTTTCATCAGAACTCTTGCTGGACATCCTTTGTGGACATCCTGATAGTAAAGAATTACAATAGTCCAGCCTTGAAGTAACAAATGTATGGACTAGTTTTTCAGCGTCACTCCTAGAAAGAATATTTCTCATTTTGGCAATGTTCCGGAGATGAAAGAAGGAAATCCTAGAAACCTGTTTAATATGGGATTTAAATGACATGTCCATCATATCCATCTTGGATATCCTTATCCTTCCTTTTTTGAGAGACATAGACAGATCACTTTAATTTGACTTGAATATTCGCTCCCTGGCTCCACCTGTGGATCTTTCTGTCTGCCTCACACAATATAGACACCCACTGTAACTCACACAATTGAACCTATCTGTAAAACATATTGTTTGGGGAACACAAACAGTGGGAAGTTATGGTCTAATGAGAAAAATACGGTTTTGTACTGCCGAAATAGTTAAAGAATGAGTATGGTACAGGTATTGGTGAAAATGTTTAACTAAAATATAGCCAGGGATGGATGATGTCCACTTTAATGGAAAAGTGGTTAATTACAATTTATTCCTAACATGTAGTCTTCCTAACATAAAATCTATACGCAAAATGTTTTAATTTAACGGTAATGATAAGTTTGTGAGGTTTTTGCCATTTCAGGCCGACTTTTAAACAGACAAACAAAACACGTGTTTTGTGAATTTACACAGGTTGGCCAGTAGATGGAAGTGTATATAATGACACACAACAGTCCAATAAAGTGACTTATATGTAAGTATGCCATCAACATCCACAAAGAAAAGAAAGCGCTTGAGTAGTTGTCTATTGTAGCGTTCATTGTGCGCTAAAGGTTCCATTTCACACCAATTTAACTATTAGACAATAGCAGCTCAGAGCACACAATGAGAAAAAATAGAGAAATATTAATATTAAAGCAGGACCAAGTACTTCAGTAGAAGGCAACTGGACTTCTCTTGTTTCTTGAAAACGTTTCACATCTTATCCAAAAGGCTTCCTAAGCTCTGAACATCGTTGGAAGTAACAGAGTTACAAATTGTAGTCAGAGTCATCACAGTAATAGGGCTGTTAAGGTCAATACTGGAGTCACTGGCCGTACCCTCTGTTGCTTGACAATCGAAACACGTCCATATTGATGCCATTAGAGTTGTTTTGGTCACATATTTAATTTCCCTTTGGGATTAATAAAGTATTTTTGAATTGAATTGAATGTCCCATGGTGTGAATTGCTGAAAAACCATCAGAGCTAAAGATTAGGTGATAGAAACATGTTTTTCCATGTTTAGCATAGATTGCTTCTTTTATTTCTCCTTAAAGCAGGACAGTGGAGCTGCAATTTCACATAATTTTCTTTTGATGGAACAAAACAACTGCAGCCCTCCAGTCACAGTTTCTTACTGGTTCTTATTACAACTTTTCTAGATGCCTGTTCTCTGGGAGCAACTAATTATGTACCTAGAAGAGATTTGCTAATGTGTCTCATTGGAAGGTGAGCAGAGTATGAAATGAGCTTTTTTATAGTTTAAACTCACACTAACAGGCAACACAAAAAACAAAATATATGATATCTCTACGTTTTAAATTGGATCTAAAGGGTACCGAATTTTTACAGCTAACAGATAACTCATAAGAACTTAATACTGAGACCAAACATGAAAAAATATCATTTAGAGCTGGGTTACTAACTATGTGCCCAACAAGAGATATCTCATTTAACATATGTAAAACCATAACTTATAAATACCGTATTGAGAAAGTCATTTAAAGTTGTGAGCAAAATATGTTAATTGTTTCAATATGTACCTAATATTTATGTCAGGGAAGATTAAAGCATAAACAGACAAAAAAAACATCCAGATAAATCAAGAAAGAAGTCATCTGATGGGTGAAAGCGTTGTGCCTTAGAAAAAATACATTGATCAATAAAATAATTGATCAACCAAATATACAAAAAATGAGCTGTATAAAATCAGATTAAAAAGACAGAAAAGCTAAAGAATGATAAATAGTCAATGAATGAACAAAGCTGATATTCAGATATAAATCACAAAGCTGCATTGGCAAATAAGATGATACCATAACTCTTTTCCAATGGTTATAATCAGTCTGACAGAGGGAGGTATCCCAATCATTGTGGTTTTTAGTATAACAAGGACCATTAGTGGGACCCTTTGTGAGGTGCCTTGAGACGACATTGTTGTAAATAAGCGCCGTTTAACTAAATAATCTGAACTGAAACTATCTCTGTAGTTATGCTGCAATAGGCTTCGGCTGCTGGAGGACATAACGACCACTTTCACCCTCTTTGCTACATTCTCACACTACTCTCCAATTTTGCATTATTTGCTGTTATTTCAGCTTTTAACTTTGTTCTCTTTTCTCTTCCTAGAAGCTACACCTGGCCTGACTCTGTGTCTACCTGTGACACCTTTCTAGAGAGGGGAATCGTCCGAGCTTCTGCTGGCAACAACTTAATGCTCACCCTCTACCGATGATCCACATAGCCCTCTCTTTCAGTGTTTAACCCTTTCTCTCTCCTAGACATGGAAATTGACTGAGCTTTTACTGTAACAAACTCTATGTGCTCTCTTTCAGACTCTAATCTTGAAAACTGGCTCAGAGTTTATCTGTTCTTTCTTTCTAGGTGAAGCAACTAAAGGAGCTACATCCATTAACATTTACTTTTCCTTCCCATAGAAAGTACTCCTGGATCAGTGCTTCTTTGTTCTCTTTGTGTCTCTGTTCTTTCTCTCAAACCCCAGTCGGTCGTGGCAGATGGCCGCTCACACTGAGCCTGGTTCTGCTGGAGGTTTCTTCCTGTTAAAAGGGAGTTTTTCCTCTCCACTGTCGCTACATGCATGCTCAGTATGAGGGATTGCTGCAAAGTCAACGCCAGTGACTGTCCACAGTCTCTACAAGCTCATCCAGGAGGAGTGAATGCTGCAAATCTCTGACTGGATGCAATCTGCTGGGTTTCCTTAGATAGAAAAACTTTTTATCCAATTTGAATAAATAACTAACTCTGACTGGTTCAATGGTTAGGATTAATTGGAATGTATGTACCTGACTTTTGTGAAGTGCCTTGAGACAACATGTGTTGTGAATTGGTGCTATATAAATAAACTGAATTGAATTGAATTGAATATGATGAAGATGAAGTAGCTTAGGATATCTATAAAACTGAGGATTTGCCCTCTCACAGAGCTCCAGGACATAAATAAACATATTATCCAATAGTTGTAAGCCTGCATATACAAACCTTTATAATTTGGTTACTGTATTATTGAATTCATTGATGGCACTTTATTTCTGTTTCCCCTTCCCTTTCCCTGCATAATACTGTCGTTTTTTGCAGAGATGCTTTTATTCGGGAGTAAATATTATATTGAGAGATGGATGAAACAGGAGGATGTATTTCTTTTATCATTTTCACTCAATACATGTTTTATAAATGTTGTTTGTCATTTATTAATTTAAAAGTCTGAAGGAATGCTGTCCACCTAAGTGGACATGTAAAAAATATTTTAAAAAGTAAGAAAAACAATAATGTAATATTTATCAATTTTGAAAGAGGATTGAAGGCAATGAAATGGCAACATGATTAAGTTATAATAAAAATATAAAACTACACAATTTGACGTGTTAAATCATATTTTCCTTGTTTATTTCCTCAATGATTTTAATCCTCATTGAAAATAAGTGGTAGAGAGCTGCCTTTTTTGCACACTTAGCAGGAAACTTTTTTAAATGAGCACACTTAGTTCCCTGTTAAAATCACATTAAGCTTAATGCAACATAAATGACTGGGTGTGTTATCGTTGTAAATAATCAGCTCTTAACAAGGTTATCACATTACTGGAGGAGGCCTGAACATCTCTGCATCCAGTATTTCTAGCAGGGAAGCAATAATACTTGTGTTTTAAATGACTGGAGATTAAATCTGCATCGGCCACCAAATAAAGCCTGGAGAGAGAGGGAACAAAGAAACTACTGAGAAGAAAATACAAAAAAGACAGTGAGCATAGAAAGTTGGTTTAAAAATGAACTTACTTGATGCCAAGTCTATTAAACTGAACTTTTTTTTAATATATATATGACTTCTATTTTGACTTTGTCTTTTTTCTAGATTTTTTCGTTACTTTTGGTACACTTCCTGTTTTAGTTTTTCAGAGATCCCTCTGTTTCCCTAATGTTTACTTAGGCCAGGGGGCCTCCGACCTGCGGCTCCAATGTGGCTCTTAATAACTTTGGCCAAGAAGAATGGAGCAATGCTAAAAATGTAAATGGTCATTTAAAATGCAAGCTTCAGCAGCATTTCCTAGGCTTAAAGAAAAATGTGCATACAATTCCCACAAAGAATGACACTAAGGAATAATTTTTTATTATGTACTTGGTTTTTTCAATACTTTGCAAACTAGCTGCTTTTTTTTCCTGTTATTAATAATTTGTAAATGAAAATACCAGTATCTCCCTTTCGTTTTGGTGCTTGTTGCATCAGATTCCCTGACGTAAATTTTGTATTCAGGAGAATAAAAAGAGTTCTCTGAGGGAGGCTGAGGTTTGATCGACTTTATGAAAACATAAACAGTCCTTCACAACAAAGCGAACACTAAATTATGACTGAGCATCAGAAAATTGACGCATGTGTAATTGAAAAGAAGGAGCCTCAGTGTACCCAGAAGGAGTCGCTGACCTCAGATTATTTATTGCCCTGCATTTAAACCTGCAGCGCACAAACTTTACTCCACAGACATTTCACTCAAATATTTAGCTGAAACTCTATTTTAAATCACGTATTGTATTTTCTTTGAGTGGAGATGTTCCGTCCCGTGAAGTGCTGTAAAATCCCATCAAACTTCAACCCCTGGGATCATCACTGCTGCGTTAAAAGCTACACTCCATCCCTGATTTGGTGCCTCTTCAAAAGCAGAAACTGCTCTCAATAATGCAGGTAAGAGGGTCAGTCGGTGGGGCTGTAAATATTTTAAAACGTAATGTGGTGTTACAAACAATCTGTGAAATCCTTTCGATGAGACCAACATCCGTTATGTGTGCATTAACATGAACTTCTTCCTGTTTTTTGAACAGGGGAGGCGACAAAAGGCTAAATACACGTCAAGCATCGTTTAAGTGGAAGCATTTCTCTGCAACAATTTGCAAGTATTGTAAGCGGAAAGACCTGCTCCACTGTGCAGCACACAAACAAAGAGGACAACCATGCAGCTGTGTTATCATAGAAAATTTAATAAACTAAACTCTGTGAGCTGTAGAAATACAGCTCTGAAAATTAGAATAGCATAACAAAATTCAATATTACATCTCTTTATTTCCCCTGACTAACTCTGCCTTGTCTTATCATCACTTTATGGAAACATTTAGTTTTTGTAATGTCAGTTTTTTCCTTTATTTTCTCTAATTATTAATGACTGTCTTTGCAGTGGCATGGTGTATAATGCTGTGGATTTTCTTTGTACCTTTCTCATAATGTTGTACAATGAGATCCTTTTGTTTATTTGTAACCTTTCTGCAAACTAAGGCTTTAACTTAAGCATGTAAAATTAGTAAAAGATAAATGTCACATCAGTAGGAAAAAATCATAGTGACCATTATATTATATTGTGCATTTGAACTTTGTCTCAATCTCAGGTGGTGCTTAAACATTAGAATTTTTTTTGTGTGTTTTACAAATATAATACAGGTTTTGAAAATCTGAAATTATAGGTTTTGAGATCAGATTGCAACTAACAAAATACCTCTTTAGTTTAGCATCAAAACCTAAACTACGAGACCATTACCATGTTCAGTATCATCTGCCACCCATGGTGTACAGCCGTATTTCCCCACAGTGCTTAGACTACCAACACCACAGGGGGGCACTCACCACCTCTGATTGGTAATGCAATAAAAGCAATAGAAAACTTGCACTTAAGGCAATTGATGGACGTTTTGTTTCCATGTTGCGACCCCATGCCACTCTGGGTAAAAAGCCCCGTGTTTTTTTTCTGAACCACCACTGGCCATGAATATTCTGCTGAAAGCTGGAACAACAAGATCGAAGGATCTAACCCAAAAAAGAAAATTCCTGTCTGCCATTATTGAGTTTCTTCTTGAAAAGGACCTGGCACATGTGCAACGTGCAATGACAGTAAAGTTTTTATCCATTTCTTGCTTGTTTCTCCAGTGTATTGTCCCCATTATTGCTGCTCCTTGTGTTTTCGATTCAGATTTCTTTCACCGTCCATGTTCATTTTTAGTAAGTTTGGACTCTTATTATTTTAATAAATTCATATTTTAACCACTCCAAATGTTGCCTGCTCCTACATTTGTCTTCTACTCCCCCAACTCTAAAAATAACCCACATTTTTTTGTGCTATCCTGGGGTTGATATTCTTAGTTTTTAATTCAAAATTTTTTATCATCACATCAAAATTGTTATTGTTAAAAACTTGGAAAACGATAAGTTTATTTAATTTTGTTTTTAAAAATAAGTGTCAAACATCAGTGTATCATCAGTAAATTCCCTTTTGATGTTTCTGATGTGTGGTTAAAGTCATAATTGGAGTGCAAAAGCAAGAAACAAACATAAATTAGGTTATTTTATAAGTTAAATATAATGCAAAGTGGAGTTGTCAGGTTTTACATATGAAAGCCCAATTACAAACATATTTATCTGCATTCCTGAAGAGTGGATCTGTCCTCCACCACCACAGAAAAAAGCCCACTTCAGAAGTCCAACCTTTAGAGTGCGTGGAAACTGCATCCATGTAAATATTGTACGCACAGTTTGGATTTCACTCGTGGATCAATACTGAAGCAATTTGTACTCTAATCTCATCAGCTCTGCTTTCTTCTTACGGCAGCCAGGTCAGCCTTGGATCTTTAGTCAAAAGAAATTCAGCATTTTGAAGGATTTTCTCATTAATAAATTACTGTAGGATGGATCCTGTAATATCAAAATGTTTAAAAGATAATCAATTTGTGCTTTTTATCCAAGTAATTTGAAACTTTGCATGTGTTTTTGTGATGAACTAAAACCTCTTGGGAACACAAAGAAGAAAGAAAAGTCTTTCAGTGGTTGGGGGATTTAATTTAGAGACAGATTTATTTATTTTTAAGGGCTGCTTTTTAATAAAAATCATCTCCGGACTCTTACCATACCTGTTATGTACTGAGTTTCTTAACCTTTTTTATATAAAACTATCATAATTGTGTTATCTATCTGTTTTTGCAAGTTTGGGACATAAAAATCAGGAAGCAGAATTGTTTTTTGTTACTTTCCTTATTTTGCTGCAAAGTCTGGTAGAAATACAGAACATGCTGATTAGAATTTGACGTCCACTCATCATTAAAACGAATGTCACCATTCTTTTCTATGGTGGACTATAACTACATAAATCAGGAAGGATACAGGGTGAAATAAATACTGACTTTTATTGAACTGAAAATCACAAGATTTACAAATAGACTAACAGGAAACAACTAGAAGACAAACAAGAGACAAGCTGGCATAGAGAATGAAGAAAAAGAGGCCAATCTGACAAGATAATAAAAAGACCTGGAAGTTATATACATAGGGAGGAGTGATTACTGAATAGGGACCAGGTGGCTTGAACAACTAAACAGCATGACCAAACACACAAGTGGGAACTAGCAGTGACAGGTGTGACAGAAAAACAGGAAGTAAACAGAAAAAATTGCACAACAGAAACCAGATTACCAAAAGGTAGACAAAAACTCCAGCTCAATTAGAGCCCGAATCAACAAAACAAAAATAGATTTAAAAAAAAATGGAGTTGATCCATAACATGAACATAAAGTATTTCACACCATGACAGTACACCTCTCTCAAAGGGATGTCTCCGGATGAACACAAGAGTTCTAGCAGACTGTCCACATGCCACCAGTTCCATCTAGGAGTCTTGGGAGGACAACTTTGAAGTTGCCAGATCCACTGAAGAATCTCAGGAGGAGAACCCATAGGATGCTGGAACCTTCGAGGAAGATGGGGAGAATTTATTAAGGAATTGCTGGATACAATGATCCAAACTGCACCTTCAAACAGAATCTAAACTAACAAATGAAAAGAAACTTACACAACAAAACCCCAAAATGATCACGAGGACCTTAAAGTTATAAAAAATTATTGAAACCCTTAATTTCTCTCAAAAAGGTAATTGATCCTGTTTTACTAATGATATTTCCGAAATTCTGAAAAGGTGCGTATTAGGCTTCATTTGACCCAGAAATGTAACCAATAAGTTCCATCTCAAGGTTCCGATGAACAATAAATCAAAGACAAATGTTTCTTCTCAGAAGGCCTGGACTTCAAACAGCACAAACAAATCACTGGCTGACATGTTTTGGGGCTGCTTTATTGATTGTCTGTGGCTCCGAGAGCTCCCACATGGACCTTGAGCAGTGAAAAATCCAGCCGGTCTGGATTGCCGGTGAAAAGTGCAACTTCAGGCCAGAGGTTTGCTGGTTTTAGCTGTTTACATTTGTTATTTTTGTAAACTGAATCGCCTCTTCTGGTGATTCATCACAAGCAAGACCTTTGCTGCTGTAAATTTCCTTCCTCAGAAGCACAGGGAGGGTCATTGGGGATTGTTTTTGGCTACTCCCATCATTCCCTTCCACCTCTGCTCCTCTTGCAATGTGCATTGCAGAGAAAAACATCAGTGTGGTTTGTTTCCTTGTCAATAAAATCATAAAAAGTAGAAGTAAAAGAAGATTTATTAGTGTACTTCTTGATTTTATGAAGCATGTACTCAGCTTGTTTTATATACATTGACCCTATGAGTACAGATAAATAATCTTAAGTAAGTGCTGGAGTGTTTCTATCAATGCTGATTATGATGAGATGTATAACTTGAGTACACATTTTGGGAATTTTCTAATTGTCAAATCGTTTTCCCTGCAAGATATTCGCAAGAATCAAATTGACAGATAAAATGACAAAAAGCTCTAGTAGCTTAATTGTCAGTAGATGTTTTAAATGAAGGGAAAAAGTTGAAACTATGTCTTAAATTAAGCTCCAGTAAACACTGTATGAGTCAGCACAAGCTTTCTGTATACACTGGAGCTTTTTAATTATATTTTTTATTTTGGATGATTTTATGACTCAACCTGAAAAAAACGAGAGGAAAAACATTATTAGTTTGGGTATTTTTATGTTTACCACCAAATCTTATTCTGTTACGTGAAATGAGAAACTTTGTTGGCAACAGGAAAACATCCACAGTGAGCAACTACATCCTTTGCTGAAGATTTTCTATCCTAATGAGGGTCTTTCATGATGACAGGACCTAGATCCGCAGGGAAAAACTGCTTTCTGAACACAGTAAGAGGATGTGAGTAGTGGGATGAAAAGTTCAGTGGGGAAAAAATGGTCGTCTTTTCCATTTCCTGCTCCAGCTAATTCAGGATGTTTTAAAGTTGTAGTTCTATAAGTCCGACTGTGATGTAGCTTCAGTGAGTCAATCATCCTACTGACGTCAAAAGGCTCAGTGATGTTAAACCATTCATAATTAATTTTTTCAAAATGCTGTATTTCCAAGCAGTCAGACTTGTTGTGATCTTTAAAAATGGTCATGATCAGTAGCTCCAGGTTTTCTGAAGGTCTTTCAGAGCTTTTAATTAGACTTTTTGATGCTTTTTTAAACTTATTTTCCAATCAAGTTATTATATCTGACAATGACAGAATATTTTGTGCAGTGTATGAATGTTGTCTCTTTAGCAAAACATTTTAGCAAAGACCTGTCACAGGACCTGATAGACAGTGTTGGGAAATGGCATTTGCCCCCTTATAATATTTTTTCTTGCTTTTTGTCATACCTATATGTTTTCTTTTTTAATGCTTTTTTGCCACACTATAGTGGCCTTCATTTTTCTATTTTTTTCAACAGTAAGCTGACAGAAAAGAGACGAAGAGAGGGCAAAACGTAGCAAAGATCACCTGGACCGGCAGTCAAACCTGTGACAGGCTGCATTAAGGACGGAAGCCTCTGAATATGTGTTGCACGTTTTACCCCTGGCACCATCAGACTTACTTGTTTAATTTCAACAAACAAATGTTCATGTCAGACAAAAATAACCTGAATAAATAGAAAAATCTGCTTTTTTTATAATGATTTCCTTTATTAATGGGGAACAACTATACAAACCAAACCAAACCAAAACAAATGGGTGCCATGTGAAAATATAATTGCCCCCTTTCTAAATCATGAATTAAGTTTGATTACTCTGACTTTTCTGGTTCTGATTCATTAGCCAGATCTGAGATGAGTTACTGCCACACCCATGAAATCAAGAAATTACTTCAAGAGAACCTGTATGGCAACATGAAGTAGGCTAAGGGATCTCAAAAACCATCACATCATGCCTCAATCTGAGGAAGATCAGAGAAAGTCACTGACATCTATCACTTTAGAAAGAGTTACAAAGCTATTTCTTAGGCTGCGAGACTCCACAGTGAACCACAGTGAGAGCCACTATCCACAAATGGAGAAAACTTGGAACAGCAGAGAACCTTCCTCAAAGGTTAAGGCTTATCAAAATTACTCCAAGAAAGGATAGAGGACTCATCCAAGAGTTCACAAAAGAAGCCAGAACAATATCTTAGGCATTGCAGGCCTCATTTACCTCAGATAAGGTCAGTGTTCACGATTTAACAATAAGAGACAGACCGGGCAAAAATGGCCTCCGTGGGAGAGTTCAAAGGGATAAACCACTGCTGACTAAAACTAAAAACTTGTCTCACATTTCCCAAATTACATCCAGATGATCCCCAAGACTTTTGGGGAAACATTCTGTGAACTGATAAGACAAACCTGGACCTTTTTGGATAGAGTGCATCCCTTTATATCTAGTATAAAACTAACTAAAACTAACATTTTAGAAGAACATCACACTAGCAGTCAAAATGTATTTATAGATGGGGTAGGCTCTGTAGCAATAATACACGACAGGTTGATATTAGTTTATATAGTTATAACTAATTATAAACACTGCTAACTGGGTAACTTGCAGATTGTACATTATTGTATTTGATGTGATAAATCACAACTAGCTGAGGTGGAGCAGGACCAAAGTGCAACCAGGAGGACAGGAGTCGCATGATGAGTCGAAGAGTTTTAATCTAACCTAACTGAAGAACCTACAGAACAGAAACACGAGCAGGTACCCGGAGACATGGAACAGGGAGGTAACTGTATGATCCTGTGGAGATTAATGAAAAGCAGAGGGTATAAATACTAGGGTAGGGAGGAGAATGGACCAATGAACAAAGCAGGTAATCAGAGGGAATCAAGAGCAGCTGGTAGAAGATACATGGCAACTGAAGGAGAGAGGCTAATTAACTCAGATGATCAGGGTGTCCAGGGAAAAAACAAAACATCTAAGTGAACAGAAATAAGTAAAGGAAATATAAACTAACACACGCCACAAGAAAGCAAATGTAAGGTTTTCCTAATTTCTCAATCATGTCTTGATGATTCGTGATTGTTTAAAATAAGTAATAGTTCATCTATCAAGTCGTTTCCCTAACTGTCTCCTTGTAGATGTAAAGGCAAAATATCAGGTGGAGAGAATTAATAATAATATAATATTTTATTTCTGCTTTATTTATAAATCCTGGCTTGAGTCAGCAAAGGTAGAAGGTTGTGATGTTATTGTATCGCTGAAAGAAAACCAACAAACTCCAGAACTGGAAACAAAACCTCCTGTAGAACAAAACTCAAGGGGGGCAGCCTGAGAGAGAGAAAAAACGAGGTCAATTATTTTCTGTGTTGTGAAAGGAAACATCTGCAGCTGCTACAACGGACATCCTCCTATGCAGGTCACAACTCGCATCACAGTGATGCTGTTTAGCTTATATGCTTCCAATTTACTGAGTGAAATAGTGGCTGTAAAGAGCAGTAGAAGAAAGAAGGGTTAGAGCTGTTTGGGTTGACCTTTCAATTATGAGACCTATCTGTTTACCGTATTATAAACTGGATGTGTTTTTGATAGATCCTTCATGATTAATGCATTAATTGAAGATAAACTTTCCTGCCTCCGAGCTAAAATGTATCAGACCTGCTCTAGTGCCTTACAGAAGTGTTCAAACTCCTTGAGCTTTTTCACATCTTTTCACATTAAAGCCAGAGTATTTTACTGAGGTTCTATGTCATATACTAAGTAGTGTAAAATTGTGAATTAGAAAGAAATTGAGGCATGGCTTTTACGTTTTTACAAATAAAAAACTTAAAAAAGGTTTGGGGTTTATCTGGATTCAACTCCACTGAGACAATACTTTATAGAACAAGCTTTAGCTGCAATTACAGATGCAAGTATTTTATGGTATGTCTCAACAGGCTCAAGCTCAGTCAGAATGGATAGAGAGCAACTATGAACTTTTTCAAGTCTTGCCACAGGTTATCAATAAGATACTGACTTTGACTTGGTCATTCTAATACATGTATATGTTTGACTCAATTATAGCTCTAGCTGTAAGTTTAGGGTTATTGTCCTGCTGGAAGGTAAACCTCCCATCAGCTCTAAATAGATTCCCTGTTCCTGTTGAAATAAAAGCATTCCCACACCATGATGCTGCCACCAACATGTTTCACTATGTTGATGGAGTTTTCAGGGTGATGCACTTAGTTTTCCTCCAAATATGGCATATGCCCCTTTTTTCTTTACACTTAAAGGTTTTACAACCTTGTGGACATTTACTATATTTACTATAGCAGTCTTGCTTTATTATGATTGGTCTTCCAATGCATGAAAAGGTCAGACTGCACATGGATGTAAATTAAATGGAAAACCGTTTACAAAAAGGGTAAGACCATGTTGCCTCCATTCCTAGTCAATCTTTGCTCTCAATCCCTTTTCTCAAGTTGTAAAACCTTCTTTGTGGAAGATGGATTTATACCAGTAGACGTCGCTGTTTGTCTTTAATAAGATGCAAAATATAATGATAAGTCAACGTCTCATGAAGTCGCTGTGGAAGTGAACGTCCTCATTTCATGTTCTCAGCTTTAGAGTCCTGAAATGATCATATTAAAGTATAGGAAAATACTGAAATCGCAGCTCAGGTCATAGTTTCTCTACCTTTTTTAAATGTTTGCGGTATTTTTTAACTCATCTCCTGGTCCCACCTCTTGGTTCCAATTATCTCCGGGGGCTGTGCAGATCTCCAGTCGCTCATCTATGATTGGGTGAGGAGGCTGCCACTCTCAGGCTCGTCTGGGATCCTCCTGTTGGACAACGGAGTCAACAGCAGAAGTCAGAAAGTCAAATTTGTGTAACGGGGCTTCCAGACACAGATGTGGAGTTATCCGCTGTTTCTGGGTCTTATTCCAACCATCGAGAGCTGGGGAGCGTAACAAAGACTGATTAGTAGTTCTTTAGTTTCTAGTTAAAGTTTTTGTGGTTCTGAAGGAGGTTAATTGGACTTGAGGACTTGTTGGCTGATCTCTCCGGTTCTTTAGCACGCCGCTCCAGTCTGCGTACCTGAATCCGCCACCATGACCTCAGCGCATCTCTGCATCTAAAACTATCATGCTGGCTACATTAAGGGGCGACACCCCCTGCTGTGGCGACCCTCGGTGAATGCGCTTGTTCCCTTCCTGTGGAATGATCGGAGTCCAGGTGTCTGCAGCAGCGGAGAGCCGATGTGGCCGCTCGGAGGAGCCAGCCGGGAACTGACGGAGCGCATCAGACTGGGAGGCAAGAGAGAGCCTGACCACAGAGGGGACAATCTCCGGCTTCTTTTACCTGCACCCTATACGGGCCGCCCGGAGCCATGGCCTCTCAGATGGTGTGCGGGCTGATCTTTAGGCTGCTGCTGCCCATTTGTCTCGCAGCTGGTGAGTTTCCTCTTTATTTCCTCAGAAGAACTCAAAGATGATGTTTGTAGGATTAGCTGCTTGATCAGAGGGCCTTAAAAGTATGCAGAAAATATGACAAATATATCCAGGATTTATTCCTGGGCTTTCAATAAGGATATAACGTAGCATGTGTGATTCATTTATATTGGACTTTTTGAAAAGCTTCTTAAGGGTGAACTGAAGTGAAAAATATGCGTTTAAACTTATATTACACTATGCTGAGTTCAAACCTGTTGAGGCTTTCCCTCAACCCCATGGCATGATGCTGCCACCACTATGTTATGTTTCAACATCTATCTATCTATCTATCTATCTATCTATCTATCTATCTATCTATCTATCTATCTATCTATCTATCTATCTATCTATCTATCTATCTATCTATCCTTTGCTACCTGCTTTTCTAACAAGTTTGTGCTCCAACTCACTAGCTTCAATCCTTCCTTAGTACAACCGGCTCATCTTCTAAAATCAATCAGTCATTTACACTTGAAATATACATTTTGTTTGGCTCATGACTTCCCAGTTTGCAACATTTCTTAAACGTCCTGAACCTTTAGAAGTTCTTTAGTCTTCTCTCTCTATTTGTTTTCTGAGCAGCTGGACTTTTTGTAATGTTCAATAGTAGATCTGTAGGCTCTTTGTTGTTTAAAAGACACAACATTTTTGATCGGTAATTGTACTGGGCCACAGAAAATATATCCCGGGGCACGTGTCCCAGTAAAATGGGTAAATTATAAAATCTAATAAAACTGCTGTTAAAGTAATGTGGCAACATATTTTATCATTTTCTAACATGGTTCACTGTGATGGTTATTTTTTGTTACCTCTTCTCTGACCCTTCAGTCTGTGCTGTATATATTCTCCGCTCTCATCCACCTCTCACTATCGCTCTTTGCTCTCAAATCTTCCTACCCTCCCTGAGTGTTTTACCACTGAACATTTCTGAAACGACAACAAAAATACTTTTCATAGGACTAAACAAAAAGGAAATAGGTCAGTGATACATAAAGCTGATTACAGCAATCTGTCCAGTAAACCTAAGGAACACAAAAACAAGACTCCCACTCTGAAACAGGTTATTTTTAACTTCCAGATATGTTATGGTTATTTTAGCACCTACGTCAGTGACTTGTTTTAAATTTTCTGTATCGTTTAATTTGTTCATTGTGTTTTTAATAATAATGCTTGGTTTTTGTGAAGCAATTTTATTTTTTACATGGGTTTTACAGTCTCTCTGCCCGTAAAATGAAAAGTCAAAACTGTAACTCCACCATTTGACCTACAAAAAATTTTATTTTTGTTACAAAAAAATGGTCTATTAATGAAAATTAGGGTAAGTTTCTGCTGTTGAGAAATTTCAAGAACAGCACAGTACCAGTATTAATAAAAATATCAATTATAATGTAACCAGTTATGCATGATGTCCATTTTAGTTGACAGATGATTATTTACAGTTTCCTCCCAACATAAAGTCAGTATTTGAAAAAGTGTGCATGATTATTTTAGTCCTTGGTTGTTCACTGATCTTGACAATTATTTTTTTACCCTATTTAAGGGCTTATAGAATAACCTGCAAGATATTCGCGATATGTTTTTGTGATCTTACACTTGTTTGCCAGTAGGTGGCGGTGTATGGAGTAGGGCTGAAGCAATGAATCAGATTAATCGATTATTGAAATAATTGTCCACTTATTTAGTAATCGAATAATCATTAACAGAAGTATACAGACTCTAAAACTTGCCAGTTGCTCAAAGAACCCACTTAGAGCATTAATTAGGCCAAATGTTTACATTTTGCATTTAAGATGAAAACTTGTCTTTGCCTGTAAATATGCTGTATCCTCAAGTGGAATAGTTTTAGCTTAATCTGGTTCAAATCCTGTAAAAAATCTACTATTAAGCACTTTTTGCTATCTGATTATTAATCGATTTTTCAAATAAATAGTCGACAGATTAATCGATTAGTTGCAGCCCTAGTATGGAGTGACACACTAGAGTCCATTGGTTTGGCTTATATGCAAATATTTCAGCATCCACACACAGGAAATTGCCTGAATAGGTGTCCACTGTACCGAGGACTGTGCATGAAAGAGTTTTAAAATATCACTAGTTTGCACAATAATTTAGTATCTCTATGGTATGAATTCTCACTCTGTGAAACATCACCGCGGGTTAGTTTATACGTGTGCAATGAGATTTTAAGAGCAGCAGAGGAGTGGTTTTCGAGTTTGACCTCAGGATGCTGGAAGTACATCTCTCATCATCGCTCCCAGCAAAAACAGACTGCACGGCCATAAAAACCAGCGGCTCTCGCATGCAGACTGCTGAGCTGAGCAGAGCAGAGCAGAGCAGAGCAAAGTGCTCACTTACCAGCATCGTCCTTCACCTGGATCTGTCTTCAGACCAGATTCAATGAAAGAAACACCACATGTATCTGGGCATAGATTGCCACAGAATGGATTTAAAGGCTAAAATCATCCTGCCTTGTTTTATTACAATAGTTTTTGTTGTGCAAAAGGAATTACAGCTGTCAGATGTTGCACAAGTAACTAAATTATTCTGCTTTTCTCAATGGCTTTGTAATTGTTGTTGTTTGTCTCAGTGGTTTTGTTGGTTAGCTTTGTGTTGCTGTTTTCAGTAGTTAAGCAGCTGACAATGTTTGTTATTAATTAGCATTTACAGCACACTGACAGTGTTTTCACTGCTGTTTCACATTTCCCTTAATTTACTGTCCAGGAGTCTGCTCACCCATTATCTAATAAGATCGTTACTGTCGAAGCTGCTGTGTTATTTGAAACTTTCTGCCTGATTCACTGCTTCGCTATGCAGATGTGGACGATGATTCATCCTGGTTGCTTTTTGTTTTCTTGGACTTGTAGTAGGATTTAAAGTATATACAGACATTGAAATGATTGTTCGTAGAGATGTGCAAAAAAACCCTGCAAGGTTTAAGGGTGGAGAGAGAGAGGAAGAGGGATCTTTGACCATTTGTCTTTGCACAATCTCTCTAGATCATCCAGAATCATGTGTCTTCCTAATACTCTCTTGACTTTAGCTCATCCAGGGATCAGTCCTCACATTATATTTTTTATTATCATGTGAACCAGAATCAAGCTTGGACAGGTTTTCCTTTGCAGATCTGCTGATTGGACATAGCGCCATGGTTGTACCGGGAAGGTTTTTGGACTGTGAGCTGTAAAATGGCGATGAGAGTCTATTGGAGTGGTCAGTGGCTAAAAGAGGTGGGCCTCTTGTGTTATATCATGTTTATATCCCAGGGAAACAAAAAGTCATGGATCTTTGGCTTTCACTTCAAACAAAGTTTTTCAACTTTGATTAATGCAGTTAATATACAATGATACATTTTCTGTTTTGCACTGTTTATTCAGTCCATTTGGTTTAATGTGTCTTTTTGTGGGTTGCATGGCGGTGCAGTTGGTAGCACTGCTGCCTTGCAGTGAGAAGGTCGTGGGTTCAACTCCTGGCCTTAGGTCTTTCTGCATGGAGTTTATATCTTCTCCACGTACATGTGTGGGTTCTCTCCAGGTACTCTGGCTTCCTCCAACAGTCCTAAACATGACTGTTAAGTTAATTGGTCCCTCTAAATTGCCTTTAGGTGTGAATGGGTGTGTGTCCTGTGTGTCTCTGTGTTGCCCTGTGATGGACTGGCGGCCTGTCTGGGGGGGTACCCCGCCTCTCGCCTGTAGACCGCTGGAGATAGGCACCAGCCCCCAAGCTACCCTGAACAGAAGAAGTGGGTATAGAAGATGTATGGATGGATGTTTTTGTGGTTTATTACTCTCATGATGTAACTTTTGTCAATCTTGCTGATTGGTGCAATCAGTGCAATCAGTTTTCTATAAAGTACTATATTAATAAAGTTAATATTGCCATACTAATAAGAAATTTGCTGAAACTCTGATTATGTTATAAAGTAACGTATTAATTAAAAATGCTTTACTGGATTTATTTGAAATGATTAAGGATTACACCAATTGAGCCAGTAATTATTTTTTTGACATTATTATTATAGTTACTTTAATTTTTGTTCACTGAGTGCTATTAGTTATGCTACTCCAATAAAAAATATAGATGTATTTTAAAGAATATTTCACATCCTTTCCCCAGATGCCAACAAATGTGTCTGCCTCTGTCGGTATGGTAGCTTCCTGGAGATGCAGATGCACATTCCCCAACTTAAATGCAGTTTACTTACAGCTGTAATCCTGTGGTAGGCCACAAGTGAAAAGAGATTAGCACCAAACTGCCACTGAGGTTCCAGTGGTGTGTCGGTGCACCACCACGGGGGTACTTTTAAAGCTAACAGCATGCTTTCTATAGATAAGACCCACTCAGTGGAACCGTAATGCATCGCTTGACAGGCTGACGGGCCCTTTATTTCCAAAAGCAATTGTGAGTCCATGCGTTGTCTCCATTAATTCGTGGAAAGTCGTTTTAACAGTATGAATTAATAATGCGGTTGTGAAGGAGAGAAGAATTGCCTTCCCCTTTTATCGTAAACATACCTTTAATATTTTATGTTTGTGCCAATGAGCACTTGTCATGCTCTGCAGCTGTACACGGTCACTGACAGGAGGATGGAAATGTCTGATGGAAAGCAGGGAAAGTGTTCAAAATTGTTAAGGCAGAGTTTCTTTTATCAGCAATGTTGGATTAGGATTCTTGTTAGATGTCTCGTCTCAGTGCTACATAGACAGACAGAAAAACTCCAGCAGCTGTTATGTGGCTTCAGACACCTACCTTACCCTCTCTGTATATGTTCATGTGTCCAATGTACGTTGCAAACTGTTGCTTTTCATCTGCTAGTGACAGAGCTGTCTGCTGACGTTACAGTGGGTGTTTCGTGTTGACCATCTGACAGCACCTCTATTGAAACGCACACAACTGCTGTCCTGTTGTGTACACAATCCCCTCAGCCAACACACACTCTGTCTCACAATTACAGTTTTGCTGATCAAACAGGCTGCTGTTTATGTGTTTACCGGCAGAGTTTGGGAGTACGGACGTAATTATGACCATCCACTTTCCCAAACGTCTTGTCTGAGGCCAAACCTGACTTGTACGTGCAGGCGAAAATTCTACACAGCGGATAAAAAGAATGGTAAAACTAATGATAAAACCCGTCAGCGTGCTGTGTCTGTGCTTGGCCAACTTGTAAATCAGAGACAAAGTTGTATTCATGAGACAAAGGGAATGCTTTAGAGGAAGGAGAACATGCTAACTTCATGTAGAAGGAACCCAGGCAGGGATTCGAACACAGGATCTTCTTGTTGTAAGGCAACAGTGCTAACAACGACCCCTCGTGCAGCCCGTGAAATGTTTTGGGGTTATTTAAAAATAAAAGTTACCTGCAGATTTAATCAGCCCAGTTTCAGTATTTATTTGTGGATTTTTCTGTAAACTTTTGGTATTTTTACTTTTTTGCAAATACACTATATTGCCAAAAGTATTCTCCCACCCATCCAGATAATTAAAATCAGGTATTCCAATCACTTCCATGGCCACAGGTGAATAAAATGAAGCACCTAGGGAGGCAGACTGTTTCTACAAACATTTGTGGAAGAACGGGTCACTCTCAGGAGCTCAGTAAATTCCAGCATGGTGCTGTGATAGGATGCAACTTGTGCAACAAATCCAGTCGTGAAATTTCCTCGCTCCTAAATATTCCACCATCAACTGTCAGTGGTAATACAAGAAAGGGAAAGGTATTGGGAACAACTGCGACTCAGTCTCAAAGTGGTAGGCCACGTAAAACGGATGGATTTTCGGCACTTTCTGCGTAGCCAAGCATTACAAACCTCTAAACGTCATGTGGCCTTCAGATTAGCTCAAGAACAGTGCATAGAGAATTCATGGAATGGGTTTCCATGGTCGACCAGCTGCATCCAAGTGCGATGCAAAGCGTCGGATGCAGTGGTGTAAAGCGCACCACCATTAGACTCGACTCTAGAGCAGTGGAGGCGCATTCTCTAGAGTGACAAATAACTCTTCTCCATCTGGCAATCTGATGGACAATTCTGGTTTTGGCGGTTGCCAGGAGAACGGTACTTGTCAGACTGTATTGTGCCAAATGGTTAGGTTGTTTTTCAGGAGCTGGGGTTGGCTCCTTAGTTCCGAGTCCTGACCTAAATCTTACTGAAAACCTTTTGGGATGAATTAGAGCCAGGTCTTATCGTCCAACATCAGTCTATGACCTTACAAATGTGCTTCTGAAGGAATGGTCAAAAATTCCCATAGAAACACTCCTAAACTTTGTGGACAGCCTTCATAGAAGACCTGAACCTGTTTATACCTGCAAAGGGTGAACCAACGTCATATTGAAGCCTATGGATTAAGAATGGGATGCCATTTCAGTTCATATGTGAGTCAAGGCAAGCAAATACTTTTGGCAATATAGTGTATGTTTATAATAATTACTTAGTTTAATTGCATTTTCTTCATTTCCTGCTGTTATTAAATTTGTTTTACCATTTACTTATTTTATCCCAAATATACCCTAAAATAAAATGTACCCTACTTTTATTTTATGTATGATTAAAGTCTGACAGAAAAGTTTTTTTTTTAACTGATCACTTTTGCAAATCTTTTCTTTTTACCCCTTAGCAAATCTGCATCTTTATTGAGCTTCAAATATGAGGCGTTTCCTTTCTCCCTAAGGTTTTATGTTTCTTTTACTGAATCTTTAGTCGCTTAGTCATTGCATAAAAGCAATTCTAGTTTTGGATTGGAGCGAATACTTTAAACTTAACTTAAGCCAGTGTCAGGTTTAATGCGCTGATGACAACATTTGGTGTGGAATGCTCTTTATTACTCTTAAATTCCTGCGTTATCTCCCAGTACTCGGTTTGGGCCGGCACCGGATCACCTCATCTTCCACCCTTATGTTTTTAATTTTTATGTATGTAGGCTTCACCTCTAACAACAGTTGATCCTGACTGTAAACGCAAATCTGCTTTATTTCTTCAGGTTTTTGTTTCGGTAATAATACCTTTACCTCAACAGGACAAAAGCCTGATACAAAATTGAATGGAGATTTTTGCTGTAATCTGATGTCTGAAAAAAGCAGCACTTTATTTTCATTCTCGGCGTAAAAATCCTCAGATGGTGAGTCATACAGCAAATGGCAAAATGGTCAGGAAGGCTGTGGTCAAGTGTCTGCAGGCTTGCTGCAGGAGCAAAGGCTTTAAATACTGTCTTATCAGTAAAAACAAACAGTATGGATGCAAACATCTTTAGATTTGTAACTGTAAGCAGATGGGTAGTGATGACATTAGTTGCAAAAGTTGTTAGGTTTAATGACACATTTATTAAAAATGTAGTGGGTGGAGGACAGAAGGGTTATAGACAACGAAAAAAGTGACTCATTCCCTCCTCCAGCATTCCAGCTAGAAAATCTCAACTTCTTGACTCTAAAAAAGAAACAAAAAAAAATTTGATAAACACTAATAATTAAGGGGTTTCCCTGTTTGGCATATCAAGTGTTCTTGCGCAACTGAAACTAATCGCAGATGTTTGCGACTTGCAAAACTTTGCAGCCCCTCTGCCATTTATCAAACTTTTGTTAGTTTTCCGTCTGCCTATATCTGAGCATGGAGAAAAGCAGGAGGTGCACTTACTTCAGCACCAAGGGAATAGCCGGAGCCAAGTCAAATGTCAATGAATAGGTCCATTGACTGTGCAAAGATAAATAAAAGCACCATTTTCTGCAGTTAAGTGTAATTTTTCAGTAGTTCAGCTGCTGAATTCTGTGACATAGACGATAACTCGTCCGGCCGACACGATTGTAAACTCTGAGCTTGTTGATGTAACGGCAAAGACGGATTTTAGGTGGTCAGACTGAGTGTCCACATGTTACACAAGAGTCACTGTGTGTTCCCCTCCTCTCCTCCTGACCTAAAAATCTTCAAAGACTTGTCACTGTTTATACCATATTTTCTGCTTACTTTGAGGTTTAACCTGTAATTGAAACCATGATTTCTAACCAGTGCACTGCTTGAGTCATTCAGGTAAAAAAAAAAAAGGCTGTAGATGTGGTCGATATGTAGATGGTGTGGTACATTTTACAAGTGTTAATTGACACTCAATGAGCATAAGATGTGAGCTGTTTAACTGGTAAAAAGCTGCAGTCAGCACAGATGGTAGCTGTACTCAGGAAATGAGTTGGATTGGGGATCAATACATCAATTAATGCTTTTTAGAAGTAATGTTTGCACTTAAGTGTTTTAACTTTCATCACAGCCTAAAAGACCTTCTTTATGTCCCTGGATCGGTCTGTTTGTACAGTATAGTGTGCAGGAACAGTGCCAAAATGCAACATTTACTTTTATGCCTGATTTGTTTGATTGTTATTTTTTATTTTTGAAGTTAGTGCACCTTGGTGACACTGTGTACTGTCTCAGAAAATGTTCAGGCCCCCAGGCAGATATTGGCATGATGACTGGTGAATAAAAACCAATACCACAGTCCCACTGTTGCATCTACCTTTCATTTGAATGCCTTTAAAAGACACAATGCCACAGGAAAACAATGTTTTGGCATTGCCTTACTACACGTTTGACACTGTAAGGGGAACTTATGGGAATTAACCAGAACTGTCAGGAATAAATGGAATTTAAATTAAATTGGAATTTAAATAGGCTGCACGGTGGCGCAGTTGGTAGCACTGTTGCCTTGCACCTGGGTTCGATTCCCGGCCTGGGGTCTTTCATGCATGGAGTTTGCATGTTCTCCCCGTGCATGCGTGGGTTCTCACCGGGTACTCCGGCTTCCTCCCACAGTCCAAAGACATGCATGTTAGATTAATTAGTAACTCTAAATTGACCTTAGGTGTATGAATGAGTGTGTGCATGGTTGTTTGTGTGTTGCCCTGCGATGGACTGGCGACCTGTCCAGGGTGTACCCCGTCTCTTGCCCATAGACTACTGGAGATGGGCACCAGCTCCCCCGCAACCCACTGTGGAATAAGCGGTAGAAAATGACTGACTGACTGACTGACTGGAATTTAAATATTGATGCTTAGCCCTTTACAGGGATTTAAATACAGTTGAGCAAAATATATACATTTGTTTTAATCCTGACAAAAATAACTGCATTTTATACAAGTACACTTGAGTATACCTTTTTCTAAGTCACATGCTCATGGCAAACTGTTTACTGCAGGGGTATTGATGGTGTGTTCTTTTTATACTGGAAAGATGGATTTTCCAAGTTCCCAGCTTGAAATACAACAAGAATATCCGCTAAAGTCCGAATTCTGACCTGAAATGTCAGAGCTTGCAGAGTCATAGCACGTTTAGTATTCAATATGGCTGCTGTGCATATAGAATGTAGTGAAGAATGCAGTTTGAAACTAATTATTAGCTTTTCTGACATTTTGTATCTTATTACACCAGGGGCGTTCAAAGTGTGAGCATGTTCTTTTGTGTACAAATGCTTAAAAGTGAGAGAGATATATTTAATTGCATATAGTGATCTGTCCTGACTTGCCACCAGAATTCCCTCAACTCTTATGATACTTCACTTTAAGTTACAAGCTCCACTATAAACAAAGGATGCTATGTTTTATTTAAACAATTAAAGTGGTCAGATTTGTTGTTTGAAATGAAATGTTGAAGTTTGCCTTATTTAAAAAGAGGACACATTTTTTAGCTCGATTGAAAAAAAAAAAAAGAACAAATATTAGTCAGTTCTTAATAATAACAGGATTTGTGATGACTCTGAGTCTTTGAAAATACTTTATTTAGCAAAATTTAATTAATTAATGAAAAGCTGATTTCAAACAGTCATGACTGACTGACTGACAAATTTGAGTGCTTTTGAGTAAAAGTCTCTTGCATTTGTTATAACTTGGAGCTGGATGAATAAACATAATTTCCTGCAGAGAGAATGACCTCCATCTGTCTTGTTTATTTACCTGATGTGCAGCTTCAAGTAGTCAGCAAATGTTTAAATCTGCTTATTTTCTTTATGCAGTCATCTTAGCATGTTTCCCTGGGGCAGCACCATGCAAACTTCCCTGTATCATCTCCTTGGCCAATGAATATTTAGGTTTTTATCACAGATTTCCATTTTCATCCCGTCATCCCAAGCATATGACTGCTTCTTTTTAGCCCACTTCAACTGTACATTTTTCTGTGTAAGTTATAAAAACTAAGTCCCATGTCTTTCAATCAATTTCTTACGGACGATTGACTTCTGTTTCTACCTATTTAACTTAATTTATTTTCTTTTGTTGTGCATTTTTATTTTCCAAGCACATTTCTTTCAGTTTTGTATCATAACACTTTGATGCTTCCTTTTTACAACCTTCCCATTTTGTTTGCACTCTAAATTTAAGACGCAGCTTAATTGGCTTAACCAGCATCTTCTGCCACCCTCGGTTTTAATTTACTTTAGTGAATGATTTTATAATCCTTTCCATCCTAATGGCTCCTTGTTTTCTGTTCAACTTCCAGGTGCAGTGTACATTAAAATCTGCAAGCACTTTCTTTAACTGCAGGCCTATTTGCATAATTGCAAAGTGGTTATTTAAGATTTGCAAATTGCAGGGTGATTTCATATTTTACCCCCACAGACTGAACTGACAAAGATGACGTGTCTACTTACATTGATATCACTGCTTTCCTTTTTATTTTAACCACTTTTTTACAAAGCCCGAATGTTTAGCAGTTAATTTTTTCTGCTGCATAGTTTATTATTTTCTTTCTATATTTGCCTTTCAAATCTACACAACAGCTAGTAATAAAAAAAAAAACTAAACTGAATGGCCAAAACCTATTAGAAACTTTACTTGGCAACTGAAATGTTATCTTTTGTAGTTTATCTTAAATGATAATTTTGAATTTGCAGCACAATGTACCACATTTTGAGAGTCAGAAAGCCAATAGATCAATAATTAGTTGTAGAAATAATCATTTTGTTTTTTAAATAGGCTATAAAAGACCAGGTATTCATACATTTCTTAAGGAAATTTGCACCACTACAAGATCATTGGTTCAAATGTTTTTGCTTTGTAAAATCTCCCCATCTTTGTGTCTTTTTCAGGGTACTCCTGCTTTCAAAAGGACGTTTTTAGCATTAATTGGTGGTTATAAGGTCCTCTAGGAGTGTGTTTGATTTTTTGTTTTTGCCCATTCACTGCTTTGACTATGGGCAGAAACTTGTGCAATCAGAAACTGAATTTGAATTGCTCAGTCTGAATCTGTATTTGTGTAATTTGAAATTAAATCCATTGGTTTTAAAAATAATTTTACCAAACTGAAAATGAATTAATGGTTTGAAACTGAATTCATTTGCTTGAAAATGTGTTCCGTTGTACAGGTCCTTCTCAAAATATTAGCATATTGTGATAAAGTTCATTATTTTCCATAATGTCATGATGAAAATTTAACATTCATATATTTTAGATTCATTGCACACTACCTGAAATATTTCAGGTCTTTTATTGTCTTAATACGGATGATTTTGGCATACAGCTCATGAAAACCCAAAATTCCTATCTCACAAAATTAGCATATTTCATCCGACCAATAAAAGAAAAGTGTTTTTAATACAAAAAACGTCAACCTTCAAATAATCATGTACAGTTATGCACTCAATACTTGGTCGGGAATCCTTTGGCAGAAATTACTGCTTCAATGCGGCGTGGCATGGAGGCAATCAGCCTGTGGCACTGCTGAGGTCTTATGGAGGCCCAGGATGCTTCGATAGCGGCCTTTAGCTCATCCAGAGTGTTGGGTCTTGAGTCTCTCAACGTTCTCTTCACAATATCCCACAGATTCTCTATGGTGTTCAGGTCAGGAGAGTTGGCAGGCCAATTGAGCACAGTGATACCATGGTCAGTAAACCATTTACCAGTGGTTTTGGCACTGTGAGCAGGTGCATAGTATTGCTGAAAAATGAAATCTTCATCTCCATAAAGCTTTTCAGCAGATGGAAGCATGAAGTGCTCCAAAATCTCCTGATAGCTAGCTGCATTGACCCTGCCCTTAATAAAACACAGTGGACCAACACCAGCAGCTGATACGGCACCCCAGACCATCACTGACTGTGGGTACTTGACACTGGACTTCTGGCATTTTGGCATTTCCTTCTCCTCAGTCTTCCTCCAGACTCTGACACCTTGATTTCCGAATGACATGCAGAATTTGCTTTCATCCGAAAAAAGTACTTTGGACCACTGAGCAACAGTCCAGTGCTGCTTCTCTGTAGCCCAGGTCAGGCGCTTCTGCCACTGTTTCTGGTTCAAAAGTGGTTTGACCTGGGGAATGCGGCACCTGTAGCCCATTTCCTGCACACGCCTGTGCACGGTGGCTCTGGATGTTTCTACTCCAGACTCAGTCCACTGCTTCCGCTGGTCCCCCAAGGTCTGGAATCGGCCCTTCTCCACAATCTTCCTCAGGGTCCGGTCACCTCTTCTGGTTGTGCAGCGTTTTCTGCCACACTTTTTCCTTCCCACAGACTTCCCACTGAGGTGCCTTGATACAGCACTCTGGGAACAGCCTATTCGTTCAGAAATTTCTTTCTGTGTCTTACCCTCTTGCTTGAGGGTGTCAATAGTGGCCTTCTGGACAGCAGTCAGGTTGGCAGTCTTACCCATGATTGGGGTTTTGAGTGATGAACCAGGCTGGGAGTTTTAAAGGCCTCAGGAATCTTTTGCAGGTGTTTAGAGTTAACTCGTTGATTCAGATGATTAGGTTCATAGCTCGTTCAGAGACCCTTTTAATGATATGCTAATTTTGTGAGATAGGAATTTTGGGTTTTCATGAGCTGTATGCCAAAATCATCCGTATTAAGACAATAAAAGACCTGAAATATTTCAGTTAGTGTGCAATGAATCTAAAATATATGAATGTTAAATTTTCATCATGACATTATGGAAAATAATAAACTTCATCACAATATGCTAATATTTTGAGAAGGACCTGTATTAAAAATTCAGTTTGACTAATTTCACTTTCAGCTCTAAAACTCATTTTCAGTTCCAAAGTTCAGTATTTTGAGTCCCACATCCCGAAAAGCCAGATTAATCAAACACAGATTCATCGCTTTATGTCTCACATCAGGTTAAACATCCTTTTTGGTATTTGAGCTGGAGCTGTGCAGCATACCTGAGCTTGGCAGATGTCATTCACAGAGTCAAATGACCGTCTATAAGAACCGTCATTTAAACAAATGATGGTCAAACAGTAACACTTATGCTACCTGTCGCTATTAGCTAATGCAGGGTTGCATTAACCTTGGAAGTCGGAACTAGGATGTCAGAGTTTACGTCATCAATGAGTTGTAGCGTTCCTGCTTGTTTTCGTTTGTATTGAAGCAGCTGTAACAGCAGTCTTACAACAATAACACTGTTTTACGTGGTATTTCGTGTATATAAACAGTGTTGAAACATCTCGTCTTATAAAAACTAAAAAGTAGTATGTGTACGACACATTAAATGTTGCATAAATACTAAAGATCTGCTAAAATGAGCCACAGTTAGAACGTTTTACTACTATTGATGCGAGTAGCAACCATCTTGAATGCGGAAGTCGGGTATGGTCGTGTTGCCCCGACTTTCCAACTTGTAATTCTGACTTTAACTGGCGTTCCAGTTGAAATTTCCTTCTTGGAGGCCGGAAATTCCGACTTCCGAGTACAAATGGAACGCAGCATAAGCATGCCGTATTAGCAAAGTGTGCCGCAGGTGTTACGTCGGTCTACGTTTTCCCTGCCCTAACCTTAGAATAACTTCTGTTGCCTAGCAACCATAATAGCGTGAAACCCAGAGCTGTGAAGCTGAACAAATGAAGGTTAATACCGCTGTCTCCATGTAAATAACTACATGGTTTTTATGTAGGCTACCCCTTTATATATTCTTATGGAACCCGCCAAGTGTCAGCGAGTAAAATAAACAAAAAATCAAAGCCGTTGGGAATTCGTTTTGCAATCCATGCACGCAGATTACTCTGTGACATCTGTCGAGAGTTTGCACGCATGGCCCACATCTGCGAGGTAAGTTCAGTAGATCTGTTGTCGTATATAAACTTAAAACACTGCCATGTTTTAATCAGCACACTTCACATCCTTCACATACACCGGACCCATACTTCAAATCTGGGGAAAAGAAGGACGCATTTGAGCCTTTGAAGTTGGATAGCCTTCGTCGCCTCACTATGACGTAATCGGCCTACAAATGTGACCTTCAAAGCATGCAGCCCCTGAACTTGGGCACAGCATTAATGAATGACATCCGTGAATCAGTAAATCTGTGTTTAATTTAAGTGTGGCTTCAAGTACCCGGGTACGGTGGCCCAGAGGTGTCAAGTCAAATACAAAAGCCTCAACACAAATACAAGAGCCACAACGGAAGTCACGCAACCTGCAACAGAAGTAACAGTGCCTGTTGAATGAACAACAAGAAGCTTTGCTTGTTAACAGCAGACAAATCTTGCCCGTTTGATAAGTGAAACGCTTTTTTTTGATGATCAGTCACACTGATTGGAAGTATGAGTCTACAATGAGCTTTGACTTTGTTACAACTGCGGTCAAGTAAGCCGACAGTCAGAAATACGCGGTCTCGTCAGCCGATGCTTGCTCCCTCTTAAAAATTACCTTCTCGCATACAAGATGCATTACGGTAATGGTCAGAAAGGACCCGATTCTGGCGATGGTTGAGAAAATAAGAGGAAAACAGGAAAGTAACCCTCAGAACATTTATATTAATGACATTTTTACAACTTTCACATAAATGTTTTATGTAAAAAAAAAAACAATTTTATAATTTTATTGTACATTTTGGGAGAAATAACGGGTCAAAGTATCTACTAATGCTCAACCAGTATATGCTTTTGTTGCTTTTAATTGTGGTTATAGTATAGATGACCCTTTACTATAATCTCAAGAGATTGTGTTGTCACTTCTCATGGTTTTGGAGAAATAAAATTCTGAAAGTGGGACAAAAGCATATACTGGTTGAGCATTAGTAGATACTTTGAACTGTTATTTCTCCAAAGATGTACAGTAAAATTATTAAATATTTGTTTTTTTAGATAAAACATTTATGTGAAAGTTGTAATAATGTCACTAATATAAATGTTCTGAAGGTTGCTTTTCTGTTTTCCTCTTATTTTCTCAACCGTTGCCAGGATCGGCATCCTTTCTGCTCCATTACCGTAATGCACCTTGTATGCGCGAAGCTAATCTTTAAGAGAGAGCTGGTGTCGGCTGGCGTGACCGCGTATTTCTGACTGTCGGCTCACTTGACCGCAGTGCAGTAACATATCTATAGGTTAACGCCATCTGTTCTCGGTTTTTGAAACAGAAAATCCAGTTTCCCTAATCTTATGCTTAAGATTTACAAAGTTTCATTCATCCCACTTTCTGCTTACACCTAGTCATTGTTGGTAAAATGGCAGAGTACACAGTGTATAACAAGAAAATAAGGACAATAAATAATACTGCTGTTGAATGACTTCCGTTGTGGTTTTATATTTCCGTTGTGGCTCTTGTATTTGTGTTGCAGCTTTTGTATTTGACCTGACACCTCTGGGCCACCGTACCCGGGTGTACCACAAAAAATTAAATTTTGGAACTGAAATTGAATTATAGAACTGAAAGTGAAAGTAGTCAAACTGAATTTTCAATACAACGAAATACGTTCTCAAAGCAAACAAATTCAATTTCAAATCATTAAATTCAGTTTCAATTTAGTGAAATCAATTTTCAAACCAATGCATTTAATTTTAAATTACGGAAATACAGATTCAGTCTGAGCAATTCAAATACAGTTTCTGATGGCACAAGTTTCTGTTCGTATTTGACCTCTTGCAACTCACTGTCGGATTGACTGGGTGCGGAAAACGAGTGTAATGGTAAAATCTATTAGTGGAATTAAAGGCTAATGTCCTAGGGTAATACTGTTAAATAAAGAAATAAAAATAGCAGAAATCAAAGTTGCTTTTTTATTTTAATTCTTAGTTGGTATTAGCCTTGCATTTGACCCTTTTCATTCAAATGTTTGAAACACTGTCAAACATGTCTTCAATTGAGTTACCAAGGGGATGGGCTTGTTTTTGTTTTCTGCTGGGAAAACAATCAGTCCAGATTGGCCTTCAGGCTCATGCAACTGATGAAACAATAGTTAATAATTTCTACTCTTTTATTGATAGTTTTTAACAAATTATACTAACAGCCACCTCATTCTAAAGCTAAATACAATACATACAAATTATAAACACTAACAAGCCCAGTTCCATCTAAGAAGAGATAACTCTGTAAATAAATAAAAGCATACATAAAATTATTCCTTAACAGAGAAACACTGCTGTGAAACTGTATTTACTTCCTTAAGGGTTTCTTCAGTTGAGATTTTAACCCAAGTAATCAAACATATTGCACTTATCAGTAGTTTGTAGTTTATTGAATTTGGAACACACAAATGTGACAATTTCCCTTGTTTGGATTGTTTTCATGTAACTGCACTTGGAGGGCTACAAACTCAGAAATCAAGTGAGGCCATAGATACAAGTCTTACCTGCAAGTTCAAATATGATAGTAATAACACAGAAAAGGACTATTCTGGAGAGGTTTTTTTGTGGGTATGTCGAGGCGTTTTCCGAAGTGGCCATTTGGAGTAACTTTCTGTTGAGTAAAACGGTCACAGAGTCAAATAGGGAAGGCTTTTGTAGTTGTGTTGAAAATAATTCAGATAATTTAGCTGTTGAACTGTGTCTGATTCCATTGAATTAAATTTTTCATGTAATACAAACCTAATTGTTTAGAGATCAGAAAGATGCAAATTCTGCCCCAGGCAGTTAATCACCTCTCTTAACATCCAGGGACTAATGGGAGATAATTTAGCCTCAAAAACAAACATAAGGTCCAGAATTTGGTGCAAAGGTTGTTTTTTTTTGGGGGGGGGGGGGTGTTCTCCCTTTTTTCAATGTACCAGGCCCGGTGACAAGATTAATTGGCCTTGGGTGTGTTTAATTAAGTCAGCAAAGGGGTTATGTTGTTTTACCACAGCCAGGAGCAATTTAATGATTTTTAATCATGTTTCTCCATAAACTTTGATTTTGTTTTTTCTTTTCTGCAGCTTGCCTGTTCAGGTACAATGTCCTGTCCTTCGTCTACCTCATCTATCTCCTGCTTCTTCCGCTCTTTCCAGAGCCAACAAGCACAACAATGCAAGGTGAGATCTTCATTTCATCTCTGCTTGACTTTGACTTTGACGATGCTCCCTGCCTGGAGAGTCTTTAAATATTTCCCTTCGGTTTGAATGTTGTCTTCTGTAATACAAACCAGTCCTTTCTCCAGGAGACTTGAATTTCCCTGTGATGAGGTTGGATTTGGCACACAGTTTAGCCCATGAAATGTAATATTGGTTAGTCCAGGCACGAGTCCATCTGTAATAACAAAAACGATCTGCTGTCAGGCAGATCTCAGATAAAACGATTCGATCCGTCAGCTCGAGATCTGAAGTCTGCTTGATGAAAATCGACACTTCAGGCTCTTTCATTGTTACGTTTAGTTGTATTTCGCAAAATCCAATAAATGTGTATATTTAAAGAGCACAATTAGTTAATTCATTCCATGTGAAGGTTGAGCTGAAGCTTCATTCTTAAACATTTTGGTCTTTAAAGCTTGTAAACCAGCTTCTATATCATCCTTTCATGGCTGTAGGTATTAATCCACTGTAGAAGCATGAATCACAATGGACTTCTGCGGTTTTTGAGAAGTGACTGAGATGACTGTTCTCCTCACGGATGATAAATGTGGGATTGCAGCCGCCGGCTTCATGTGCTGCCCTCCACCGCAAAATCCTAAACAGCACACCTCCCAGACCTCTACAGCAATAATACAGGTTTCTGGAGGAGACCGCGTGCAGTGTTTAATAATACATAAAGCCATATTGGCGGAGGTGGAGGGAGCAGCATCCAGTCCGAGATTCGTCTCCAGCTGAAATAACAGGCAGGAAGTAAAGGGAGGAAGAGAAAGGAGGAAGGAGAGGAGGGCGCAGAGAAAGTGGACCACTTACAAGCTCATCAATAGTTGAAGAGAAAAGAGGGCTTCTAGTAAAGCTGGAGGCTCACCTCTTTAATAGCTGTTGACTTCAAGTGTGGTTTAACATAAACATCAGTATTCATATAGTCAGTTTATAGTAATGTGAGAACTTTCCTGCCTTTTTAACACCAAACACAACCAGTCATGGACTGGCTAAGTTTCATGAAAAAGTAATTGCCCACTTACAGATTTCTTCTTTTTTTTTTTTTTTTGCTTTTTTGTGACATGTGAATGTTTCAGATCATCAAACACATTTTAATATCATACAAAGACAATCTAAGTAAATACAAATTGGAGTTTTCAAATGATGAATGCCTTTATTAAGGTAGGAAAAGCAGAAGAAAGGGACAAATACTTTATCAGAGCTCTGTAGAAGCCTCTCAGGGTGTCTGAACATTGAGAGGATATGCCAAGCTTTCTCAGGATCACAGTATTTACACAGACATCATAAACTTAAATGTTCAACAGGATCTCATTGATTTTATCCAAAACAGAAAAGGACCCATGTACTTAACTAATGCACTTTAGTGTATTTTGTCAGAATTATTTAGATTAATAATCATAAAATTGTTCATTTATGTACGTTATTTTTACTTTTATTTTACTTTTTTTTAAAGATATTTTTCAGCACTAGTGGCCTTTATTTTTTATTTTTTTTTGACAGTAGGCAGACAGGAAAGAAGGGCAGAGAGAGGGGGAGACATTCTGCAAATGTCGCCGGGTCCAGGACTCGAACCCGGGACGGCCGCTTCATGGACTGTAGCCTCCGTATATGGTCGCACCCTTAACCCCTACACCATCAGCACCGCGCTCAATTTTCTGAACATTTTATATTCCAACCTATATCGGTTGATTGTGGTTCTGATTCCTGTTTGGGCCTGTGGGTTAATGAACTAATTACAAACGCTTTATAATACCCGATCGAACCAAAGTAATGTTCAGTGACCTCTTGCTGGTAGATGATTGACATTTGAATGCAGGAGACTAACACCAGATTATTAAAAAATCTATCAATCACAAAACTGTGATGGGGTGATGGTGATGCACCTTTGGTGAGCATGACTCACTGAAGTTTTCCCCAAATTCCTAAATTTGTCTTTTCTTCACTCTACAGGGTACTCGAGGGTTCAATGGAGTTTGCCCAACCGGTCCACATGTGTTTTGTGGACCTAGAGAAGGCATTTGACTGTGTCCCTCATGGTGCCCTGTGGGGGGGTGCTCCAGGAGTCTGGAGTCAGGGGCCCTTTATTAGGGGTCATCCAGTGTCTGTACAAGCGGAGCAGGAGTTTGGTCCGCATTGCCGGCACTAAGTCGGACGTGTTCCCGGTGCATGTTGGACTCCGGCAGGGCTGCCCTTTGTCACCGGTCCTGTTCATAACTTTTATGGACAGGATATCTAGGTGCAGCCAACGGCCGGAGGGGGTCTGGTTTGGGGACCAGTGGATTTCGTCTCTTCTTTTTGCAGATGACGTGGTCCTGCTGGCCCCCTCTAGCCAAGACCTACAACATGCACTGGGGCGGTTCGGTGTGAAATGGCTGGGATGAAGATCAGCTCCTCCAAGTCCGAGGCCATGGTTCTCGACAGGAAAAGGGTGGCTTGTCCTCTTCAGGTTGGTGGGGAGCTTCTGCCTCAAGTGGAGGAGTTCAAGTATTTTGGGGTCTTGTTCACGAGTGGGGGAAGAATAGAGTGGGAGATCAACAGACGGATCGGTGCGGCTGCCGCAGTAATGGGGGCACTGTGCCGGTCTGTTGTGGTGAAGAGAGAGCTGAGCCGAAAAAAGCGAAGCTCTCGATTTAGCGGTCAGTCTATGTTCCTACCCTCACCTATGGCCATGAACTTTGGGTCATGACCGAGATCACGGATACAAGCGGCTGAAATGAGCTTCCTCCGTAGGGTGGCCGGGCACTCCCTTAGAGATAGGGTGAGGAGCTCGGCCATCCGGGAGGGGCTCGGAGTAGAGGCGCTGCTCCTCCACATCAAGAGGAGCCAGTTGAGGTGGCTCGGGCATCTATATCGGATGCCTCTTGGACGCCTTCCTTGGGAGGTGTTCCAGGCGCGTCCCAGCGGGAGGAGGCCCAGGGAACGGCCCAGGACACGCTGAAGGGACTATGTCTCTCGGCTGGAATGGGAACGCCTTGGGCTCCCCCTGGAGGAGCTGGAGGAGGTGTCTGGGGAGAGGGACGTCTGGGCGTCTCTACTGAGTCTGCTGCCCCCGCGAACCGGTCCCGGAAGAAGCAGAAGACGGCGAGTACGATTACGAGTCTTTCCTTCAAGTAAGGGCAAAATTAGGGAGCCTTTCTCTGACCTGCTGACCAGCAGTGCACAGCAACAAACATGGGGAGGGCAACGCTGTGTTGCTCCATTAAACTCTTGTCACTCGGGCACTTTCCTTAATGTCTCATTTAGAGCACTTAAACTGCAAGAACGGTATGATGGAAAATGTAGTGATTTGGAAACCAGAACTTTTTAAGAACTCTGTGTACTTTCCTGCTTAAAAAACGGCCCATGCCTACAGACGACGGATTTGGTCCGCACTTGGCAACAATGGTCTTACCATGTGACACAGGGGAAACAAAACCAAAGGTATAAATCTGTCTGGTCGGAGGAAATATTTGATGGGAATGTGAGCCAGAGTGAAATATTTCATCATACAGTTCCTGCAGTTTAAAATCCTTTTGAGATGCCAAAATTATTGCCAAAGCGACTAGAGTTTTTTTTAAGCAACCCAGTGTGTTCCCTCTCCCACCTGTTACTGCAAAATGCTGGTCAGCTAGCAGAAAAAAGGCTACTACACTTTAATTTTTCTCACAAGAAAGACAAACAACATGGAGCACCACCCATCACTCTCGTTAAGGTAACACTGTTTTAAAACTACTGCTGGAAATCTATGAGCAGCATTCCTATTAAGAAGACAGATCGACCAGTCAAACAGCTAATATCTGCTTGTATACTTGTGTTACTCAGCTTTCGATAAGCAAAAATAAGCACCTGTTAAAGTAATCAGTAGAGCTTAAGCTTATAAATCCAAATAATAATAAAAAAGTGTTATAGATGGCACTATTTAATTGTAAAATTCAACATATTAGTTTATCAGCAGCAGGGATATTTTTTGCTTTACCATTTTAAATAAAAGCATTTAGATCAGGTTATACATTTTTGTTGTAAGTCTCGATATTATTAAGATGAAAACACCGTATTTTTACTCAAGGTTAAAGACCTATGTGCATTCCTTTGTTTAAATAATCATAGGGCCTATAGGAATAACCATTTAATGCAAATGTGACAGCAACTTAAAGGTTTATAAAAGAGTGTTTTTCTATTCACATTTATTGAGACTGGGCTTTCGTCCTGGTCCTGTTCTCCAATAGCTGGAAAACTATCTTTGCTTGATCAAAGAAATTAGGTTAAGATATTAAGATATTTACTGCTCACAACCTCTCTGCAGAAATCCACTACAATACATTTTAAGTCCTGTTCTTGCTAGTTGTTTTGTCTTTTCGACTAATCTTATTTGCTGTTGTCAAAATCGGATCAAGAAATTCAATCTAAATAAACATGTTTCTTTGCAGAATACAAAGTAGTGTTTTGAAAAGCTGTAAAAATGTCAAATTCTTGACAGATTTAATTAAGGATGTTTTTAAAAGTTGAAAGCAGAGTCATGTATAGTTATATAATCAAAAAGCCAAGCCACAGAGAAAAAATCACACAGAAATAACCCATTGCTGTAAAACAAACGTAAATATTCTGCGGTTCCCCTCAAGTCATATCATAAAAGCAATACTCTTATTCTGTATTTAACAGGGTTAGCCTGCAGCAGATTACAATTCAACTTTATGTGTATTTTTATTAAAGATTCTTATTGTTAATGTGAACAATGTACCCTATGCAGATCAGATAAACAGTGGCGGTATAACACCCGAGGCGTCGGATAGCATGAGATACTGTTTGGGTGTAACAAGCCAGGACTTGTATCCCATCTGGCTGCCTCACCTGTCTGTCATCAAGGACGGACTGCAGGATGACAGACGCTGGTGTGAGGAAGGTACAACAAACAGGATCGCAGTCAGGGCGACATTTCTGACTGGAAACTAGTGTGATGCCAGTCTTTCACAATAAACTCTAGACTTAAGTTAAATATTGTTTTTTTTAAATAAAGGGTCTCTTGTTATAATCATGACAGATTGCATACATTAAAGGTTTTTTTTGTAGTTTGAACGCTTGGTAAAAACTTGGGGGATGCAGCAAAGGTCTTGAGGTGGGTAATCAAACCCCAGACTGCTGCTTCAAGGAACTATTACCCTCTGTGTGTGGGGCGCCCACTCTACCTTCGCCATGCACCGCCCCATAATTAAGGACTTACCTGAAGGAGAAACTTGTAGAGTCTTTCTTTAAGTTTCATACATTTTTTTTGGAAATTTTGTAGGAGATTGTGTCCACTTTCAGACAATTCCATTTATTGTTGTGAGAATTATGGTTATCTGTTAAATCCCATCGGAGCACAGAGAGGTCTCAGAATCCGGCCCATAGGCTGTAATGTTATTTGAAAAGTCTGGATTTGAAATGTATTTTTACAAAGTTACATCTTCTGCAAAAATCCAACTAGCAATGGGAAAATCACCAAGATACCTTGCTGTGTCTGTGGGGCTGCACGGTGGCGCAGTTAGTAGCAGTGTTGCCTTGCAGCAAGAAGGTCCTCAGTTCAACTTTCTGCATGGAGTTTGCATGTTCTCCCCGTGCATGCATGGCTTCTCTCCGGGTACTCCGGCTTCCTCTCACAGTCCAAAAACTTGACTGCTAGGTTAATTGATCTCTCTAAATTGCCCTTAGGAGTGAATGAGTGTGTGCGTGGTTGTTTGTTTGCCATGTGATGGACTGGCGACCTGTCCAGGGTAAGTAAGTAAGTAAGTAAGTAAAATTTTATTTATATAGCACCTCTCAAGACACAGATCACAAAGTGCTTCACAACACTAATACAAGGCACAATTGGAATAATATATTTATAAATGTAAAATAGAAGATAAGATAAAATCAAAAATAAACTAACCAAACGCAAGCCTAAAAAGATGAGTTTTTAGCTGTTTTTTAAAAGACACCACCGAATCCGCAGTCCTTATACACAAGGGGATAGAGTTCCAGAGTCGGGGAGCTACTGTTGCAAAAGCTCTATCACCCTTAGTTTTCAGCCTTGTGTGATGTACTGCCAGTAGGACTTTATCGCATGACCTCAGAGACCTGGGGGGATTGTACGGATATAAGAGTTCACTGATATAAGTTGGGCCTTGACCATGAAGACCTCTATAAGTCAGGACCAGAATCTTAAACTGAGCTCTGAATTTAATGGGGAGCCAGTGCAGCTGGATGAGTAACGGTGTGGAGTGGGAATACTTAGAAGATTTTGTCAGAAGTCTAGCAGCAGCGTTCTGAACAACCTGGAGACGTTCCAGGGAGTTTTTGCTAAGACAGGTAAATAAAGCATTACAGTAATCCAAACGTGAGGAAATGAATGCATGGATAGTAATCTCAAGTTCAGAACGTGACACAATGGGACTTAACTTAGCAAGGTTACATAAATGATAAAAACAAGAGTGAACCAGAGATTTGATGTGGGTGCCTAAGGAGAAAGCAGAGTCAAAAGGTTACACCAAGGTTCCTGATGGAAGATTTAGGTGTACCCCGCCTCTCGCCCAAAGACTGCTATAGATAGGCACCAGCTCCCCCGTGACCCACTATGGAAGAAGCGGGTCTAGAAAACGGTTGGATGGATGAGTGTTAGTTTTATGCATGTTGGATTGTCACTAAAAAAATGTTTCAAATACCTAATGGGCAGGAATTAGCACTGTTAAAGTGATGTTTAAGGATGCTTTTCAAAACATTATTTTTTAGAATACATTACTGCAAAAATATCCTCCATAGTAATAAGGGAACTAAAGTAGTGATTTAAAAGGGATTATTTAAGCCTTTCAAAATAATGTTCACACATACTTTATACAAAATAAAACTCTCCTTATAGGTTTGCTCATTGCAGACTAAGTTCAATGTTACAAATAGACCGAACCTGAGAATCAAAAAATAATTCTGTTGTTATTAAAAAATAATCAAGTTTCACAATATCTTTGTTTTAATAACAAACAACCAAATTTATGTTATATTGTAAGTGAAGGATAAAGGCCCCATAAAGTTGGACGTTCTAAACTCAAGACCTCGAGGCAAACTCAATGCAAACTGAAAATATACGCCTGCCACACGTCTGCGCAAAGCTCTGTTTTTACGAGTGCGTACACGGTGTCACACAATAAACTGCTCGGTGTTTTATATGTGACAATGTGAGTAACAACACCAAATTTGGCTTAATAAATCCAAAAGCAAGTAATAAATTGTGCTATTTTCCCATTTTAATTCCCTGGGCTATCACCGCTAAGAGAAAGAATGCTTGTAAATATGAAGTATGGAGGAGTTTTAGTTCATTTCTGTATCCAAATCAGCTCCAAGGGCTCTGGGCAACTTTCTCCTGCTTGTTCTCCATCTTTCCTTATAGCAATTTTGTTGCCTGAAGACAGTTTGTGTCTGGCACTTTGGTTCCTTACTCAGTCTCCAAACACTCCCATGGGAAGGAATTTTATATGCTTCCTAAACAGAAGGCATTGTGCAGATTTCATAGTCGCACCATCTCCATCAACAGATTAAGAATTCCTTGAACTGACAGCACTCAAACCTAATATAACTCCCATGGTCTTTGGGGAAATTAATTGTATATTCTTTTTCTCATCTTTTATGCAATTTGTCTCAAATGAAGAAGCTCGTGCCAGAATTAACAAGGTGGGAAAAATGTGCTGTGGGTCTGAGAAAGTAAGACGATGACGACAGCGGGGATTTAAAAAGCCAACCTGGGATAGGAGTTAAAGCCAAACTGCCAATGCTGGACCATAAATGAGCTAAATCCACAAAAACATAAAATATTCATACAAATTTATGCAGGAGTACTAAAAGGCTTCCCTTCGAGAATCAGTCCATTCAACAACCCACAGGATGTCTCATGTAAGGCTTTTAAAATGTTAGCTGCTAATATTAGAGTGATACTTCACATTTTGTTTCCCTCCATTGAGAATTAAATGCCTTCAAGCCAAATACTCAGAGTTAAAACCCAAACAAGTTGTCTCTAAAGTCTCAAACTGACACGTCCTGTAGGACAAACGGCACTCTTGTGGCTTTAAAAAAAACAAAACCTTACACCTTAATGAATTATTCATGCCAAACATTGGGTTTAAATTAACAAAACAGATCCACTCGTCCTTTAGGCTCAGAAGGCAAAATGAAACGGACCATCAAAACAGAGCATTGAGTTTACTGAAATCCTTTTCCTAACTCCCTCCAAAATAATTAAAACACAGTGGGCTGTGTCTCTATTCTGTTCAGACTTTTTCAATACCTAAACTGACTTTTTGCAACATTTACAGGTCCTTCTCAAAATATTAGCATATTGTGATAAAGTTCATTATTTTCCATAATGTCATGATGAAAATTTAACATTCATATATTTTAGATTCATTGCACACTAACTGAAATATTTCAGGTCTTTTATTGTCTTAATATGGATGATTTTGGCATACAGCTCATGAAAACCCAAAATTCCTATCTCACAAAATTTGCATATTTCATCCAACCAATAAAAGAAAAGTGTTTTTAATACAAAAAACGTCAACCTTCAAATAATCATGTACAGTTATGCACTCAATACTTGGTCGGGAATCCTTTTGCAGAAATGACTGCTTCAATGCGGCGTGGCATGGAGGCAATCAGCCTGTGGCACTGCTGAGGTCTTATGGAGGCCCAGGATGCTTCGATAGCGGCCTTTAGCTCATCCAGAGTGTTGGGTCTTGAGTCTCTCAATGTTCTCTTCACAATATCCCACAGATTCTCTATGGGGTTCAGGTCAGGAGAGTTGGCAGGCCAATTGAGCACAGTGATACCATGGTCAGTAAACCATTTACCAGTGGTTTTGGCACTGTGAGCAGGTGCCAGGTCATGCTGAAAAATGAAATCTTCATCTCCATAAAGCTTTTCAGCAGATGGAAGCATGAAGTGCTCCAAAATCTCCTGATAGCTAGCTACATTGACCCTGCCCTTGATAAAACACAGTGGACCAACACCAGCAGCTGACACGGCACCCCAGACCATCACTGACTGTGGGTACTTGACACTGGACTTCTGGCATTTTGGCATTTCCTTCTCCCCAGTCTTCCTCCAGACTCTGGCACCTTGATTTCCTAATGACATGCAGAATTTGCTTTCATCCGAAAAAAGTACTTTGGACCACTGAGCAACAGTCCAGTGCTGCTTCTCTGTAGCCCAGGTCAGGCGCTTCTGCCGCTGTTTCTGGTTCAAAAGTGGCTTGACCTGGGGAATGCGGCACCTGTAGCCCATTTCCTGCACACGCCTGTGCACGGTGGCTCTGGATGTTTCTACTCCAGACTCAGCCCACTGCTTCCGCAGGTCCCCCAAGGTCTGGAATCGGCCCTTCTCCACAATCTTCCTCAGGGTCCGGTCACCTCTTATCGTTGTGCAGCGTTTTCTGCCACACTTTTTCCTTCCCACAGACTTCCCACTGAGGTGCCTTGATACAGCACTCTGGGAACAGCCTATTCGTTCAGAAATGTCTTTCTGTGTCTTACCCTCTTGCTTGAGGGTGTCAATAGTGGCCTTCTGGACAGCAGTCAGGTCGGCAGTCTTACCCATGATTGGGGTTTTGAGTGATGAACCAGGCTGGGAGTTTTAAAGGCCTCAGGAATCTTTTGCAGGTGTTTAGAGTTAACTCGTTGATTCAGATGATTAGGTTCATAGCTCGTTTAGAGACCCTTTTAATGATATGCTAATTTTGTGAGATAGGAATTTTGGGTTTTCATGAGCTGTATGCCAAAATCATCCGTATTAAGACAATAAAAGACCTGAAATATTTCAGTTAGTGTGCAATGAATCTAAAATATATGAATGTTAAATTTCCATCATTACATTATGGAAAATAATGAACTTTATCACAATATGCTAATATTTTGAGAAGGACCTGTATAATGCTGGTCTCATGCATGTGGTGCCTGCCGCCCACCACCATAATAAAGGTTTTGTGAAACAAATAGGTCCAACATGCCTCAGCTTTGGGCTTTAAGGCCTATTAGAAATCTGGACTTTTTGTAATAATTAAACCATTAAAAACCAATAATTGTATAATGTAAAGTTTTAACTACATGCCAATGTACAATGCCAACTGTAGTTTTAAAACAGTGATGGGTGACTCTGCTTTAGTTTCCCCACCATGACTGTCTGCCGGTTTCACAACTATAAATAATTTTCCAGACAGGTTAAGAGACTTGAAGGTATGTATGACATTATTAAATAATATATGTAATTTCAGACTTTTTTCCTTGTTCCATTTTCCGCATGATTATTGTCTGAATCTTTAGGAGTGAGTTGCCCTAATCATTGTGTTTTTTCATGGTTTTCATATAGAACATGGCAAAGAAGCTTGCATCAATCTGTCCATCCATTTGTCCGTTTATCACGTGTCCATCCCTTCCATCTGTCCATTTATTCTTCCTTCTGTCCATTCATCCAACCAGTCATCCATCAATCTGATCCACCCACCGATTTATCTTTCTTTTTGTCCATCCATCTGTCTGTCACCAATCCATAGGTCCATTTATTTATCCTTCCTGCTATCTGTCCATATGTCCTTCAATTTGTCCGTCTGTTTATCACCTTTTCATCCATATATCCTTCCTTGTGTCCATCTTGTCATCCATCAGTTTGTCCATAGATCTGTTTATCTATCACCCACTTATGCATCAATTTATCCTTCCTTCTGTCTATTTATCCATCTGATAAATGGGTAATTCAGAACTCTGGAAATTTGAGCTTGGAAAATTCTGGTAGTTTGGCTTGGATAATTTGTAGGAACCGTTACTAGCCAGGGGGCTCAGCGGTAGCGCCTCTATTTAGTCAGGAGATTGCACAGAACCACAGTAAAACTCTCCCAACGGGGATGCTGTAAACCTAATGAGAAGAAAACATTCTGCATTACTGAGCACTGGATCAGAGTGAGTGGATGTATGATAATCTAATCTAAGAGGGTAAACCGTGAAACAAAATGGAAGGCTGTAACTTCTTTCTGAGGTTGTCAAAAAATATTAGGTTTGAGGATGAAAATGAACTTTTTTTTTATGAGTTCAACCTGTCCTTCGCAAGGGAATTATCACCACAACAAGTCCTGAAATTATCCCAAATACCTGTAGGTGCACTATAAAGTAGTCATGTGTTGAACAGCTGTGGCAGCTCCCTTCCTTCCCACCCAGGATCAACCATGTCTTCCAGCTGCTCTGTTCTTTACCTGCATTATTTGGGAAAGAAGCAATCTCATTTAACATCTTTAGTTTTTTAAACAGCTCACAGTGACATCAGTCACCAAAAGCAGAAGCCAAATCAGTGCTGAATAAAAGCTAGTTCTTCTTTGACAGTGTATTAGAGAGTTACGTTTTGACAGAAATTAGCTGTGCTCAGTGGAGGTAGCGCCAGCTTTATTCCAGCATATGTATGGTGATCTGCTGAAAAGTCTCCTCGGGCTCTCTCAATGTTGCCCCGTCTCCTTTTGCAGCTCACTCAAAGCAGCTTCTCAGCGTATAGCACATAATATCAATAGAAAACAGCTGTACATTTTTAATGCATTCCTCCATAACTACTGTGTAAAAGCTCAGAAATACCGAGAACATTTTAACAGAAAGTTCTCAAACCATCAGTGCTTGAACGTGTTGAACTCACTGTGCTCATTCTTTCTGTTTAGGCCACACAGGGCGTCTGCTGCAGTCCCTCTGCTTCACCAGTATGTCCTTCCTGTTGCTGCACATCATCTATCAGATTACCGTCAACAGCCTCCTGGCCAGGAACTCCATCTCCTCCGACTTCAACTGTGAGTACACTGCAGCCTTTGTGATTGAAGCTCTGAGGCAGAGCTCTGTTGTGTGCAGAAGAAGTGGAGCACGTCTGAGGATCTAAGTTGGGTGATGGAGGGCCCTTCGATTGCTCTTGTCTATTTGAAAGAGAGATGAGAAAATATCCTGCTGGTTTTTACTTTTTCCTCGAGTTACAAAAAGTTACAGATGATATGTTAATTTTGGTTAAACTGATTCCAGATATTAATGCTCCTGGTGGAAATCTGCAGTTTTGCCACGTTTGTTTGTGTCAGACATATGTGTCCCATTATTCCCGCAGGCCAGTTTCTGCTTGAACTCTGACCTCAGCAATTGATGTGGTGTCATTAAAGGAGGTGGAGCATTCCACAGGCTGAGAAAGTTTTGTTTTTAGAAATATCCCCACTTTCATCACAATTTTTGACTTTCTACAACTTTCTGTAATTTTAAGCTTACCTTTACAGAATTTGCAGGTTATTTTCCTGGAACAAAAGCATTGATTACCAGAACCTACACAGTACTTCCTGGAGTTTCTGTAACATGCAGGTTACTTCAAAACCATAAAGGTTATTGGAACTGATGGGTTGCTTTTGCTGGAACTTGCTTTCTGAAACTCACAGGATACTCACTGGAACTTATAGGCTTCTTCTTCTGAAGCTTGCAGGTTGTTTTTCATGGAATTGACAGGTTACGTTCTAGAACATGGGGGCTGTTTTTCTTCAACGTACTGTTTACCTTTCCTAGTGTTTCCAGGGTACTTTCTTAAAACTTAAAGGGTACTTTTTGGAACCTGATAAAGAAACTTACAGGTTTCTTTTAATGCAACTTACTGATTACCCCTCTAACCCTACAGTAGTGGTGTCCGAACTTTTTGCCATTTCAGCTGAAGGTAAAAGTATTCTGGGGGGGGGGGGGGCACAAAACTTAAATTTTTAAATACAAATGCAAAAACTTATTTCATTGCGATTTCTTTCCAGTTTTTATTTTTACATATTCAACAAGAAACTAAACAAAGAATATATTAATGAAAGAAACAGAGTTGTATGATTTTTTTTTTTTTTTTGTAGAAGACAAATATGTAATTCATGCTTGATCTAAAATGTAAAAAAGGTCAATTTTAGGGTCATTCAGTGTACTTCCTGGAATTTACATTTTAGTTTGCTGAATTTGCAGGTTACTTTTTCTGACGCTTGCAGGTAATTTCTCCTGGAACCTACAGGTTACTTTTTCTGGGACTTGGATGTTGCTTTTCCTGGTACCTACAGAATACCTTGCTGGAATTCACAGGCTAAGTTCTAGTATTTACAGGTTACTCTTCTTGGACCTTACGGATTACTGTTTTGTAATTTAAAGGTTACTGTCCAAAAACAGGGCTGCACGGTGGCACAGTTGGTAGCACTGTTGCCTTGCAGCAAGAAGGTCCTGGGTTCGATTCCCAACTGGGGGTCTTTCTGCATGGAGTTTGCATGTTCTCCCCGTGCATGCGTGGGTTCTCACCGGGTACTCCGGCTTCCTCCCACAGTCCAAAGACATGCCTGTTAGGTTAATTGGTCACTCTGAATTGCCCTTAGGTGTATGAATGAGTGTGTGCATGGTTGTTTGTGTGTTGCCCTGTGATGGACTGGCGACTTGTCCAGGGTGTACCCTGCCTCTCGCCCATAGACTGCTGGAGATAGGCACCAGCTCCCCCGTGACCCACTATGGAATAAGCGGTAGAAAATGACTGACTGACTGTCCAAAAACACAAAGGTTACTTTTTGGAACTTACAATTACATTTTTTGGGGCTTACTGGTTGCTTTTCCTGGAACCTACAGGTTAATTTCCTAGCACTCACAGCCTACCTTTTGTAATTCACAGATAGCTTCTGCTGATGCTTACAGGTTACTGCACTGTAATGTTAAAGTTACTGTCCAAGAACCTACAGATTACTTTCTTGAACTTCCATTTTACTTTCTGGAGCTTACAGGTTGCTTTTTATTGAGCCTACAGGTTACTTTTTGAAACCTGCAGCATATTTCTTCTGGAGCGTTCAGGTTACTTTAATGAAACTCACAGACTAGTCTCCTGGAATTCAAATATTACTTCCTGTACTTCCAGCACCATACAGTGTCATGATTCGTAACCATTCCCTGACTTTAATGAACTCTCTTGAAACATATGCTGATGTGAAAACAAAAATGCAACAAGCATAGCAAGCAGAATAAGCTACTCATTCACTGTTGGAAAGGTGTTAATAGCTGGTCTCTGAGCTTCTCAAGAGACGTGGTATCAAGCTGTAAAATTTGAATGTGTCTAGACGGGGGACACAGCCTGACCTTGTGCTCTAATGACTTGTTCTTTCTAATGAAAGTAGCTTGCTTTGCTCGGTTGAATCTTGGCCAACTCAGAGAGCAGAACGAACCTTATCACCTCAGGAGGAAACACACACAGCCGTTCAGAGAGTGGAGGCTAAATATGCTCTTTATTACTGGATTCTCAGGGGCAGTGAACCTTTTTTGGTAGATTATAAATTCTGTCATCTACCTACCTACCTACCTACCTACCTACCTACCTACCTACCTACCTACCTACCTACCTACCTACTTACCTACCTACCTACCTACCTACCTACTTACCTACCTACCTACCTACCTACCTAGCAAGCGTTTGTTTTTGCTTTTTCACACCTAGATGTTTCAATAACACAAATATCACTATCATTAGATAAAGAATAACCTGAATAAACACAACAAGCACTTGTCATCAAGTGATTATTTCATTTTTCATTGGAAAATGCTGTCCGAGCCATTCTGGACTTATGTGAAAAAGGACTTGCCTAAGAGCTAGTTGTCCACCCTTAGAAGCACAAACTGCCATCAAGTGTTGGCAAAAACTGAAATAACTTTTTTACATCTCTGTGGAGGAATCTTGGCCCACTGCTCTTTGCAGAATTGTTTTATTTCAGGCACATTGGGGTGTTGAGCAGAATGGGCCTGTAAGGTTACATCACAGTATGTCAATTGGATTTAAGTTTAGAGTTTGACTGGATTTGGATTATTTGGAGCCATTGAAAAGTCGACTTGCTGGTGGTGTGCTTTTAACAGTTGTTCTGCAGCATAACCTGAGAGCATATAATTACACCAGATGTAACAGGATGTACACTTTCCAATAAGTTCTACTTTTGTCTCATTAGTCCACAAAATATTTTCCAGTGGATCTGCAAAATGTTTTTGGGCAGTTGTGAGATAGGACATTGTGTTCTCCTTTGGGCAGCTTTGAAGCTCACTTTGAACCTCTTACTTGGATGCCATTTTTGCCCAGTCTCTATTTCTTACAGTTGAATCATATGAGGCATTTCAGCCTACTTCATGCTGTGAGAAAGGTTCTAGTTAAATGATGTTTTTGATTCCACTGGTCTGGTATTAATCAGGCCAGTGTGTGACGAGTGAACGTCAACACCATAATGGGGCAAATACTTTTTCATATGGGGCCAGGTTGGTTTGGATGTTTGCTCTTAATAAATCCAGTCATTTGAAAACTGTGTTTTTGGTATTTAGTCATTGTCTATAGTGATATATTGTATGTTGACATAGTATGTTGTAAAGTAAAGTTTAAATAATTTAACTAACATTTAATTTTGCACCTGTATATGTATTCATTGCATGCCCTCCACGTTATTTATTGACATGTAGTGCTGTGAAGACGTTTTCACCAGCCACATTTTCTCTTTATATTTTGCTTCTGAGGATTTAGACTTTCTTGTAATCTTTCAAACTGATCTTAAATGAAAATTCCTCCAGGCTGTCTAAAGGTATTTCAAGATTTTCTTTGGACTTTTGTTGCTTTTTTAAATGTATTTTCTGTCTGGTTCTGGTACCGTACCATGAGAACATAATGTGCGGTGTTTGCGCAAAGCAGTATTGTCAGGATTAAGAAACTATCTCCAGATGGACTGCATCTGAAAGTCATGCAGCTATTGATTAAGATCTTTTTTTTAACAAAAAAGAAAAACAAGAATGTTTTTTTTTGTGCCTCTGTAATGATTATCAAATATGTTGCAGGAACTTTACCTCTGTAAGTTTATCCTAAATTATTCCTATTTAAGTTTTTTTTCTACTGCAAAAGGAAGTCTGACATTATGCTTGTACTATTTCTGACTAGATGCATTAGCTTAGATTTCTATATCTGGTATGTAGCCCCCTTGAAACCCTTTTCCTTTTGGCAGCCAAGTATAAACAGATAGTCCTCCTCCATGAAGTGGTTGTCCTCCCTCTGGATAAAATAGTAGACTTTCCTTTGTTTGTAGCAGCCAAAACCACCTCAAGACCTCTGAGCTGAGCTTAGCATGAACTGGAAAACCTTTCCTGGGAGAACTAACACCTCCAGCTGTTAAGGCAGGTCAGGGAATGGTCACCAGATGAGCCGTAGCTGGCTTGCTTTGGAGTCATCTGTCATTCCTATGTGCTGACTTGTCCCGGATTAAGCGGCATTTGCAAACAGTTTGTATTAACCGTGAAAGAGCACCAGATGGGTGGAGTTTGCTAAATTTCATGTTGACTTAATCGTCCGCAGAGAAAATTCACCTCTCTGACTTCCGGATATTTTCCTGCAATTGTCCAAATTTCTTGGCAGTCAGTGTCCTTAATGCCGATCCCCAGATATCTGACAGCTTAGAAGGTGAAAACAAGTCTTTGAACACTAAAACTATGACGTGCTCACATGTTGATGCTTTGTTTTACAGTTTGTGGAAAGGTGTAACTGGCGCTTGGCCTACAGAGATAGAAGACGGTGCAAAAAAAGTGCTGCATGGAGATTTACAGTCCGGGAAGCACAAAGGGTGTTTTATGATGCTGACATAAAGTCTGGAAGACAGGTATTTTTGGTTCGGAGCAGGGGTGAAACACTGGCCCCGCCTCAACAGACTGAAAGTCTCACACTTTATTCCAGAGGTCTCCATGCTGAGCTCGGTTTGTTTTACACAGTATTCCCCTGTCATGCTATGGATCAGACTCTACCTCATTTTACCTCTGGCATTCCTGAAGCATGAAGTCACAGTCAGGATGGGGGGTTTCCTCCCACACCTGAAGGTTTAACGTTGTCAGGGAGAAATTACGTGTTGCAGATGTTTGGATTTGAGAACATTTAAACAGACTGGGTTTTGCGTGCAGTCACTGGATTTTATTTGAACATGTGAGTAGGGGAGTATGAGTCTTTAAAACAACACAAAGGGACTTTATCTTCATCTTTGCCACTCTCTGTGTTTCATCCTAGCTACTCTGGCTTTGATGACAGTTTCAATTTTCCACCACTACACTAATTTTCTTTAAAAGTGTATGAGTTTAAGGAGCTCTGACTTTTTTTGAAAGAACATCTGGTAATTTTCAGGTAATCTCACAAATTACTTTCTAGATCTTCCAGGTTACTTTAATTGAACTCAGAGGTTACTTTCAAGCACGTAAAGGTTACTTTTTGGAACTTGCGGGTTACTTTGTTTGAACATACAAGGTTCTATGTGGAACATACAGATTAGCTTCTGAACAATACATTTGACCTTTTGGACTACTTTTCTAAAACACTAAGTCTACTTTCTGGAATTGACTGATTTTTTTGTTTTTTGTTTTTGTAGCTTACAGGTCATTCTCCTGAAACATGCAAGTTACTTTCCTTTATCTCACAAACTGCTTTCTGGATCATACGGGTTACTTTCCTGGACTTCAAAGGCTGCTTTCTAAAACCTAGAGTTTACTTTCCCAGAATTCAAAACTTATTTTTTGGAACACAAAGGTTACATCTTGGAGCTTATGGATTGCATTCGTATAATGCAAATGTTACTTTCTGTAACTGACAGCTTTACCTTTGCTACGATTAACATTTTACTTTCTATAAGTTACGTAAGCGAAAGTGTCTGCTGATGCTGATATTGCTGATTTTAGCATAGGTTTCATCTACACTAAACACAGATTACACTGTGTATATGTTTCTAGTTTTTGTTAGCTTTGTGCTGTGGATGACGCATCCTATCAAAAGTGAAGCGTGATAACAATCAGCCACAGTGAGCTGAAAACATACTTTGTAATTTGCACATCAAAATAATTATGCAAAAGTCAATTTCAGTGGGAATTCCAGAGAGTTTCTGTTACATTTGTCTCACAGATATTTTAAAGAAAACTGGGAAGTTACTTGTGTGGTAATTTGAGCCCTTGCTCCTTCCTTCCCATGTGAAAGGATGTAGATGTCTCCATAATGTCTGTAGACTCTATAATGTTGATGATGATTTTGCAGAAGGTACCAGAAGAATCTAAAAATGGCATTTCCTCTGTTGTTTTAATCTCCAATGCTGGTGATCGCCGATAAGTCCATCTGTCCTCCTTCACTGAGCTTTTATAAATGGGAGTATCCGTGTGGAGGTGGACAGATAAGTCTTAACAAGTCAGTTTGGCTCTGGGTGAAGTGCTTGATGTCAGGGATGAGTCTTGTGGCCTCCTCCCTTCACAGACGTTTCTGCCCTTTTAGATTTCACAACAAGCCATTTCTCGGCCACCCACTGACCTGTCTTCCCCTATTTAGCAACCAGAGCCCCAGTTTCTTCAGATTGTAACAAGTCTTTGGATACAATCTCCCTCATAATTTACAGTGCCTTGTGAAAGTATTCGGCCCCCTTGAACTTTTCAACCTCTTGCCACATTTCAGGCTTCAAACATAAAGATATAAAATTCTAATTTTTTGTGAAGAATCAACAACAAGTGGGACACAATCGTGAAGTGGAATGAAATTTATTGTATGTGTTAAACGTTTTCAACAAATGAATAACTGAAAAGTGGGCCGTGCAATATTATTCGGCCCCTTTACTTTCAGTGCAGCAAACTCACTTCAGAAGTTCATTGAGGATCTCTGATTGATCCAATGTTGTCCCAAATGACTGATGATGATTAATAGAATCCACCTGTGTGTAATCAAGTCTCCATATAAATGGACCTGCTCTGTGAGAGTCTCAGTGTTCTGTTCAAAGCGCAGAGAGCAGTCTCTCGATGTGCAAAACTGATAGAGACAAACCCCAAGAGACTTGCAGCTGTAATTGCAGCAAAGGGTGGCGCTACAAAGTATTAACGCAAGGGGCCCGAATAATATTGCACGCCCCAGTTTTCAGTTTTTTATTTGTTACAAAAGTTTGACACATCCAATAAATTTCATTCCACTTCACGATTGTGTCCCACTTGTTGATTCTTCACAAAAAATTACAATTTTATATCTTTATGTTTGAAGCCTTAAATGTGGCAAGAGGTTGAAAAGTTCAAGGGGGCTGAATACTTTCACAAGGCACTGTATGTTTCAACACTGAAACACTTTTGTACAATAAAGGTTGATTTTTCGAAACTTGTTTGCCTACAGAAACCTTTTTCATACACATTCTATGTTACCTGCAGAATACAGGGCAGCAAAATGATAAAAAAAATATAGAAACATAACATTTCCGATTAATTTACCAAACTTTTTTGTGTGCATTTGAATATATAAACAGTTATGATGAATATTATATTTATCTAAACTGGATATTGCAACTTCTTTGCATCTTCTCAATCTTCATGTTGAATTCATTGTGCTTTACGGGTCCTTCTCAAAATATTAGCATATTGTGATAAAGTTCATTATTTTCCATAATGTAATGATGAAAATTTAACATTCATATATTTTAGATTCATTGCACACTAACTGATATATTTCAGGTCTTTTATTGTCTTAATACGGATGATTGTGGCATACAGCTCATGAAAACACAAAATTCCTATCTCACAAAATTAGCATATTTCATCCGACCAATAAAAGAAAAGTGTTTTTAATACAAAAAACGTCAACCTTCAAATAATCATGTACAGTTATGCACTCAATACTTGGCAGAAATGACTGCTTCAATGCGGCGTGGCATGGAGGCAATCAGCCTGTGGCACTGCTGAGGTCTTATGGAGGCCCAGGATGCTTCGATAGCTGCCTTTAGCTCATCCAGAGTGTTGGGTCTTGAGTCTCTCAACGTTCTCTTCACAATATCTATCTATGGGGTTCAGGTCAGGAGAGTTGGCAGGCCAATTGAGCACAGTGATACCATGGTCAGTAAACCATTTACCAGTGGTTTTGGCACTGTGAGCAGGTGCCAGGTCATGCTGAAAAATGAAATCTTCATCTCCATAAAGCTTTTCAGCAGATGGAAGCATGAAGTGCTCCAAAATCTCCTGATAGCTAGCGGCATTGACCCTGCCCTTGATAAAACACAGTGGACCAACACCAGCAGCTGACACGGCACCCCAGACCATCACTGACTGTGGGTACTTGACACTGGACTTCTGGCATTTTGGCATTTCCTTCTCCCCAGTCTTCCTCCAGACTCTGGCACCTTGATTTCCGAATGACATGCAGAATTTGCTTTCATCCGAAAAAAGTACTTTGGACCACTGAGCAACAGTCCAGTGCTGCTTCTCTGTAGCCCAGGTCAGGCGCTTCTGCCGCTGTTTCTGGTTCAAAAGTGGCTTGACCTGGGGAATGCGGCACCTGTAGCCCATTTCCTGCACACGCCTGTGCACGGTGGCTCTGGATGTTTCTACTCCAGACTCAGTCCACTGCTTCCGCAGGTCCCCCAAGGTCTGGAATCGGCCCTTCTCCACAATCTTCCTCAGGGTCCGGTCACCTCTTCTCGTTGTGCAGCGTTTTCTGCCACACTTTTTCCTTCCCACAGACTTCCCACTGAGGTGCCTTGATACAGCACTCTGGGAACAGCCTATTCGTTCAGAAATTTCTTTCTGTGTCTTACCCTCTTGCTTGAGGGTGTCAATAGTGGCCTTCTGGACAGCAGTCAGGTCGGCAGTCTTACCCATGATTGGGGTTTTGAGTGATGAACCAGGCTGGGAGTTTTAAAGGCCTCAGGAAGTTTTTGCAGGTGTTTAGAGTTAACTCGTTGATTCAGATGATTAGGTTCATAGCTCATTTAGAGACCCTTTTAATGATATGCTAATTATGTGAGATAGGAATTTTGGGTTTTCATGAGCTGTATGCCAAAATCATCTGTATTAAGACAATAAAAGACCTGAAATATTTCAGTTAGTGTGCAATGAATCTAAAATATATGAATGTTAAATTTTCATCATGACATTATGGAAAATAATGAACTTTATCACAATATGCTAATATTTTGAGAAGGACCTGTATATTAAAAGCCATAATCGTTGGCTTTAACTTCTAACAACTTGCAGAAAACCCATGATGAAAACTCATGCTTCTTTGCTTTTACATCTGTGTGATTTTGAACAGTTATTACTAACTTTCTATTTGCAAGCAGTTGGATAAGGAAATTAAATATATTTGATTTTAAAAAAAACAACAAATTGCCAGTCTGCTGTTTTTCTATCAGTGTTAACGGAGCATGGTTTGCTATGCATGCTGTCAGGTAACATTATATGCTTGAAGGGTCCTTCAGTGGAATTTATGTCAGTACAACTAAATAAGGAACCTAGTATGATACTGTAATTACTTTCTGGTATTTATTTAGGACATTAGATTACTGGCAGTGCGGTACAGTAATATTTTGTATTTCTTTAAATACAGTACCTGTGGTGTTTTGTATTTTACAGCATGTTGAACAGTACTGCATTATAATAAAGCAGTATTGCTGTATGTTTTGATAGGGAAAAAGTGCATGTCCCTGTCAAGAAAATCCTTAGTTTTTGTGTTTAAATCTCCCTTTTTTAATCCTGCTGCCCCATGTATTTATCATCAGACTGCAAACTAAGCCTTTTTCTGTATTGTTTCAATTCTTTGAAGATATCGAACCATCCACAGTGACCTCTTTTTGTCCTCCTTGCAAGTGAACACTTCTTTCACAGTTGTTAACTTAACAATCACCTCCCTAAAAAGTATCTGTAATTTCCACTCATGTGGAACAGCAGATAAACTCAGTGAGATGAAGTGCTTTGTCTGCGATATCTTTTTAAAGCATATTTAACATCTGCAGTGTCCTCTCTGCACATTGTAAACCTGAAACCTCAGTTCAGTAAAGTTTAGCACCTAATTATTCATCCATTGAACCAACAAAGCATTCAGGTATACCGGTACCTGAAAAAGAGCCCAAGAATATCAATCTCAGTGGTAAATTGAATATGTGGGAATCCTTGGAGAGGTGTCAAGGATTAATGTTGTGTTAATGGCCACTTTATTAGGTACACCTGTCAGGTTGGACCCCTTTTTGGTGTCTGAACTGCCTTAATTCTTTGCAACATAGATACAAGGTGTCTGAAACAATCCTTAGAAATATGAGCTATATATTGGTATGATTGCATTACACAGTTGTTGTAGATTTTGTTTGCTGTACATCTGTGATGCAACACTCCTGTCTCACCACATCCCAAGGGTGCTCTGTGGATTGGATCTGGTTGTTGTGGAGACTGTTGGAGTAGAGTGAACTCTACTCCAGAAAGCAGATTGTTATCTGGTATAAACATGGGCAGCAGCAATACTCAGATAGGCTGTGGTGTTTGAACCTTGCTCAGTTAGTACTAAGGGACCCAAAATTAGCCAAGAAAACATCTCCCACACTATAACACACCATGTCTGATGTCATGGTCTTCAACTGAATAAAAGGTAGAGAGCGTTTGTGGTGGTGGGCAGTCAGCCTCTGCCTCAAGCAGAGGCGTTAAAATATCTTGGGGCCTGTTCAGGAATAACGTAGAATCGATGGATTGGTCCGTCTATGTTTCGACCTTCACCTATAGTCATGAGATACGAATCATGACCATTAGAAAAAGATCCCAGATACAAGCGGCTGAAATTAGCTTCCTTTGTATGGTGGCTGGAGTTAGCCTTAGATGTAATGTGTTGACTTTCCTCATTGTGGGGTTCAAGCTTCTGAGCAGGATGCCTCCTGGGTGCCTCCCTCCACATGAGGAGACCCCAAGGCAGACCCAGAACTTGCTGGAGGAACTCTATATCCCTTCAGGCCTGACAATGCCTTGGTTTTTCTACAAAAGTGAGCTTTAGCGTGTGGCTAGGAGAAGGGATGTCTTGGTTTGTCTCCAGGACCAGGAACCCTCATGACCCGATCTCGAACAACCATAAGAAATTGAGTGGATGGAAGGATGAACCATTATACCACCGCCAACACCATCCTAAACTCTCGATACAAGGCATCCATGCCTTTTTGTTGTTTATACTCAAACCCTACCATCTGAAAGCCCACTGTTGGTGAGCCAGTGTGATTTAGAGCCTCAGTTTGCTGTTCTCCGCTGACAAGAGTGCCACCCTTGTGGTCTTCAGCTGCTGTTGCCCATCTCCCTGAGAGTTTTGATGTGTCATGTATGAGGTGTTATTCTGTATACCTTGGTTGTAAGGAGTGGCTATTTGAACATCTGTCATCTTAAACCAGTCCACTCATTCTCTGACCTCTGACATCAGTAAAGCATTTAAATTCACAAAACTGCTGCTTGCTCACTGTTTTCTCTTTTTTGGACCAAAACCTGCAAGTCTTCTGTTGAGCATATTGTGTTTGAGTTTCGGTAAAGTACTCTTTACCACATCTAGATGCCTAAATGGACTAAGTAGCTGCCATGTGATTGCCTGATTAGCTACTTGTTTTAAGGAATTGGACCAATGTTCTGTAGGTGTATATACCTCAGATGTTGGATCTTAAGCACTGGGTTTTCTCATTTGTTTTGCCCACTGTCAATAATTTAGAAACATTTTATGTTTTTTTTCTGACTTTTTGAGTTCAAATTGAACGCAGCAAAAATTCGAATCTTTTCCAACTTGTGAAAATACAAAGCCAGCAACATTTGTATGGAGTTAAATTTGTCTCAATATTATTCAATCAAACAAAAAACTAATCTCAATAAAAAAAAACTAATCTCAATCAAAAAAATAATATTCAATCAAAATCAAAACACAAAAGACTATACAAATGTATGGAGTTAAATTTGTCTCAATATTATTCAATCAAACAAAAAACTAATCTCAATAAAAAAAAACTAATCTCAATCAAAAAAATAATATTCAATCAAAAAAAACTAATCTCAATCAAAAAAATAATATTCAATCAAAATCAAAACACAAAAGACTATACAAATGTATGGAGTTAAATTTGTCTCAATATTATTCAATCAAAACAAACTAATCTCAATCAAAAAATATTAACTTGTGATCAAAACTTTCAGAGTTTTTTCTCACAAAGAGAAAAAAGTTATTTGCAAAACATAAACTTTTATTTGCGCAGGTCAAAAATCTTTGGTTACGAGTCTCGCTTTTTTGGTTTTGACGCTCTCTGTTTTTGGTTGAACTCAACGAATTTTGAGTTCTGGAAACATGAACATCCTGGGCGGGGCCTAAAGACAAACGATGTAAGACGTTTCCCTATTGGTTAGCGCTGACTAAAGCAGCAGACTCTGATCCCCCGCATCTCTGAACTTCTGCTCGAACTGCAGGGCTTGCAGCGTCGCTTCAGTGAGGAGACATCAACTCTACAGAAAAAAACTGCGGTCAAGTGAGCCGACAGTCAGAAATACGCGGTGACGTCAGCTGACACCAGCTCTCTCTTAAAGATTAGCGTCGCGCATACAAGGCGCATTACGGTAATGGAGCAGAAAGGACCCGATCCTGGCAACGGTTGAGAAAATAAGAGGAAAACAGAAAAGTAACCTACAGAACATTTATATTAATTACATTTTTACAACTTTCACATTCATGTTTTATGTAAAAGAATAAATATTTTATATTTTACTGTACAGTTTTGGGGAAATATCTTGTCAAAATACCTCAAAATGCTCAACCATTATATGCATTTGTCCCACTTTCAGGAATTTATTTCTCCAAAACCATGAGAGGTGACAACACAATCTCTTCAGATTTTATTAGAGGGTCATCTATATTATAACCAGAATGAGTATTTCATAATTCCACTGTAGGTTTCTGGAGAAATACACAACTACCCCAACAAAGTACCACAAACGCTTCCTTTTGGTGAGGTCGATGAGATCCTGGGAAGTGGTTTGGACAACTTAAAGTGCAAGAGCATCCAGATCTCCTCTGACCTCTCCTGGACTGGAAACGCCCCTTGCCTGTTGAAGAAGGTACAACAACAGCTCTTCTTCATCTCCTCAGCTGCTTACAGATATCTACAGGGCCACGGTGGAAAGCACTCTGCGTCTCAGCATGACAGTGTGGTGAGGGAACTGCACAGGAGAGGAAGTATCACGGGTTGTGAGGACAACACACAGGATTATGGGATGCCGTCTGCCCGACATAGATTCTGTTTTATACTACACTTGGGGTAGTTGTGTATTTCTCCAAACCTTTACAGTAAAATTATGAAATACTAATTCTGGTTATAGCGTAGATGACCCTCTGATAAAATCTGAAGAGATTGTGTTGTCACCTCTCATGGTTTTGGAGAAATAAATTCCTGAAAGTGGGACAAATGCATATAATGGTTGAGCATTTTGAGGTATTTTGACAAGATATTTCTCCAAAACTGTACAGTAAAATATAAAATATTTATTCTTTTACATAAAACATGAATGTGAAAGTTGTAAAAATGTAATTAATATAAATGTTCTGAAGGTTACTTTTCTGTTTTCCTCTTATTTTCTCTACCGTTGCCAGGATCGGGTCCTTTCTGCTCCATTACCGTAATGCACCTTGCATGTCCGACGCTAATCTTTAAGAGAGAGCTGGTGTCGGCTGACGTCACCGCGTATTTCTGACTTTCGGCTCACTTGAGCGCAGTTTTCTTCTGTAGAGTTGATGTCTCCTCACTGAAGCGACGCTGCAAGCTCTGCAGTTCGAGCAGAAGTTCAGAGATGCGGGGGATCAGATTCTGCTGCTTTATTCAGCGCTAACCAATAGGGAAACGTCTTACAGCGTTCGTCTTTAGGCCCCGCCCAGGATGTTCATGTTTCCAGAACTCAAAATTCGTTGAGTTCAACCAAAAACAGAGAGCGTCAAAACCAAAAAAGCGAGACTCGTAACCAAAGATTTTTGACATGATCAAATAAAAGTTTATGGTTTGCAAATAACTTTTTTCTCTTTGTGAGAAAAAACTCTGAAAGTTTTGATCACAACTTAATATTTTTTGATTGAGATTAGTTTGTTTTGATTGAATATTATTTTTTTGATTGAGATTAGTTTGTTTTGATTGAATATTATTTTTTTTGATTGAGATTAGTTTTTTGTTTGATTGAATAATATTGAGACAAATTTAACTCCATACATTTGTATAGTCTTTTTGTGTTTTGATTTAAAGTACAGAAAACTACATGTTAATGATGTATTTCTTGGAAAATATGTAAATCCTAAGGCTGCTCAAGTTTACTCTCCGGGGCCCGATTATACTGATTTTTGATTTTTTTTCAAATATCAGCCCATGTCACTTGTGTTTGTCGGTAAACAGAAAAAATATCTCTATTTTAAATCCTTTCATGTTATTTGTTCTAGGTTCGCCGTGGGAGAGCTCTATACGACAGATTGGCTTTGAGAGGTAAGAAAATAGTTATTTAAACTACTAAAAAAAACAAAAAGCATTTTACAATCAAATCACTGCTAAGATTTGGTGAATGTCCTTGTTTTTGTACATTATTTTACTGCATATCTGGGTGTTTTGGATATGGATATCTATTACATTTTGCATTAATTGCCAACATGTTAATGTGTATATTGGCAAATGGTTGTAAATACTGAGTTTGTAAATGAATCCTTATAAATTTAAAGGAGCTGTTAATTTAAGGAATCTGTTTGCAAATGAATTTGTGTCTGTTCTTATAAATTACATACATCTTTTTTTATATAGAAAAAGAAAACATGTTGAATTTGGTAAACCCAATCTTAAATTACAACAATAATAAAATGCAGTCATTTCTTTTAATATCCTGACATAAATAAGTTGTGAATTTTTAGGGTGCACGTTCTTTAAAAAACATATATCTATGTATCAGTTAGGCTGCTTAAATTAATCTTTGCTCTAATTTCACAGGTAAAAGTAAAGATTTTGGCAGCTAGATGGCAGATTAGACTTATTTTATTGGAAATGAACTGAGGAAAAACTTTTAACACATACTCCATGCACTTTCCTTCTTTTTCACTCTATTCCTTAGGAAAAGAATACCCAAAGTAGCCTAAATATAGCTGCCTCTCGACAACATTAACCACCACTTTTTGCATTTAGCCACACTGGCTCATCTTCTCACCACCTCCTAACCTGTCCCTTTGTGGATTGTTAATGAATGCTAAACCCAGTTAACCCTCACACTGCGCTTGAAGGGTCTATTTTTCAAGGCTTTTGTTTGCGCCTGTCTCAGCACATCCCCGTGATCATATTAAATGCGGTCTGTAAGTACGGGAATGTCCGAAACACAGCCACGTCCTTTTTCCAGCACTCATCAGCCCTGGGTGGATTGTGTACTCTACAGTTAAGTGGCGGAAATAGACCCATAAACATTTTACCTGTTTGTGCTGAGGATCATATGTAGTGCATATACAATATTTACTGCTGTAATGGCTACATTTTACTGCCCGGGCGGAGGAAAATGTAAAGGAGCCTCCAGAAGACTCAAAGCTGTTGTGTATTTTCTTTTCCTCTTTTATTTCCTGTTGATAAAGTCTTTTAAAAGAGTAAATAACTTTTTTTGTTGTAGTAAAGTGTCATTTAAGAAGAATAAAGATCATATTGGAGTTCTGGTTTTGTTGCTGCACTGCCCTACACACTAATAGGCACATTTGATAAAGATATGTAAAAAGTCTTACTATAAATTCATCTTTTATTGCAGAATCGTAATCGCACACTGAGCATTTTCAAACAATCCAATCTTTAAATTTGTGTGTTTTTTAATCTGTTCCTTTGTTAGTCCTGTAAAACGTTTCCAATGATCCTTTCTATGAATCTTGCCTTGCCTTTAGTGCATTTAATCAGAGGGGGAAATAATCCCAGGTTAAGAAATGAATGAATGTTAAAGAAAACATAATTAGCTCCCCTGCTGTTGTAAATAGGACAGCACTTTTCTTTGTGCACAGTGTCTCTGGATTGTCCCGACATCTGGACCCTTTCCAATGTTTCCTTCTCTTCAGCTCACCCCACAGGTTATTTCTAGGATTTCAGTTCTGCGAGGCATTTCTATTTTACATGTTTTGCATCATTTTCCTACTCCAAGACCCATTAGCAACCCATTTTCAGTTTCCTGGTCGAGTCCACCAGATTCTTTTTGTTCAAAATGTTCTGGCCTTCAAGAGATTTCATGATGATGCGCCCTCTGCCAAGGTTTCCAGGGCAGAGAAACAGGTCCACATTATCAGACGTCCGCCACCATACGTTTAAGAGTGGGCTTGAGGTGCTTTTCAACAAATTCATCCTCATGTTCCACACCAGACCCACTTGTTGCATAAAAGGTCAGTCTTAGTCTCATCTGACTAAAGCCAGAGTTCCCACACAGGCTCACAGTTTAAATCTCTACAGTATTTAGCAAACATTTAAATTGTCAATGGAAGGACAGAAAGGCTACATGGCCTAAACTGTGTGCTTTGCTTCATTTCCCTTATTATCCACTTCAGTGTGCAAGTGACAAGATAACCTGGGTCTTCGTCCAGCCTAGTGGCCTGAGGCTAAAGAAGTGGGTCTTTCACATCTTATTTATACCCCAGGGAAACAGAAAATCTTGAAAACCTTGAAAAAAGTCATGTTTTTATTTAAAAAACCCTCTTGCTACATTTATTTTATAGGAATATTGAAATTGTGCCAAAAAGTGTTGCACCTGTGATTTTATTTGAAATAACAATTTCTTAACATTTAAACAGACTGCCTGTCATATTTCTTTTTACACTTTGAGCAATATTGTTAAGATATTTTTTAATTTAGTACGATGAGCTTAGACTGTTATCCCTGCTTGGGCCTTTTTGCTCCGAAAAGGAATATGTCATGATCCGATTATCAACCGATTAATCAAAAAAATTGTCAAGAGATTAATCGATACTTGGTAGGATATTAGACTTTAAGTGCCAATACATGCAAACTCTTCATGCCAATAATATTTTTTGACTGTTGCATAGATTTTTCCTGCCCTGGACACCTGCACTGGATGTATCTTTTAAGCTTAAATGTTTAAAAAAGGTCCAGGGGACTTTTTGGTGAAGGAAAAGAAAGAAAATATTCAGGAAAATGGGGGTAATCATAATAGATATCATTGACATTGAAGTATTCTGCAATTATATTGCAAATAACCATTTTTGTTGTGCAATCCTGCTGAATTGAAGCAAATAGGTTTGTGATGTAGTCCTATGAAGTAAATAGACAATTGGACTCAACAGGTCAGAACTCAAAGAAAACCAGAAGTTGGTATTAGCCAGTTTATCATTTCTATTTTTACTTTTACTTAAGTACTTTTTATGCTTTTCCTTATGCCTAAGTTAACAGTTCACTATACTAAGTTTGCTTATACGGGCCTACAGGTACGTCTCAATAAATTGGAATATCCGTTCCGATGAGGCTTAAATCGATGAGGATTAAAAGTACCTTTTAAGCAGGTATTAAACATACTGTTCCATTGATCTGTTGTAATATAATAATCTTAAATGTTATTTTTATTAGCTTTAAGCATAACATCATCAATTAACTGTTGGACCACTTGTTTGCTGAATATTGGACCATTTGCACGTTGCTGGACACCACAATGCCTTTCCAATGTCATCGGCCATTTTGTACCGCAGGATAGTCTGTCCTACAAAACCCAGCAGCCACTGCGGCGGATACGACGGGGCTGTCCCAGGTCTGACGTCACAGGAGGCAATATAGAAAGGAACATTTGAAAGAAGCTTTGCTTTTCACGCTGGAAGCCGGACTAGCAACTGAAACGCATCAATTTCTGGAAAAGAGTCCCAAGTGGATTTAATTTATTCTCCTTCGTTGGCCAACGAAAAATTCATGAACGAGGTTTCTGGAATGAGAAGGCCAAAAATTTCACTTTGCCGATCGAAGACGTGAGTTTAACACGTAACCAAAACTATGGAGTTTCAAGGAGACGCAACTTTCCCTCCTTGCTTGGTTCTAGTCGACTGCTGACGGTCAGATCATATTTTTCCTTTTTGCCAAGGAGGACAAAGGACGAAGATTGACCGCTCTTCCCGAAGTTTACTGTGGACACACATTAACTTCCAACTCCCCCCCTCTTCGTCTCTCCCTCTGCTCAGAAGGAATACTTCAACAAAGTAAAACCCATCTTTTTCTTTTTCTTTTATTTCTTTATTAAGGATAGCGTGGGCAGGATAGAGGATAATTTTAGTGCGATTAGAGTCGCCATTTAGAGTCTAATGTGTTCTGAATTGTATGTGCATGCCATTGTTTTGAAACTTGCTGGTACTTTTGGAGACCGCCGTGTCTCGCAAGTGTGTCTTTACCGTGCGAACACCTGCGCGCAAGTGCACTGTGAAACTGAACTGTTCCTGAAACTGTTTCCCTCATGGGGAAATTCACCATTTCTTTGTCTTCAACTTTACTGCTTACTAGCTTGCCGCCAAAAGTTGTATAACTCTTTGTCTGCTCACCCCCGCCCAGAGTTGGGGGATGTTTTATGTCTCTGCATTTCACTAAGCTACACTTTCTGGCGGGCTTCGTTCAACACCATATTCCCTTGTCATATTATCCCTTTGGCCATAACTGCTGGTTGGTCCCATACGCACCCACTGCTGTTTTGCTTTATTTTGTTTAGTTAGATATTTTACCCCCTTTTTGTGTAGAACTTTGCATGTTTGAGTAGGTGAAGATTATTAAATCGGAAGAGCGGATTATATCAGGCTGTGATTTAATAAATATTCACATAGATAAAGAGAAGGCGTTTTGTGTTTATTTTGTGCAAGACTGATTCGTCAGTCAAAATAAGGTTAAAAGTTCCCCACGTTTCGGTAGAAACAGTTGATTAAACAGTGACATTTCTGGTAATAGTTATCAATTATTACCGAGTATTTAACGGTTGTAATTATCAAAGGCTTTGAGCCACAGTTAAAACACCAGAGGATATCCCTGGTCTTCGATTCATAAATGAGGATTTTGGTTAAGAAATAAATCTTGTCAAATTATGATTGTTAATTATAATTCTTGATGAATATTAATTAATCGATAATCTTAATTCCAACATAACAGAATTACAGGCTTGAAAAACGTCAGTCTGTGTGTAAATAATGTGTTTAACTTGGTGAAGTAAGTGAGTTACTGAAATAAACGAACTTTTCAATAATATTCTAGGTAACTGAGTTGCACCTGTATGTAATTTTAGCATTTGTTTTAATGTTCTTTTTGTTTGGATGTGATTGGTCAGATACTTAGAACATCTCCTTATTTTAAACAGGTTCTAATTGTTGGAAGTTATTTCCTTTTAAATATCTAAGAAATATAACATTAAGCTCTTACTGCAAGCTTAACAAAGTGCGCAGACTTGCTTCTCTACATTGGATCATTTGGTGTGTAAAATAAGTTCTAAGTTCACCTTTGTGTGTGTTTTAATATTTATTTATTCTCAGGGATCAGTTCTTTCTTTTCTAACGATTGACTTTTACTAATTCTTTTTAAATGCTAACTACTTCTAAGTGTTGCGATATATGTTGAACTGTCCATACTGGGAGTTTTTCTCTGAATCTTTCTGCAGACTGTAGCACTGCTGATGTTTTTCTAATTCCCACACATAATAAGTGGAGGAACGTGGGAGTCATTAAAGTTGCTGCCTTAACGTTGTGGGGCTCTGATGGTTTCCATCTCTTTCATCTGTGTGATGATGCACAAACCTTCTCAACAATAAAGCGCATGGAAACAGACGTCGTTGATTAGATTTAACTTTCCAACAGCAGCCAAACACCCAAACAGTTTTTTATTCTGAGTGTGCATTTTCCATCATGATGATTAGCACTGTTTTCAACTTTTAGAAGCTTTATTTCCACTCAAGGCCAGCGTGAGATTGGTTTTGTTTGAAATGACCAGTTGCTTTACAACCACAGCCAAACCCTCTCTGCTGCTCCAGAGTTACCAGTAGATTTTATAGGGAACTGTTTAATTACACTTGGAGCTCAGTGTGAAATGTAAAGAAAAACACTTCGGTGGCCAAACACAGGATGCAATCCGGTTGCAGTAAAACTGAAATAGAAATTAGTTTGGATGATTAAAAAGAGAGCGTTTTAAAGGTTCGGAAACCTGTTAGCCATTTCAAGGACAGTTTTTATTTGCTGTAATTGCACATGCAATTATGACACCTGGTAAAACGTGTCCTCGGGCTGCATAAAAGCATCAACGTGGATTATATGAAGCCTGACATTATGATAGCTGTCATAGCAACATTCTGCAGATTATGTTTGGGCTCTTGTCTGAACAAATCTTTTCATGGTTGGTTAGATAGGAGGACGTAAATCCCAGCAACAATGCTCCCAAAAATCTTAATCATCTCCTTTCGGTTTGTTTCAGCTGCTGCTGATGCAAAAGTGTGCTGATTGTTCCAGCTAACTATTTTTTAAATAAGTGAACAGTTTTTTTTCCTAAGTTTAAAAAAACAACCAAATAAACTTTTTCATCAGTTTTCTGTTCTTGTTTTATGGAATTTCACTCACTTGTAAATAGCAATACATTTAAAAACAGCAAGCCTGATTTTATTACGTGGGGTGGTTCTCCATATAAAATCCTAAAGCATTCTGCACAACACATATTAAAAGAACAATTAAGTAGCGGAAAACTCTGGATTCCCGTGTGTTTTGTGTAAACAGGTGGTGTTTTCTGAGAGATATACAGAGGTTGGACAATGAAACTGAAACACCTGGTTTTAGACCACAATAATTTAACAATAATAATAATAATAATTTAATTTGACAGGTGTTTCAGTTTCATTGTCCAACCCCTTTAATTGCTGCACTTATATTTGTTCCCATGAAAGTACTAGTGTTCTGTGTAAGCTAACGTGTTGGAGAGGAATGTTAAGGAATTACTTGCAGCACATCCATTTCCATTGGTCAGATTTGTTCCATGTTAAGCGATTCTCAGTAGACAATAAAAGTGTTTTGCAAAATTATTCATTACTGTTGAACTTCTTTACATTTTGGTATTTCAAGAGGACTACATATTATAAACCATGCCACAGCAGTGCATAATTTTGATGTGGAAGTAAAATTAAAGCCAATTTTATATATATATATATATATATATATATATATATATACATACACACTGCTCAAAAAAATAAAGGCATACTCAAATAACACGTCCTAGATCTGAATGAATTAAATATTCTCATTGAATACAAAATCCCACAAAAATCATCAATGGAAATCAAATTTATTAACCAATGGAGGCCTTGATTTGGAGTCACTCACAAAATTAAAGTGTAAAAACACACTACAGGCTGATCCAACTTTGATGTAATGTCCTTAAAACAAGTCAAAATGAGGCTCAGTATTGTGTGTGGCCTCCATGTGTCTGTATGACCTCCCTATAACGCCTGGACATGTTCCTGATGAGACGGTGGATGGTCTCCTGAGGGATCTCCTCCCAGACCTGGACTAAAATATCTGCCAACTCCTGGACAGTCTGTGGTGCAACGTGACGTTGGTGGATGGAGCGAGACATGATGTCCCAGATATCCTCAATTGGATTCAGGTCTGGAGAACGGGCGGGCCAGTCCATAACTTCAATGTCTTCATCTTGCAGGAACTGCTGACACACTCCAGCCCCATGAGGTCTAGCATTGTCCTACATTAGGAGGAACCCAGGGCCAACCGCACCAGCATATGGTCTCACAAGGGGTCTGAGGATCTCATCTCGGTACCTAATGGCAGTCAGACTACCGCTGGCGAGCACATGGAGGGCCTTGCGGCCCTCCAAAGAAATGCCACACCATTACTGACCCACTGCCAAACCGGTCATGCTGAATGTTGCAGGCAGTAGATCGCTCTCCACGGTATCTCCAGACTCTGTCACGTCTGTCACATGTGCTCAGTGGGAACCTGCTTTCATCTGTGAAGAGCACAGGGCACAGGACAACCCCCATTTGTGGACGTCGGGTCCTCATACCATCCTCATGGAGTTGGTTTCTAACCGTTTGTTCAGACACATGCACATTTGTGGCCTGCTGGAGGTCATTTTACAGGGCTCTGGCAGTGCTCCTCCTGTTCCTCCTTGCAGAAAGGCGGAGGTCGCGGTCCTGGTGCTGGGTTGTTGCCCTCCTACGGCCTCCTCCACGTCTCCTGGTGTACTGGCCTGTCTCCTGGTAGCGCCTCCAGGCTCTGGACACTACGATGACAGACACAGCAAACCTTGCCACAGCTCGCATCGATGTGCCATCTTGGATGAGCTGCACTACCTGAGCCTCTTGTGTGGGTTGTAGAGTCCGTCTCATGCTACCACGAGTGTGAAAGCACCACCAACATTCAAAAGTAACCAAAACATCAGCCAGAAAGCATAGGTACTGAGAAGTGGTCTGTGGTCCCCACCTGCAGAACCACTCCTTTATTGAGTGTGTTTTGCTAATCGCCAAAGATTTCCCCCTGTTGTCTATTCCATTTGCACAACAATATGTGAAATTGATTGTCAATCAGTGTTGCTTCCTAAGTGGACAGTTTGATTTCACAGACGTTTGATTTACTTGGAGTTATATTGTGTTGTTTAAGTGTTCCCTTTATTTTTTGAGCAGTGTATGTATTGAGATATATACAGGGGTTGGACAATGAAACTGAAACACCTGTCATTTTAGTGTGGGAGATTTCATGGCTAAATTGTACCAGCCTGGTAGCCAGTCTTCATTGATTGCACATTGCACCAGTAAGAGCAGAGTGTAAAGGTTCATTTAGCAAGTCTTTGTGATGTATCAAGAGCCACGGTATCCAGGGTAATGTCAACATACCACCAAGAAGGACGAACCACATCCAACAGGATTAACTGTGAACGCAAGAGGAAGCTGTCTGAAAGGGATGTTCGGGTGCTAACCCGGATTGTATCCAAAAAACATAAAACCACGGCTGCCCAAATCATGGCAGAATTAAATGTGCACCTCAACTCTCCTGTTTCCACCAGAACTGTCCGTCGGGAGCTCCACAGGGTCAATATACACGGCCGGGCTGCTATAGCCAAACTTTTGGTCACTCATGCCAATGCCAAACGTCGGTTTCAATGGTGCAAGGAGCGCAAATCTTGGGCTGTGGACAATGTGAAACATGTATTGTTCTCTGATGAGTCCACCTTTACCGTTTTCCCCACATCCGGGAGAGTTACGGTGTGGAGAAGCCCCAAAGAAGCGTACCACCCAGACTGTTGCATGCCCAGAGTGAAGCATGGGGGTGGATCAGTGATGGTTTGGGCTGCCATATCATGGCATTCCCTTGGCCCAATACTTGTGCTAGATGGGCGCTTCACTGCCAAGGACTACCGAACCATTCTTGAGGACCATGTGCATCCAATGGTTCAAACATTGTATCCTGAAGGTGGTGCCGTGTATCAGGATGACAATGCACCAATACACACAGCAAGACTGGTGAAAGATTGGTTTGATGAACATGAAAGTGAAGTTGAACATCTCCCATGGCCTGCACAGTCACCAGATCTAAATATTATTGAGCCAGTTTGGGTTGTTTTGAAGGAGCGAGTCAGGAAACTTTTTCCTCCACCAGTATCACGTAGTGACCTGGCCACTATCCTGCAAGAAGAATGGCTTAAAATCCCTTTGACCACTGTACAGGACTTGTATATGTCATTCCCAAGACGAATTGACGCTGTATTGGCCGCAAAAGGAGGCCCTACACCATACTAATAAATTATTGTGGTCTAAAACCAGGTTTTTCAGTTTCATTGTCCAACCCCTGTATATATATATATATATAAGTGAACCACCATCTCACTAAGTCCACCGGGGATTTCCCCGGTTGCCCCGTATGCCAGTTTGCCCCTGGCTGTGAGTCACTTCACTAAATGAGGACCAAACACGTTTTAATCAAAAATGCACGAATTGACGAATTGACGCTGTATTGGCCGCAAAAGGAGGCCCTACACCATACTAATAAATTATTGTGGTCTAAAACCAGGTGTTTCAATTTCATTGTCCAACCCCTGTAGGTTTGGATTTTCAATGTCAAATGAATGTTTTATGTAGCTCTGCCTGTATGTTCAGGGTTGTTTTCCTGTTGTCTTTTGCATCCTCTGACAGGCCTTCTTTCAGGGTTGTCCGTGCTCCTTTTAGCTTCCATTAACTCTGGCTCCCCTTTCCCTGCTGAAGAAAGCATCCCACAGCATGATGCTGCCGCCAGCAGGTTTCACCAGGAAGGCATTGTATTCAGGGTGATGTTTTTTGCCGCAGTGTTTTGCGTGTAGGCCAAAAAGTTCCATACATGGCTTCAGGCATGATTTAAATAGGACTCATTTTGGTTTTCTTTTAAGAATAGCATTCCTTTTGCCACTTTTCCATGAAGGCCAAATATGAGGAATGAACAACTAATAGCTGTCCCATCACCTGTCAACAGATTCTCCCACCTGAGCTGTAGCTGATCCTTACAGCTCCTCCAGAGTCATGGCTGCTTCTTTTAGTAATGCTTTTTAGAGCTACCCAATAAATCCAATCCCAGTCATCATCAAGATCGCACTATAGCAAAAGACTGTTTGGACGCAACATTTGGTTGGACACTATGTTTCTAGTGTCTGGCTCTGCATATCGGTAATATATTTAACCAGTTAGATGCTCTAACCTGATGTGTATCTCGTATGGCTAATATGGTAAAACTGACTGAGTGGTATGGACACTTATAGAAATACTCAGAATACCATGTCTCATTTTCCGTCAACTTCGCAATTATCAGCTACCTTGTGTTGGTCTGTTTCATTAAATCATTGAAGTTTGTGGTTGTAATGTGACAAAGTATTAAACGTTTTTATGGGTTTTTTTGAGGGGTTTGAATACTTTTGCAAGGCAGTGTATTTGTATTGTACAATATTTTTGTTTTTCTAGTTTTATCCTGAAATATCTCTTATTTTGAATGCTTTGGATTGGATTCTTCAGTTCTTTAAGGAAACATAAATCTGCCTTCTCTCAGCGTTTTTCCTCCATTTCCTGTTTGTCCCACAGTGTTATTGGCGCTGATGCAGGAAACGGCATCCGAGTTTTCATCCCTGACATCGGCATGTTCCTGGTGGGCCTGGCCATCTGGCTGCTGTGTCGCAGTCTGGTCCAGAAGAGGCCCCCTGAGGAAATGGGCCAGTACAATGCTGACTTCGACGCAGAGGAACAAGTAGGTTTCAACTGTGTTGACCTGCACTGTCAGGTTGTCTACAGAAATTATATAAACATGGATAAATGATGTGATTGTCATGATACAATACCTATGGACTAAAGCACCACTGAAAAGTATACATTGGTTCAAGTCCTAATCTTGTTGGACCCTTTAGTTGTCTAAATATTCACTTTGTATAAATACAAGCTAGAGGCTGAAGCTAACGACTAGTCAGAGTGGAACCTGTAGAAGATTTAATTTCTACCATTATCAAGTAACAAAACACAGGTTCTGTGGCCCAGAACAATGATCTTTGACTTGAATCATGTAAGTTATTGTAACATTTTGGACACATTGGCTGATATTCACATATCATCCTTCAGCTGTTCTGGCTGCAACAAAAATAATCTCACCAAGCAACTGAAACAGTTAATCCAGGCTTTCCATGCAAAAACAAATAAAAACAACAATTATTTAGTTTCTGGCACATAGAGATTTATTTATGCTGTGCTTGCTACAGAATAACCGCTCCAGGCTAGGAACAAGCTCACAGAATATGCAAATAAGCTGGTTGCTTGGAGGAAGAAAGTTGTCATTTTTCTTCCGGCATCAAACCCCCCTCACCTTCATCCTCTCATGCCTTTCATAAGCTAATGAAAACGCTGTGTTTCATTCGTCATAGCAATGTTGAAACTGATGGTGGAGATGCAGAAACATGTTGTTTATATGAGGAAACTTTGCAGATTGTCAGGAAACATCCCAAAGCAGATATGATATCTGTTGGTGTTGCACAGTGCTGGATGGTAACAGCAGCAGGACAGCTTGGAGACCTTGTAGCCTGTAGGGCAGTCTAAACTACCCAAGCGTGCCAAATCCTGTGATGTCGTGTGCTTGTATAATAAAGCTGACATCGTAAAACGACTGAGTGACAGCAGCTCTGTGAGTTATAATAGTTACTCACCAACTTGGCTCCTTGACTACCTGCTGCTGTTCTTCGGTTTTTGCGCAGATCACATTAAGGCAACAAGAAGGTTTTGCAGGTCCAACTTGAAAGTCTCATAAACAAGCTTGTTTTTGATGAAGATGAAGATTTTAAGCAAGCTGTGAGGAAGATATTCACAGGCCATGACCTCCTAAAAGAATCCTACTTCCAAAGATCCAACTGTCCATTTAAACAGGAGACACTTTTCATGGTTGAGGGTGTTTTTACTTTTGTTTTTACTGGAATCAATGATTTCTTACGCTAAAGTCGACATCAAAAAGAGGCCTAATATGGCCACAAATTAAAATGGTCTTTAATTGCTCACCCTGAGCTTTACAATGTTAAAATAAGATGTCAATGATTGCTGAAATGACAGCTTTTAGCCCACAAGCCTTCCAGATGCATTTTCGCGAACTGCAGAAGAAAAGTTGCTGGATGCTATTAACAAAATCCCAGAGACAGGAGGTTAATTTGTAATTATAGGAAAAGCTGGACCTCGTAGTGAGTTTGCTTTTAGCTTCTGCCATTACTGAAAGAAGACTGAGCAGTGTGGATGTGTTGGCTTAGATTGAGCTTTATAATAAACCATCTGGAAATCTGTGTATACATGCAAATATTTATTTCCACAAAACCTGCTTGAAGACTAAACGATTAGAATCGTGGTCCCATAAACATGAAGAGGTTTGAGGTAACTCTCTCTAAACAAAGCTGTTGGCCATAAAACTGAGATGTAAACATCTTGACACAAAAAGATTCTCGATTTCAGGACTAAAATACTGTAGGAGTAAGTTGGCAGTCGGAAGCTTACATACACTCGAACCCTTCTTTTTCCAAGTTGTATGTTGCTATAATACAAAATTCTACTTAAATGAGAAATATTTGGTGCCCAGCTTTAAAATAAATGCAGATTTTCACCTATCCACACATGGTCAAAATTATACATACAGGCTCATAAATCTATACACATCCCCCCACCAGTATTTGGATCAATGTGGCTTATTTATATTTTTATTTTTTCTACGATCAAAGGCAAATCATTTTGAACATTTTGTTTGGATGGCTATGAAATAATTGATTCCCCTGGTATATGTGAAAGATTAATCACCTTTGACTACTTTTCATAACGTTTGTGGTAAATTAGTACATAAACCAGAAACCTCGACACCTAAAATTATTTATGCTTCAGTTCAGACCCACAGAAATAGAAGTTTGATGCTTAGACTAAGTTAGTGATGCATATATTAGCACCAGTATATACAGAAGAATTAAATGCACTGCAGTCATTGACTCACACTGAGCTAGAAGAAGAAGTATGGGGGTTAGCTATAAGTAAATGTTGGAACGAAAAATCAATTCTTCACATCTCAGTTTCAGATCTTCAGTGGTGATTGAAAAGTAAAATGACTTTCCATATGGTTGGCTGCTTGCTTCAGTCATGATTTAGGTTACTGAACACAATAAACAAGATTTTAAAACAAAATTAAACAAAGGGATTTTCTGCATCCCTTGCAACAAAAAGGCGTTCAAACATGGCCTGGTGTTTCCGTGTGATGAGTTCTCCCCATGCATACGAAGGACTCCTCCAGGTGCTGAAACACTTGTTAATTGGGCACTTCTAAATCCCCTTAGGTGTGAGTGTGTGTGTGCATGGTTCTCTGTGCTGTGGTTTTCTATGTTTGCCCGGTGATTGATTTTTGACCTTTCCAGAGTATGCAATACCTATTGCCCCTTGATCATTGGAGATAGACAGCAACTGCCTACAACCGAGTGATCACTAAGAAGTTACAGGAAATAGATAGAAGGAGGATTTTCTGCATAAGAGTCCTTAAAGAAAGCTAAGTTTCAAAGCATCTGGGCGTGTGCCACTTTGGCCAAAGATAATGTCTAGCATTGCAAACCTGATGAAAAAAAAATATTGTCATTCGTTAACAACTAGCTAACTATCTTCAAAAGGTGTATAAATACTGAACAACAATAAAAACATATTTATTTTATTCCTAACTCCTTCAATGGCCCATCATTACATATATGAGTGCATGTGCTCTTTTCCTGTTCTGTGCTGCATTGATTTTACTGAAGAATTTGAGGACTTTAAATCACTAAGGCCACAAACACACAGAAAACTGAAAACAGCTAAAGTAAATTATAGCAAAACATTGTATTTTCAGTGCTCATTTGTTCAACTTCAATAGAGTGTAGAATTATGCATGCAAATATTGTATTTACCCTAATATTTAACCCAACACAACTTGTGCACAAGTTTTTTTTAACACCTTTAAATGACTTCCACCCTTTTAAGGGACTGCTAAGACATGCTCTGAAAAAATATGTTTACATTGCTGGCATTTGCAAGTTGCACAAGAATATCTTTATTGTTTTTTCCAAATAGGTTTACTAGAACCACCCACAATGTACCCTAAGCAGGTGCGGTAAAGAAAAATGGTTATGCTGAAGAAAACTTTTTATCTTTTAAAAAGAGAACTTTTTAAAACATATCTCAACATGAACCTTCTACCACAAAGCTCTTTTGTTCAAAACAACTCCGTCTGTGAGGCAGAGGAAGCAGTGGCTTATTAAGTTGCAGACAAAACCACATGCAAAAGATGGTGACCCGAGTCGCACTTAAGTTGCAAAAGTAAAAAACTTCGGACTTGACTTAGACTTGTGCCCTAAAGACTTGAAACTTGGACTCTTAGTAACAGTCTTAGTAACAGTTTCTATCTCATGCAATGAGAAATGAGTGAAAGGAAGGTGGTGAGTGAGCAACAGACTGCTGCTCTGAAAGGTGAGGTTTGATTATTAGCCGGTGATGTTGGTGGATTATTATGGGATGTTAATAGAAAACAAAATAAACGTAACTTACCTCTGACATTTTCTCGCTGCTAAGCTAGCTGCAACATAAGGACACTTCTGACTGGAAATATCAAAATAAAAGCACTTCCTGCTCTGTTAATTCAGAAGTTTAACACTAATTTGTTTAATTACTACACCGTGTCTTGTTCATTATAGTGCAATTTATACCTTAAATTTGAATATCAAATTTCCCAATATTATCACAAATTCTCCAGCTCAGCAGCTTTTGCTTAACAGTCCTCTGAAGGCTGTGAATATCCTTTTTGCTTGTGCTCCTGTTTTTACTGAACTTTTTCTTTGGTCAGCTGGTTTTCTGAGGAATGCCTTGGGATCCCTCAGTGTCACTGGGAAGAATGATGTCTGGGTTTCCATCTTGGACCTGTTACCCAGTCTCAGAGAAAAGAAAGAAAAATGAGTTTTTCCTTCAAATTCACTTTCCATTTTTATGTTTTTATACTAGACTGCTATTTAGCAATGGCCTATTTTTGCTTAGTCTCCTTGTGGACGGTGTCAGTAACTGTCTGCTTAACACTTGTCAGACTTCCCAGTGATCATGTACATACATAACAAGAAATGTATCTATATTTAAATACATTTTTCTTGGTCCTTTGTAATAATTAAATTTTTTGAAACACAAAACTTTTGGATTTTATTTGCTATAATCAAAATCACACAGAAATAAAGGCTTTTTAATCTATCATTCTATGTGTAATGAGTCTAAATAACATTACAATTTCCCTTTTTGAATTATGAAAGTAAATAATATTGTAATTTATAGAGATGGATCTGTATAACGGTGTTGAAATCTTCTGCAGGCAAAGTTACAAGGTCTTTCATTTGATGTTGTGTTGTAGCCACAGATTAGTATATTGATTGGAGTACATCCATGAGTTTTACTCTTGTGATTGACTTTCCAGCGACGAGGTTAAGCTATCATGTTTTCCACCTTCCGCAAAGCTCTTCACGATCACAATAGATACACCATTGGAGGCTTACAAATGAAAAACTACCCGAATGATTGAGTTCAATCGTTATTTTGATGCTCCATCCAGCTCCTAAATAAAGCTAGCAGGAAAGTCGTCTCTTTTTGCCGCTCTGTGTTGTGGCCTCGCTGAGCCTCGCAGGCGACACGGAACAGGAGTTTGAGTATAAACTTTCATGTGAGAATTGATGACTTGGAAAACAGCCTCCCATCATCGCCTGGCAAGTCTCTACCATCGCTCTTTATGACTCAGTTTTAATTAAGTCCACATTTCCCTGCTCTGTGTGCTCCGACTGGCACAGATGGCATCTCTCTCTCTCTCTCTCTCTCTAACACTGTGATAAACAACAGGGAAGTTTACCTCTGCAGGAACTTATGGTTTATGTTTTGAATAAAACTGAATTTATACCACCTGTTTCTTTTGTCAGCCTGGTGCTTTATTCATTGAATTCAACAGCTGAGTTATTTTGTTTGTTTTTTACTGAGACTGTAGGTGACTAGGGACACATTTGCTCATCTGCTCATTATGCTTCATCTGACAGATTTATGCAGATCTGCTGGTATAAGCTCAGTTGACAAGATACTCTGAGATTTTTATGCTAACGTTACCTGTAGGAAACAGCTTTCAGGACCATGGAGAGCTCTGATTTCTAACTTTTGTGTCATCTACCTGTAAGGAGGACGAGGAGAAGCCAACCCCGTATGATGACGACGTCCTGCTGGAGCAGGACCTGGAAGCAGGGTACGAGGCCGAGGACGATGAGGAGAATGAGGAACTATTTGACGAAGAGGAGGAGGAAGAAGAAGAAGAGGAGGAGGAGGAAGAAGAAGAAACCAAAGAGAGCACTAAGATGAAGATCCTGCGGATGGTGGCAGAAGTGGCTTCCAAAGTGAAGGAGATCATTGGGAATCTGATCACCACTGCAGGGAAAGTGGTGGTCACCATCCTGCTGGGCATGGCAGGTAAAACTTACTTTTCCTTCTTTCTTTGTCACTGACCTCCTGGCCTTTTTAGTGAAGGATTTTCCAATGAACTAGCACTGATGCATTCTAGTTTATGGTGAAACATAACCAAAAATATTAAACTTTTCATGAGGCAGTGATTTGGTTTCATCAGACCAAATATATTACTCGAATAACCGTAATGTTGAATTTAATATTATAAAGCAAATAGTCCGTTTAACTGCTTAGGCAGCTTTGTTCAGGATTTTAACAGCCCTGCGCCTCAGTTCTTTCTTCTGTAGCTCACAGCAGATAGTATTTTATGAGTTTGCATCTCGTCTCTGCTCTCAGTTTGTCTCTAAACCAAAGAGGGGATAATGACGATGACAGCGGATGTCAAATGTTTGATGGTTTGGGGTAAAGTCTGCCTGGTATTTAGAATTATAAACCTGACCCTTTTCCATCAGAAGAAATGTAACCCCAGAACATGATGCTGGCACCATGTTTCGTTCTGGGTATGATGTCCTTTTGGTGATGCATTGAGTTGTTTTGTGCCAAACCTAAAGATCAGGTTTGGTTTCATTAGACCATAATGAATTCTCCCACAAGCATCTGAGAGGTACCTGTCAGTCCTGTATGTTTGTTTCTGTCATGCTATTTGTACCCTTTTCCTGACTCATACATTTGTACAGTGAGAACATGCTGATCTTTTATAACCTCTGTGCAAACTATGGTTTTAACTAAAAGATGGACTAAGGTTCAAGAAAAACTTACTATGAAGTTGAACTTTATTTGAGGTGAATCGGATTCACTATTAGTGATGGACTTATTGATTGCAATAGTTAATTTTTTTTATTCACTTTAAAGAAACCTCCATATATGTCAGTAAAATTTGTACCATTTGTTTTTTTTAACTAATGCATCCCTATATTTTGACCTCTCCTTTTAAAGACCAAATATAACCTGATTATTGGCAATATTAATGTAGACATTGTTTGAGATGTTTTTCAGCCAAAACCTGCTGTGTGGGACTAACTTCCAGAGCAATAAAATATGCAAATAGAGTGAAGGGAAAAATAAAGTTTAATATTAATGAGCTAAATCTAATTTTAAGTGCACAAAACCATATATCACTGAGTTTTATTAAACAGCGATATAGACAAAATGGAGAAGGTGATTGAAAAACCAAATGTACACTAGAAAAACCCTTGATATGTACAAAGTATGTAAACCCCAAATATATAATGTACTATTTAGCTTAAGATGACTTTATGTGAATTTATGACCCACAGTGAGGTCTCAACCTAAAGTTCAGGAATAAATGCCGTAAAATAAGAGAGATCTGTTGTGACGCAAAGTTTTCTCACACCTATGCGTTCAATATTTTGCTAAAATGTTGCATAAAAAGAAGCTCAGCTACACAACAGCGAGGATAATAGATCCACTGTTGTTTTGATGCCTAAAAGATAATGAATGAAATTTATTCACACATAATATTTCACTGTCCTGTAATACACGCTTGATAGGTGTCAAACAGACGAGAAAATGGTAAGACTTAGAAGAAATATTGGCTTTCAGAGAATTATTCATTTGAGTGGAGAACTGAGCAAGTGTTGAGGAGCTGATTTTGCAAACAAACGCTAACAGTATTATCACAGCTCTTTGTTATCTATTATCACGCCTTACACAAGTATTCATACCCATTGAATTTATTCACATTTTGTTACATTAGCACCACACACTTCTGTGTTTTTTTTTTCGGATTTTATGTAATCGGTTAAAATTGTGTAGTGGGGTAGCTCTGAAGTGAAAGGAAAGCCTTTGGTTTAGAAAAGTTTGATAAAATCTGAAAGGTGCGGCATGCATTTGTATTCTGCCCCCTTCACCCTGACACCCCTACATAAAGGGCTGTGCAATAGACTGCCTACATAGTCAGCTAAGCAGTAAACAGAGTCCACCTGTGTGAAATTTCTCAGTATAAATCCAGTTATGTGAAGGACTCAGAGGTTTGCTGGAGAACATTAGTGAACAAACTGCATCATGAAGACCAAGGAACACATCAGACAGGTCAGGTAGAAAGTTATGGAGAAGATTAAAGCAGGGTTAGGTTATAAAATAATACGCTAGGCTCTGAACATATTTCAGAGCTCTGTTCTATCCATCAACTGAAAATGAGAAGAGACCCTGGAGAAGTTGTAGAGATTCACCAGGCAGGACAGCTTGACTCTTAGGTTACAGGCTGCGTCATACTATATTCACAGTTTTAAAAATCTGAAGAAGAGATGCAGCAAATCTCGTCACAACTAAAACCTCACTTTCAAGTCAGGTACGTACCAATTAATCGGCTCTGATGTGTGATCAGCAAATAAAGGCCTCAAAACTAACAAATCCGACTTCATTCAAACCACAGCAGATAGTTTAATGCACCTTTTTTGAGTTTATTAAATATGAGCACGTTTAGGGGGATATGCTTTGAAGCATCAATGGGCACAGTCTTCTGAAAACTGGTACCAAAGCTGCTATGAAAGAACCTGCAGCAGGTTCTTGTATTTTTGATGTGGTGCAGTCTTTAGAATAAAACATTTGAATTGGTAAAAACTGGAATCAGCAGGTGAGATCCCAAAGGAAAGTGGAAAATAGTACCAGCCAGAAGCGGACGAATTTGTTTTCTACTTTTACTCCAGTTGTTGAGGGCGTTCAAGAAAACCCACTCTTAACTTTATCACTATTACGTTTGCTTTTATTAGTTTTTTATGTCTCAAAAAATGTTTTTAATCAGCTAGAAAATATTCAATTGGCTTTTCCAGAACAATTACTTTAAGAACAACCCAACGTGAAAATGGACCAATATTTCAGTAATTGCATTTTTCTAAAATTATCTACATAAGTATGAACTATTATGAACTTCACGCTGCTGTCACTGTTTGTAATGTGACTCAAATCCTCTGTGTGTTTGGAAAAGATGTTTTTTCTTGGATTAAGCTGCTGTCTCCCTTTGCTTTTGTGTTTACAGGGATCATGCTGCCCTCGCTAACCTCTTTCGTTTACTTCGCCATCTTCCTGTTCCTGTGCACCTGGTGGTCTCTCTGCCGGACCTTCAACACCCTCATCTTCAGCTGCATGTGCATCCTGATGGCCATCTTCAGCGCCGGACACCTCGTAGTGCTCTACCTTTACCAGTTCCAGTTTTTCCAGGAGTTCGTTTCACCAGAGGACAGCTACACCTGGTCAGAACCAAGCTAACTACTAAACTTTTAGAACCTAATCTATAGCTGGATATAAAGAGGAAGCCTTTCCTGGGATAATAAGTGAAAAATGAAATCTCTATTAAAGAAATGCAGTTCTGATAGCGGTATTTATTTCATCAAATTAGTTTAAATTCACAAAATATTTGATCTCACAAACAGGAAGGTAAAATGCAAAGACAAACCCAGCTGCAGTGAAAACATTTCAAACTCCTACTCAGAAGCAGTGGTTTATGCTCCTGTCCATCCAGCGTTGGTTTTATTTTTATTATGCATGAGTGGACACATCATAATACAAACACTGTGGTTACAGGAAAGCCATATACACACACACACACACACACACACACACACACACACACACACACACACGGAGAGATGCAGTTCTAAGGAACAATGATTTCACACAGTGAAAAATAGCTTGCACGGAATATAAAGTGTTAAATTTAAATGTAATAAAATGTCTTGTCTGAGTAATTTGCCAAACAACCTCTATGCATAGATGCAGCTTTTTTTAGGATCCAGACTCATTCTGTTTGGTTAGACTTGTTAAATATTGAAAATGTATCTAAAGGATACATTTTCCTACCCTCACCTATGCCCACGAACTTTGGGTCATGACTGAATGAACGAGATCCCGGATACAAGGGGCTGAAATAAGCTGGCCGGGCGCTCCCTTAGAGATAGGGTGAGGAGCACGGCCATCCGGGAGGGGCTCGGAGTAGAGCTGCTGCCCCTCCACATCGAGAGGAGCCAGTTGAGGTGGCTCGGGCATCTATACCGGATGCCTCCTGGACGCCTTCCTCAGGAGGTGTTCCAGGCATGTCCCACCGGGAGGAGGCCCAGGACACGCAGGAGGGACTATGTCTCTCAGCTGGCCTGGGAACGCCTTGGGCTCCCCCCAGAGGAGCTGGAAGAGGTGTCTAGGGAGAGGGTCGTCTAGGTGACTCTACTGAGTCTGCTGCCCTCACGACCCGGTTCCGTATAAAGCGGAAGACGACGAGTATCTAAAGGAATTACATTTAAAATAGCGATCAAGGGTGCAGAGGTGGCGAAGGAATAAAATGCGCGACCCGTATTCAGAGGCTTCAGTCCTTGACGCAGCTCTTGTGGGTTTGACTCCCGGCCCAGGTGACCTTTGCTGAATGATTTCCCCGTTTCTCCACCCCTTTCTTGTTAGCTTACTGTAAAAAAAAAAAAAAAGACAAAAATAAAGGACACTGGTGCCACAAAGAGAAACAATAAAAAAATGTTAGATTAATCAAAGTTACATGTTTTATATAAATGGTAAAGAAGAAGAAATACAAAACTGCGTTTGACATTTCAGGCTCGCTGTCTGTTTTCAGATTAATAAACAGGGTGTCCAAAGTGCGGTCCAGGGATCATTTGTGGTCCTCGGAATGTTTTTCTGCGGCCCTCGACCAAAGTTCAAGAGTGGCATAAATTTGGTTTTCCAGCTCAGGCAGCTGATAAAGACATTCAAAAAAACATTTAAAAAAAAATGTTGGGGTGTGTGTTTCACTGTTGAGACACAGAGTATTCATCTGTCATCCACCATGATTTTTGCTTTTACTTTAATTTGATAATAAATAAGAAACAAACATCCACTGATACAATTTTTTATTGTTTTTGCAATTTTATGAAAGAATAAATAAATAAAAATTGGGATTTGACATTTTTGACCCCCGTGGCAAAAAGTTTGGACACCACTGATTTAGAACTATTAGATCATATTAAATTAATATTTCAGAATTAAAAGGTCGGTTAAGAAAAGAACTAGCACAAGTTTGTTGTTAATGATTCACAGCTTTAAAATTCTGCCCAAAATGGGACGATTTCGAAATTAGTTAAATTAATTAGTTACACATGTAGCGCATTTCACATTTATTAAACTCCTTTTAAAACATGGGTAAGAAACCTTAAAACAAAACCTTTTTAGTACAGAAGCATAATTTAACACTCAAAATTTTAGAAGGATCCAACCTTCAATTTGAGCATATTTAATCAGTGGGGGAAGAAAATCCCACATTAAGAAATCATTTTTCATCAGAAATCACTGGTGGCGTAATTATTGGTCCCCCCCTAACAAACACTTCAAAATGTGCATTGAAGTTTTTTTTTTTTTTCCTTTATACCTTACTTTTTAAGGTTATCAGAGTTTTAAGAAGTTCTAATTAGTAATCCACAACTTTGTATTTCCTCAAGGTATACATTTAAAATGACACATTGGTCCATTTCTTTTACCCTCTAAGCTCGACGAGAACCCATACTTCCCTTTTCACCACGTACAGTTAGCAGGATCGTAAAGGAGGAAAATAAATTATTCAGAGATAGAAAACTGCAGCAAAGAGTGGCAACCTGGGGTCACCAAGTCCCCATGACAATCATTAGATGTCATCTAGATGCTAACTTACTGAAGTGATGCTATACAGAAGCCTTTTTCTGTTCCACCATCACAAACCTAAATATGTGGAGTTTGCTAAAATGTCCTTGGACTTTAACTGATAAAGTGTGATTTAGTAAGATGAGACAAACAAATGCTCCAAGTACGTCTGGTTTGAATCAAATGGTGAATAAAAGGGAGAAGCATATGAAGCCCAAGGATCTGTGATGCTTTGGACCTGTTTCTGAGGCCCTGGGAAATATGTTAGAGTGCATGGCATCATGAAATTTAAAAAACAGCGGGACGTTTTTAAAGAAGAAGCTTGCGGAAAATATAAAAGTCAATAAAATCCGCATTACTTGAATGGCATGCTTGTCTTTCCCATTTAGAGGAATGGCTAAGAGAAATGGGCCTCTGTGTCACGTCATATTTCCAGCAAAAAGGCATGGATTACTACAGCGATGCACAAGCCCGGTCCTCGAAAAATTATGGGTTTAAATATCTAAAATATATTAGGTTAAATATTTGAATTCTATGCATGTACTACACTGTATTGTCGTATATACCTAGTAACCGTGTTTATTACATATTTATATAACAAAGATGCAGCAGAAAAGGCCAAGCTCAGCTTTATTGAGCTGTGGGAATTTAGTAAGTGAAGTTTGTTTTATTGATTACAAGTATATCAAAACAAACAGCAGAGTTAGCAGTCTACTGTTTAATTATGATGGTTAATTTATTCTGATTGATTAAAATGACGATAACCTTTATGAATGAGTGATTTAGCGCTCTGCAGTTTCCAATCGTAAATGCTGTGTGTATTACGTGTTGTAAAAAAAATTTTAAATCATGAATTTGTTCTTAAAAGTTAACAAAAAAATCTAAAATTAACTTACAAAATAATATAGGTGCTTCATTTAAAATGACTATAAGACTGTAAATACAGATAATAGGCCTTCTTTAAATGGCTCAGATATACAAACAAAATTACCCGATGTTAATTTTTTGTCAAGCTTCTTGTAACAGCAATGATCTGCATCATAGTAGCTGTGTCGCTGTAGTGTCTGTCCCCCTAGCTTTGCAGGGTTTTTATTGATCTTACTCTTTCCCATTTAAAAGCTGCTGCTGTGTGTCAAGATCCAAGCTATTTACAGCAGTATATAGATAAAAACCGCCTCGAACAAACAGTCTTCCTCGTCCCTCTGTTGCCACTGGTGGCAGATAAGATGTTTTCTTTTTCTCTAATTCTGAATTGCTGGAGGAGACACTACTTAATATCAGTATTGACAATTAATAGTGAGGACTGTCTTACCAATAGAAAACTGATTTTATATTTGTTGCTTTGTAATGGTTAGACAGAGAGTAGCAAAGTTTTTGTAACAAATATCTGTTAACGTGCACATTTCTTAAACTAGTGTGACGTCTTCATTTGTAGGCTGCACAGTGGCACAGTTGGTAGCACAGTTGGTAGCACAGCTGCCTTAATAGGTTAATCGGTCTCTCTAAATTGTCCTCTGTGCATATGTGTGCATGGTTGCCCTGTGTATCTCTGTGTTGCCCTGTGATGCAGTGGCGACCTGTCCAGGCTGTACCCCACCCCTCGCTTCTGTGACCGCTGCAGATAACCACCAGCCCTCCCATGACCCTGGAACGATAAGTGGGTGTAGATGGATGTATTAGTAAGCTTGAAGGCCTTTTCTGAGTATTGTTTGGACTCTCTTTTCACAGAAATATTTCAGTTATTTTCTCATCTTCAATTCGGGTCAAACGTTTACATACACTCATCATGATAAATTACATATTGATTTAGAGCTTTTGATAACCCCTTTCAGGCGATTTTTCTGGTAGAAGCACACAACTCAAAACCTCCTTTTCCGCATCCTGTCTTCATTCAGATCATGCAGCTGGTTTTGTTCAACAAAAGGGGCGTGGCTCTACAATTCCCGGCATTCCTCTGAGCAATATGCAGAAGAAATGCAAATTCATTTCCAAATGCATTTAGTTCTTTGAATACAAGCAACGTCTTCAACATGTTATCGATGTAAGGTTGTGCTGATTAATATATTTCTCGGATCAGACAACACTAGAGGACAATCCAGTGTCTCTGCTCTGTTTGCACCCTCCAACTGTGGAGCCTTTGCTGTTTTTGCTTTGTATCATGCCACTGCATCACACTTAATCCACAGTCCTGTCTTACCTCAACAGCTCATAGCCGTTACAGGTCTACAGGTCCTTCTCAAAATATTAGCATATTGTGATAAAATTCATTATTTTCCATAATATCATGATGAAAATTTAACATTCATATATTTTAGATTCATTGCACACTAACTGAAATATTTTAGGTCTTTTATTGTCTTAATACGGATGATTTTGGCATACAGCTCATGAAAACCCAAAATTCCTATCTCACAAAATTAGCATATTTCATCCAACCAATAAAAGAAAAGTGTTTTTAATACAAAAAACGTCAACCTTCAAATAATCATGTACAGTTATGCACTCAATACTTGGTCGGGAATCCTTTTGCAGAAATGACTGCTTCAATGCGGCGTGGCATGGAGGCAATCAGCCTGTGGCACTGCTGAGGTCTTATGGAGGCCCAGGATGCTTCGATAGCGGCCTTTAGCTCATCCAGAGTGTTGGGTCTTGAGTCTCTCAACGTTCTCTTCACAATATCCCACAGATTCTCTATGGGGTTCAGGTCAGGAGAGTTGGCAGGCCAATTGAGCACAGTGATACCATGGTCCGTAAACCATTTACCAGTGGTTTTGGCACTGTGAGCAGGTGCCAGGTCGTGCTGAAAAATGAAATCTTCATCTCCAAAAAGCTTTTCAGCAGATGGAAGCATGAAGTGCTCCAAAATCTCCTGATAGCTAGCTGCATTGACCCTGCCCTTGATAAAACACAGTGGACCAACACCAGCAGCTGACACGGCACCCCAGACCATCACTGACTGTGGGTACTTGACACTGGACTTCTGGCATTTTGGCATTTCCTTCTCCCCAGTCTTCCTCCAGACTCTGGCAACTTGATTTCCGAATGACAACGAAAAAAGTACTTTGGACCACTGAGCAACAGTCCAGTGCTGCTTATCTGTAGCCCAGGTCAGGCGCTTCTGCCGCTGTTTCTGGTTCAAAAGTGGCTTGACCTGGGGAATGTGGCACCTGTAGCCCATTTCCTGCACACGCCTGTGCACGGTGGCTCTGGATGTTTCTACTCCAGACTCAGTCCACTGCTTCCGCAGGTCCCCCAAGGTCTGGAATCGGCCCTTCTCCACAATCTTCCTCAGGGTCAGGTCACCTCTTCACGTTGTGCAGCGTTTTCTGACACACTTTTTCCTTCCCACAGACTTCCCACTGAGGTACCTTGATACAGCACTCTGGGAACAGCCTATTCGTTCAGAAATGTCTTTCTTTGTCTTACCCTCTTGCTTGAGGGTGTCAATAGTGGCCTTCTGGACAGCAGTCAGGTCGGCAGTCTTACCCATGATTGGGGTTTTGAGTGATGAACCAGGCTGGGAGTTTTAAAGGCCTCAGGAATCTTTTGGAGGTGTTTAGAGTTAACTCGTTGATTCAGATGATTAGGTTCATAGCTCGTTTAGAGACCCTTTTAATGATATGCTAATTTTGTGAGATAGGAATTTTGGGTTTTCATGAGCTGTATGCCAAAATCATCCGTATTAAGACAATAAAAGACCTGAAATATTTCAGTTAGTGTGCAATGAATCTAAAATATATGAATGTTAAATTTTCATCATGACATTATGGAAAATAATGAACTTTATCACAATATGCTAATATTTTGAGAAGGACCTGTATATCTACCTCCCGAGGTGGATCAGGGGTGTAAACCTGGTAGGTCGACTTCTAGCCCCTCATTGAGTGTTGGGACTTTTCAGCTCATCGAGAGGCGCCAAGAACACGTGTATTTTACAGATTTGTTTTGAAAGGGGCAAATGATGAATTTAAACAGTTTGTTTTACCAGGAGGAATGATTGTACCACCAACAAATTATAGGATTTAAAAAAATAAAAAAATTAGGACGTGTTTGAATTTATTGTTTATAATGCTCAGTCAAGATTTTACCTACAGGCTCAAATATATTCATATTAAATGTCCCTAAGAAGTCACAGATTGGACACCTTGATTTTGAAAATCGGCAAGCATCTGGCATAAAGCTGGGTGGATATTTCACAAATCAGGATTGGTGTAGTTAATTTTAACTTACCTGGCTTTTAAGCATTGTCCACATGTCTTTAATCATTGAGGTCTGGCATTTCCAAAAGCATAATGACAGCCTGTTTTTTTGTGTGTCCACATTTAACCCCATCTCTGTTGATTGAAGACATTAAGAAGTTAAAGAATTTGGTCCTCCATCCGCATTATTCTGCTAAAATTACACAATGCACCAGCAGACCATCAGCATGACGCCACCACCACCATGCTTGGCAGTTAGTACAGTGTTCTTAGGTTTAAAACCCTCCAAACAGTTTAGTGGCCAAGGAGTGTAATCTTTTCTCAGTTTTCACCGTAGACCTTTTCTCCAGGACCTATTTGGCTTGTCTATGTGGATGGTTTGACGTAATGTCGGAGCATGGGCTTCTTTTTTTCTTCAGCAACATTTAAGTCACTGTGGAACGTGACTGATTTTCTATAACATTTCAGTTCACGGCACGCTTGAGCCTTGGTGGTTCCTCGGTTGCTCTTGAACAACTTAACGAATTTCCTTTACTCTCAGGTTGGGTTGAACAGTTGAGACTTGGACACAATTCGGTGTTCTAGTAGGACAAAGATCCCAGACGGATGTTAAAACTGGTGTTAAAATGGACCAAACAGGAAATTTGAAAAATCTGACCCCAACATTATTACAAGTTCCAGGTCCATGGAAGGGAACCAACCATGTTAAATTAACTTTACCAATTCATCCAAGTAAAGTTGCCTAACACCCAGCAGGAATTATGCCATAAGGTTTTCGACGCCAACAAAAAGCACATGTTCTCTCTGAAACTTTAACCCAATATTTAAACAGCTAAGCATTTAAACAGTAGCATGTCATGTTCATGTTGACTTTCCACCAAGCTGAAGTTTTCCTGCCTTCTGTTGTGTTAAAAGTACCACTTTCCCCTCAGCACTCCCCTGTTTCTTCCATGCACACCTTCAGGCCTTCAGAGGGAAATTCTCCGGTGGTAAATACTTGCATCCCCTGTCGGACAGTGGGCCACGGTAGTGCCTGCCCTAATTGTGCGTGTTGACAGTGATTCGGCCTTGCTTTGGGTCTGGTGCTGAGTGACACCGTTGAGAGGCCGAGCTTCCAACCCACTTCCTGCCTCCTCGCCTTACAATGGAAGTTCCCACTCGCGTGACCAGTCGGCCTTCCTGAGCTGTAAAGAGAAACCGTTCAGGAAGTGAGCTGGGGTCGGGATGGCACAGTCTCAGGAGAGCTTCTAAATCTGGGTAGTTGTCTCACATACGTCAGTGCAGTTCCTGAGTGGGTGAACTTTGTTCAAGCAGTCAGGAAAGGAGTGAATCAAATGACCTGCTATGTTCTATAAACACATTCTTACCCTTGTTGCATTGTTCAGATTCCAAGGTTTAAAGATTTTCATCTCAAGAATGTTTCTCTGCAGATAAAACTAGTATACAGCTCAAGCAGTTCTACTTAAATAGGAATTATGAGCTTTATTTTTGATTTTTACTGATAACTATTTTTATCATTTTACCGTAAAAGCAGTTCTTGAGCATTCCCTCACGTATGTGCTTCTCTCTCTCGCAGGGTCTTTGGCATTTCTCCCATCGTCCAGACCAACTGCTCCTACACGTGGAAGCTCATTGTGCACCCGAATCGTAAGTGGTACCACTTTGTCAATCCCATCATGCTGCTGATCCTCTATTACACCCTGGCCACCCTCATCCGCCTCTGGCTGCAGGAGCCCATCAACCAACTCATGGTAAGGACAGCAGGCTGCAGCAATATTAGAGCATGGATATTTTCAGTTGAATAGCTTTATCTAATTGTAGAGGTTAAAAATTGAACGTGTTTATTCGGGACTGTTTCATGTTTCATGTGTAGTTAACATTCATATATGCTAAAGAAGAGGGGTCCACTTCCAGTCCTCGTGGGCCAGTGATATGCGTGTTTTAGCAGCACATCTGATTTTACGGTTTCTTAAAACTTTGTTAGTGTTTCTTTATTGACACTTGAATGAAATATACATATTCACATTTTTTAAACTATTATTACCTTTATAATTACTGTATTAGAATATACTACGAACAGTTTTCTGTCTCAATAAGCAAACAAACAGAACATCCCACAGGAGGGAAATGGAGAAACACAAAAACACAAATACAAAACAAAACAAAAAAAAAATCTATTTTGTATCAAATTTGTAGCATTCTGTCTCTATTCAAATTTAGTAAAATAAGTTATTTTAAACTCTGGAGATGAAGGTACATTTCCCATACCTTATCTAGCCACGCATGTGGGGGAGCTTGTTTAAACCACTTGATTGCTGCCTTTAATAGTGAGGCCTTAAAATCCTACTATGATTAACCCAAGCAATGCCAACCTTTAGCTTCCTAACAAGATCCTGTTGAGATCCCTTACTGATGGCACCAAAAACGTCTTTCCAATATGTGAGTAATGTTGGACTTGACAAAAGTATGTGTGCTTTTGACCCAGTTTTTGTACCACATCTCCCCCCTTGAATAACTTTTGACATTTGTTTCTGGTGTTCAGAAACAGTGATTTATTACCTTCCATTTAAATGATCTCCACAAATCTGAATTTGTTAACAAGAGGACGGATTTTCTCCCATTTCTGTTGGGATCCCTGTTTAAAGCTCAGCATCCTTCTTTTCCATGTGTAATATTTTCAATTGCGATTAAGAAATATGATAAAGGCAGCTTATACATTTCTCACTACTGTCCAGTTGGATTCTTTACTGATGTCAAATCCTTCTTAAAGTTTTTTGAATAAGTCACGGCTTGCACTGCTACGAAGTTGATGTTAACAAGGCGGTGATCAGCCCATTTTTTTAAACCTGCATCAATATGGCAACCTAAACCTAAAGTTCAGGAATAAATGCCGTAAAATAAGAGAGATCTGTTGTGACGCAAAGTTTTCTCACACCTATGCGTCCAATATTTTGCTAAAATGTTGCATAAAAAGAAGCTCAGCTACACAACAGCGAGGATAATAGATCCACTGTTGTTTTGAAGCCTAAAAGATAATGAATGAAATTTATTCACGCATTATATTTCACTGTCCTGTAATACACGCTTGATAGGTGTCAAACAGACGAGAAAATGGTAAGACTTAGAAGAAATATTGGCTTTCAGAGAATTATTCATTTGAGTGGAGAACTGAGCAAGTGTTGAGGAGCTGATTTTGCAAACAAATGCTAACAGTATTATCACAGCTCTTTGTTATCTATTATCACGCCTTACACAAGTATTCATACCCATTGAATTTATTCACATTTTGTTACATTAGAACCACACACTTCTGTGTGTTTTTTTTCGGATTTTATGTGACTGGTTAAAATTGTGTAGTGGGGTAGCTCTGAAGTGAAAGGAAAGCCTCCCCTGCCATATAGCAGGTCTGATTTACCAAATGAATGGGCCCCTGCAGAACTTGATGACATGCTAAGGAGGTTTTGCCACCGTTTGAATGAGCTGTGTTGGAGCAGGGATGCATCTAAATTCAGCAAGATATCAGTCTCTGTGGATTTGGACAAAATTGGTCTAAAGCTTGATGTTTTATCATAATTTCAAGAGTGTTAAAATAGTTAATATGTTTTGGTTCCCTTAAGCCAGCCTTTCTCAAACTGTGGGGTGCGTGATAGCATGACAGGCAGGTGTGAGAATAACCTTGCCTTTTTTTGTCTAGAAAATGCAGCGTACACACCAAACTATTGTGAATTTTGGAGGACTTTAACTCATTTGTGGATGACACAATAAACAAAATGAGCAGGCGAAACGTGGACAGATCCAGAGAGGGCGTTCTGTCTATAAATAGGAGAAATATATCACAAATCGCATATCACAAAAGAAAAATAGGCAACGTCAGAACAAAGACAAATGTGGACAAGGATGAGAAAATATGACAAGACTTGTCTTTGGTCTTAGGTTGCAAATTATTGTTGTACTGAATAAGGTGTGCTGTGGAGTAAGCCTCACTTTATTGAGTAAGACTCTGATACTATTAAGTTAGTTCGCACAAATTGACTGATTCATCTTTGCTGCTTAAATAATTTTTTTCTTTCACACAAAATATATGTAGAGTGGGGAGAACAAGTATTTATTACAGGTACTCTTCAACTGTGAGTGACAGAATCTAAAACAAAATCCAGAAAATCACATTGTGTGATTTTTAAGTAATAATTTGCATTTTATTGCATGACATTTGCTACAGAAACCTTTGTTTTCAATTACAGATAGACATTTCCTGTAGTTGTTGACCAGGTTTGCACACACTGCAGCAGGGATTTTGGACCACTCCTCCATGCAGATCCTCTCCAGATTCTTTAGGTTTCGGGGCTGTCGCTGGTCAATATGGACTTCTGGCTCCCTCCAAAGATTTTCGATTGGGTTCAGGTCTGGAGACTGGCTAGGCCACTTCAGGACCTTGAGATGCTTCTTACACATCCACACCTTAGTTGTCCTGGCTGTGTGCTTTGGGTCGTTGGGTGTCTCTACTAAGTCTCCTGCCCCCGCGACCCGGTTCCGGATAAAGTGGGAGACGACGAGTATGAGTACGAGTACGAACAGCTTTATTACTGTTATTACTGTTCTAAATTATGTGATTACACAGTTATATTATTATTTTTGTGAATTTTAAAGAAGAAAAGTTTGAATAAAAGTTCAATTTTGAGCCTTCTTGTTGAATTTTTGGTAGGATGGAGAGAATGAAATGTTTCATTCTTCAAAGGCGGGCACAACAGAAACACTTTGAGAACCACTGCCTTAAGCTTAAGGGCTTCTGTTTAGACTTTGCTTTTGCCTGCATTTGCCTGTATTTGTGCAACAGTTAAACGCAAAAGAGTGCACAGAAGTTTCAAAAGAACACATTATCAGCTTTTCTGTCACTTTTCTGCATCTTGTCATCCAGTTCCTGACTCAAATCTGTCAAAGTCCGTCCTAATGCTCATTCACAGCCGCTCCCTGACCAGTCTTCTTGAAACAGGAAACAACAAAGCTGAAGGATAATCAGTAATAATCAGTAATCTAATATAATCTAGTTGCATAATTTATATGTGAAAAATGACAGCAGATTTACCCTTTTATCACATTATCAGATTATCAAATTATTCGACAGTTAGTCGAGCTATTCAAAGTTTGAGCAAGTTTAAAACTCAAAGTAATACACATTCAATATGATCTGACAGTTTCTTTTTAAAACCGTAATAATAATTCATACTGCTGACAACATGACGTTTATGGATACAGTTTATAATAATGTTTTCTATCATTTTTTTATTATTTTAATTTTGGTGCATTGGCTTTAGTACCAATGTAGAATAAACGCCTACTAAATCTAGTAGTAGTCTTTTAAGTGCGTATTTCATAAAATATTGTAGATTTTCACAGATGAACACAAGTATAGCAACCGGATGGTTAATTAGTCAGTTTTTCTGCTTGGGTCCATCTGCTTTACAGATGTTGCTAGCTAGCCAGCCAAAGTTTGATCATGATCTAGGACTAGGTTTAGTTTTGTCACCTGTGGTCTGAATTCTGTGTTCTGGTTCTTATGTTTTGAGTTCTTTGTTATTTCATTTTTTGTGTTTCTTTAACTTACTAGTATTTATTTATAGTTTTGTTTATCCGTGTGTTCATTATGCTCAGTCATTGCCCTCAGTTGCCTCAGATCTCTAACCCCGTCACAGCTGGTCCTTATTCAGTGACAACTCACCTGTTTCACATCCAGCAATAACCGTCCTCAGTACCTCCTGGTTTTCTTCCATTCATTGTCAGATCCACCCGTAACCCTTTTCTTAATTAATAAGTACCTCAGAATGACGCTACCCGCCTCTTGCCGGCCTCTGGGTCTTATTCCTCTGCAAAATATGAAATCTCTGAAATGCCAGATTTCTCTTAATTGAGAAAAAAAACTGTTGTTCTTTCAGCCAGTTGAGTGACAGTGCGCAGCAACATGTTGGGGAGCGAAGTGTCATTTACTCTATTCTCCGTACTGCTTAAAAAGAAAACGCACCTTAGCATCTCATCAATAGGGTTTTAAAACCATAGAACTAATGTGATGGAAAGTTTTATTGTTTTCAAAACTTTAACTTGTTGAAAGATTGATTTATTTTGATGCCAGAAACTGTGTAATGATCTCTTAAAAATGTTTTACTGTTTTACACAACCCAATAGTTTTTTAGTTCATGTTTGCAGGTGCCTGTGTACCACTCATTTGATGCAGTAGCCAAAACCATTACTATTAGACATAATTCTGATGTTTTGGAACCATATTCTGTACAGATCAAGCCTTTAAAAGCTTCAAATATTGTGCTGGAATGGATCCAAACTGAGCTGCAAGGTGGCCTTGTGATGACAGAAACTGGACTCATTGAGGATTCCAGGTTAATTGACTGCTGGCCCGACCCGTCGGCCGTGTGTAGATAATGTTATCATCTGAGAATTGCTGGTCTAATTTTGACAAAGCGTGAGCAGTAGAACAAACTGGCTCCATATTCAAACATGACATCGCTAAGTGGGGAGTTTAAAGTATAAATTCAGCAACTTGTCACAATTTATGGTGCTATGAAGGGATTTGAATGGGGCAGTTTGTACAAGCAGGTGAATTATGTTTAAAGGACAGATCATAATTAAATTATGTGTTTGGAAAGTGACTGCAAAAAGTTTTTTTTATTTTTTAACAAGTTTGTCATCATGAAGTCATTTCAAAACAATTTTAGATCATCAAAATGCTGCACAAGCTATAAAGCCTTTGAGACTCCTATGTTCATTCAGCCTCATGATCCTCTAACTCATCTTTCCTTGAGAGGAGCTCACTACTGCCGCTGCTGAGAGAAACTTCATGTAATATGGCCACCTTAAAAAGACCTGCCTCTGTCTTCCTTCACCTCAGAGCTCGAGGCTCCGCTCCTCCATCTTGTAATGGAGTTATAGATTAGTGTTTTTATAGAGGGGTCAATACTTCCCTCCAAACCTGTAGGGCTGTATGCATTATTGATCTGTCCACAAAGTGATGTGTGTGCGTATGTGTGTGTGTGTGTTTATGTTTTTACCTACTCTTACACTTTAGAGGCTAATAATAAAACATGATTGGTACCTAAATCACATACTGACAGGTTTGTTCGATAGTAGAGGTGCCAGGTTATGATGGCCCTTGTTTCTGACAAATAAAAGATACGAAAAGGTAGATTTTCTTACAATTTCTGGTGTTTTAATGTATTACAAGTAGGTCATCACCTGTTAAAAATGCAGAGCAACCAAAAAACTCAAATATTGTTTTGTTTCTTCCCAAAAAACATTTCTAATGTCTTCCTGAGATTCGTGATTGTCATGTTGTTAACAATGATCATGTTAAATCTAAAGGGTTATCATTCCCTTATTGCATTATTTAGCACCATCCTCTTTAAATAATTTTTGCTGTCAAAGGTCAAAATATTTATATAAGTATTTTGGCTGGAGAACCTGATTTTTAGGAGATAAAAACTAGTCCATATCATAAGTGATAAAGTTGGCATTTGTGACAAACATTTTGTTTTTTAGATTTTTGTCCAATCAAAAAAACTACAAAAAACTGGATGTAGGGTTTGTTAACTTGTTAATTTTTCACCTTTCAATACACGTTGTTGCCAACTGGCTAAATTGGTAGAAAACCATAGGTGAACACAAGAGCAAATTTTAAGCCACATCTTCGCCACTTCTGGTATTTTGTAATGCTAAATTTCTGCTGTTTGTTTTTTCTGACATTGAAATCCAACAAAAACACTGAAATACTAATTAAGCACCAGTAGGTGGCAATTAGGAATGGCCTGGTTTGCAGTGCCGGTTCTAGGTCAAATTTACCAGGGGGGCCAGTGTTTTTTCATGCGGGCACAGAACAAAAGAATGAAACAAAGAAAATAAGGTAATATTTCATCGTTTCATATAGTGAGCCACAGAGCCACTCTAGAGCTGCAGGTTGCAGACCCTTGATCTAGCGGATGAAAACTGTGATCCTGTCTCAATAAGGTTGAAGCTAAAAGTGCAACACCTTAATTTTATCCATTGATAAAGTAAATCTGTAAAGGTAAGAAATTAAATTGGTCCAAGGGATCAATCAGTTACGATTTCTGTATCATAAGAAATTCATTTAGTATTATATTTTCAGTACAGGGGCCAGAGCCAGTTCTACAGGGGCACGGGCCCCTGTTGGCCCCTGTCTAGAACCGCCCATGCCCGTTTGAGGTTCGGTACACTGACGTTGACAGAAATGAGTAACCTTAGTTTTAATTTGACATCTAAATGAACAAAATATGAACTATAATAGAAAATCTGTCCTTTAAGTTCTTGGACAGAGGTAGCAGTTTAAAATCCCAAGTTGTGCTTAACTTATAGGACATTCTGGGTGTTGATGTGTTTTCTGTAATGTTTTGATGATGATGCAAGTTTTCAGATTTTCAACTGCCGATAGAAGATAGACCCATTAAAAGGAAACTGACAACAAGCAAAATGAGAATAAAGATAGAAAACAGCAACTTTATATTTTGCTGTAAATGCTAATGGTATTTTTAAATATTGCACTTAACAGAAAATTTAAAATAAGCTGAAATGATATCTGTATTTGGCTTTAAACAGCTCTAAACAGCTGATCATATATTAGTGTGTTCAATCACGTTTATTTTCTTTCTGTTTCACTGCTTTAAACCCACAGATGCTGTTAAAATAAAACTTATCAGCATTTCCTCTTTAAAAGGTGACCCAGCTGTACCCAGCATTCAGCATGAGCTCATAAGTGTAGAAAGTATTGGCGTGTTACAGTAGTACAGCCCCGAGCTCAGTGCTTTAAGAGACACATCGAACACAAAACTGCCTATCTGTGTTTTTTCAGGATGATAAGGATGAAGATATGTGTGAGGAAGAGGAGTGGAGTGAAAATGGACTGAATAACTCGGCCAACAGGAAGAGGCAGCTGTGGTGGGAGTCTCGCCAGGGCACGGATGAGAAAAAAGTACGTCAGGGTTATAATGCACGCATGAGCAGTGCTGCATTGATTATTGGACATTTGATTAAGAAAACATGATCCTGTTTGTTATCTAAATGTGAAAGGTGCTAGGAATCCAAATAGCCTTGGAATATTTTTATGTTTAATTATTGAAGAAGCTGTTCACAAGGCCAATAATCTTTTTCTTGTTTTAGATTTAGGCAAGAATGAAAACAATGCATACTGTTTTAGACTAACTGCACTTCCAGATTAAACAGAAAACTTACTGTATTATGATAAACCGAAGCTGTTTATTTTCACCGGCTTCATTATACAGTTTGTTTCAGTGTTTCAACTGATCCCATTCTCCGAAACACACCTTCTGACAATGTTCCTGTATCAAAGTCTGTAGTCCGTCCCTGGCGGCCACCTCCAGCGGTCTGGAAGCTTTTAGTGTACAAACAGATGAGCAGTTGGCAGGATTTACAGAGTAGCTCAGCTGGGCTTTGTTCCTGCTTATCAGCAATTGTAAAGAAAACGGCGGTCTTTTTACTACAGCAGCTCATCGATAACACGCCTCGCCTTGTATGCTCTTTTTCCTCCTAGCTTCTCTCCACCCAGGATGGCATCAGTACAACTGAGGTGCGGCTGCTCTGGATGTGTTTTTAAATCTCATCTTTCCCCCTCTCTGTGTTCTTCTGAAAGAAAATGATTGAATAAAATCTGCTTTTCAGACTGCATCCTCACATACAGCGCTACAGTCTTGTAAACGTTCTCATACCCTTGATCTTTTCCATATTTTATTGGGATTTAATGTTATTCAATAGCACAAAGTAGCACATAATTGTAAAGTGACAGCAGAGCAGAGAGAGCATTAATCAGAGAAGCAGCCAAGAGGCCCACGGTGGCGCTTGAGGAGCTGCAAAGATCCACAGCTCAGGTGTGAGAATCCCTCAACAGGGCAAGTATCACATGTGAGCGATACAAATCTGGCCCTAATGTCTTAAATGTGGCAGAAGGAATAGTAAAACAAAGAGCATTCTACTGTGACACATGGTGGTGGCAACATCATGCTGCGAGGGTGCTTTGCTCCAGCAGGAAATTACACAGATAGCCAGAGCTACAAAGAATGGGTTTAGAACAAGCCATTTTCCTCTTTTAGAATGAGCTAGACCATTGGTGTCCAAACCTTTTGACACCATGGGCCAAAAACAGTACTCGCGGGCCACAAAGATTTATTTTATTGTGTTTTTTTTTTCTTTTTACCTGCTTAACAATTGCTAAACATGGAATATTGTAATAGAACAAAGTATTCAGACCTTTGCAGGAAATGAATCTGTAAAAGACATATCCTAAACATAATAAGGAAAATTTCAACAAGTGCGGGATATGGGTTTCTCTTGGAAAGCACTTGCTGTATTTAGCCAAATTTATTTAATGGGTGCGCCAAAGTCTGCTACTAATTTAAAGTCCCTGGATGTTTGTCTTCCTACTTACTATTAGAATTAAAAAAAAAACATGTGGTTTTATAAGACAGATACTTTGTCTTGTGCCTAACATTTTCCATTCTAAGATTGTAGTTTTTCAGTGAAAATTTCAACCTAAAAATATGAAATGTGTGCTTTTCCATCAACCACCTGTGCTTGCAGAGTTGTACCACTCTTCAGTTCAGATTGAAAGCTGCGCAAAACCATTCCAAGGGCCTAAAACGACCCCCCCGGTCCTCATTGGACACCCCTGGCATAGACCTAATGTAGCTGGGAATCTGTGGCAAGACTTGCATATTTATATTGACAGATCTGCACTCGATCCTCTTCCCATTGAGCTGTTCTGCGAAGACGAATGTGCAGAAATCTTTAGAAAACTGGTTAAGATGTAACCCAAAGAATTTGAAGCTGTAATTACAGCAAAGGGTGTTTCTATAAAGTATTGACTTACAGGGGAAAATACAACTACATACCCCACTTTCAATTGTATTCTTAAAAAAAACTAAAAACCATGTATTATTTTTCTCACCTTTCACAATTATGTACTACTGTGTGTTTGTCTGGCACATAAAAAGGTTCTAGTTTTTATGCGACAAAATGTAAAAACCTTCAAATGGTATTGATACTTTTATTATCAACAAAAAAAAGTCCTTTTCAAAGTAAGTTTATCAGTAGGATCGCTGTTACCTGATCAGTAATGCAGTGTGAAAAGTAGTAAAATAACTTTCCATTGCCCTGCAAAGACAACACATAGTAACAAACTATTAACAGTAATGACCAGAAATTGTGATAAATCTGTTGTTTATTGAAAAAATGAGCAACCACAGCAGCCTAATAAGTTTAACATGAACTCGCATAGTTGAAGTTGCTGTGTTTTGCCTTTGCAGCAGCGTGTTTCTGAGTAGTGTAATCCCATAATTTCTGTTTTTTAGTTGAAGAGATTGATTTTAGTGTTCTGATTCTGATCTGCAGGTTGTGCCCACCTCAAACGGGACGTCTATTGACTTCGTTACCACTGAGAACGGACCGATCTCTCTGGACCTGTACTCGACCCCCCAGTACAAACTGGACAAGCTCAGTGATAATACAGGTGAGCCAAGTAAGATTTGAAAATGCTGGGAAACAATTCCATTTTAGATTTGTGATAGATGAATTTAATGGTTTCTAGATTAAACCACTCCTCAGACTTTCTTGTAATCTTTTAGTTTGAATTAATAAAAGGTTAAATCTTATTTAAATTCGAATTCAATACCTTTAAAAAATTACGAGAAGGTCTTCGGGAAAAAAAATAAAACATGTCACTTGAATTCTGACCAGTTCTTTGTACTAAAATTTTCTGTTTTAAAAAAATATTCAATTCCTTGATTTTCCAGTTTAGATTTAGACGTTTGGTAAAAGTTTCTTCTCCTGTTGCTAAAGCAAGCCCAGGCTATTTTTGACACCTATTGGACATCTCAGGTTTGTCACCTGATGTCCAGCACAGGGTCTACAAGGTCATTTGAAAGCTGTAGGCATCATGTTTAGCTCGGACTGAGATTGTTTTGGCCTGTGATCAGGGCATTGTTGTTTTACTGTTTGTATGGTCAGCCATATTGCTGCACTAAATGTCATTAAAACCTGAAGAGCTTACAATTGATTTCAGGAAGAAAAGAGTGGAGCCTGCCCCTGTGATTATAAGGGGTCAGCAGAGCAAATTGAAGAGTAAATTGAACAGGAAATGAACCAGTAAAGCTGCAAAAAGGCTTGCTAAAGAGTTTTCTTCTTGAGGAATGGTAGCAGTACCCAAGTTTTTGTTGTTTTTAGTTTCTTTTTTAGTGCTTTGCTGAGGCAGGACATTGTGAATGGATGATAAAAACAGGGTCAATAAGCTTATCATAAAGAATAGAATATAGAACAGAATTATGTATTTTCCTTTATTGGCCCTCAGTGTATCAGCATCAAAGTGGTGGGAAGGTAGAAGCACATAGGTACAAATAAAGCCAGTGATAGACCTCAGTCCTGATTTTCATGGGCTCAGAAGGGAAAAGAGGAACCTATTTAGGCTTTACTGATCTATCTTACTGTAGCTTGTCTTTTGTGAGCTTGCCTTGTCACATCTTGAATTACCTTGTCATATATAAGACAAATGTTATCTTATAGTCCTATAAGGCAGGATGTCGTACCTTGTATAAGAGAAGATATCTTAGCCAATGTTACCTTTTTTTTTTTTTAGCTTAGTTTATTTTATCCTGTCGTACATGATCACCTATTTTCAAAAACAGAGACAAAATATAACTTTTTATCATCCAAACAGAGAAGAAAGAAGAGTCTGTGTATGAAGGGAGTTTGCCTCCAGAGGATTTAGCACTGAAGGAGTCCGAGGAAGAAGAGAATGAGATCAAGAGAAAAGGAGTTGGTGCAATGGTTAAATTCTTCCATTTCATCATGAAACAGAGCTACATTTGTGCTCTCATAGCTATGATGGTGAGTGTTGCAGACGCCTGGTGGAGGAACATTTAAAAGTAACATATTGCCGGTTTTCAGGTGCAAACGTTTTTTGCAAGTATGGAAAATAACAGAATTTGTTTTTCCAGATTTGGATAAGTATAAGAAAATAAATGAAGTGTTGAAGACAAACGCTAACTTTTTATATTTCCATTGTCTATGAGATAAAGCTCCACCTTTTAAATATAAAGTCCTCAAGGAAAATATACTTTTCACAATATTTTATAAAAACACTTTTTTATAATGAAGTGGTTTTTTCAACCACTTCATTGAAGAAGGTTGATTTTAAAGAAAGTATTATACAAACCTGGTCTTCTTTGTCAATTAAACGGGTATGATGAAAATCTATTCTTTTGGTATAACTTATTTATACTTAATAGTTATATTTTACCCTTATAAGCTGCAGTATTTTGAACGACAATTTAAAATGTCTTAAATGTGACCAAAACTCTGCTAGCATTATTCTGAATAAATCTGCAACTCTTCCCTTAGAATAAAGCTTGCTGAGAATGTTTCTTGTGTTGCTAGTTGACCTGTGAAATCTGGCAAAATGACACTGTTCATTTGCTTCGACAAATTTTGCAGGTACCTAAAGCTGCCAGTCACCTTTATATTTATATGTAAAGGTAATTTAATTTTCAAGTAATCTTTTTTATTGCACAGACTATTATACCTTTTTGCTGTTCTGTTTTTCACACTGGAAAGCGAACGGGTCAATATTAACTAGTTAATTACTGGGGCGTCTAGCAAGTCTGCAGCTTTCCTTCAGCTAACCGGCTGGCAGTGCACAGCAACAGCACTTTCTTTTAGCTCATTAAAAGGACTTCTAATCCCATAAATAGTGTAATGAAAAACCTTTATCAAACCTAGCATTTTTAAAAACCTAAGATACCTTAATACTGGTAAAGGTGCCTTGCCTAATTGCCAAAATAAAAGACGATAAACTAATGTCCTGTATGAACATGGGAGTGGAGCACTTTAGAAGAATCAATGAATTTAGAAAGTGGTATACGCTGTATCAATGACTCTACAGCTGGCATTCAAACTAATAGATCTCTACAATTGGTCCTCTGCAGGCGTGGAGCATCACGTATGTCAGCTGGCTGACGTTCGTCTTCCTCATGTGGTCCTGCGTGCTGTGGATGGTGAGGGACCGGAGGCGTTACGCCATGCTGTCGTCCCCCTTCATGGTGGCCTACGGCAATCTGGTGATAGTGCTGCAGTACATTTGGAGTTTTGAGAATATGCCACCAGTGGCAGGATTCTTTGTCAAGAAGAATAACCCATTCCACTCGCTTTCATCCAAGGTTTGGAAGCTAAAATGAATCAGGAGTAATGTTTTTTTCTTGTTGTTATTGTAAAACAAGACACAATTGTATTGTAAAATGTTTTGGAAGAGCTCTAAGGATTTAGAGATTTCCCAGAATTTGTGTTTTTTTCTTTTTCCCCATACTTCTGCTTTAATAAACCATGCATGTGTGTTTGTCCTTTACTATAACGGGTCTGACTATCAACATGTTCCACACTCGGCTCTGATTGACTACATCTGATTGATGTGAACTGCAATAAATTTATCAGTTCGTACTCCTTTTCTCTTCTTGTCTCAGTGTAACCATTTTATTGTGTCCAGATGATGTGCCTGGTGACGTTCTGGTTGCTGCTGAGACAAACGCTAACCGAGAGACAAGAGAAACAAAAAGAAGACAGTGCAGGTCTCTCAGATGTCTTTGTGGATGAACAGAAGAAGAAGGGTAACCCTTATGCTCATATTTTGTTAACATCAATGTCCTACTATGTAAGATGGTTAGTTTGTGGCAACTAGACGGAAACAAACTGCTAAAGGATCTTTAATTTGGTTTGAAAATGGATCAGCAGGTTCAAATACTTTTGCAGCTGCTTACCTGCAAAAGTAAGGGATAAAAACCAAAATAGACAAGTTACCACTGCTGTGTTATCTTAAAAAGTAGGCTTGATCCAGGAATGTGTAGGTTTTATTTTTCAAATGAACGCCCGCTGATGAGTGTATGCTCATATTTTTCACTTTTGTAGATGAGGAGGACCCAGAGGATGGAGGGGAGCAGGACCTCATGCATGTTCTCGGCAGCTTGGTGATGGGTGTTCTGGTCAAATACTGGATCTACATCTGTGGTGGGATGTTTTTCATCGTCAGCTTTGAAGGAACAATCGTCATGTACAAGATCATCTACATGATGATGTTACTTTCCTGCGTGGCCCTCTACCAGGTACCTACATCATTTATGTTATCACAGTTATCAGCAGACTCTCAGCTTTATGTTAACAGAGGTTATTTTTTTGGTTTAGATCAAAAAGAAAACTAAAAACAGGGTAATTTTCTTCAGAGCTCCTTGCTTTCCATTGAGGGAACAGGAAGTTTGTGTGCACAAATACTCACATTCGCCAAATTCTTTTATTTATACACACACGATAAATATATATGCTTCCTGAAGTGCAATTACTGATGTACCGAGCACAAATATTTTAACGGACATCTCACTCCTCTAATTACATCCACAGAAATGGTAAGGCAGATTCACAGGCTTGTAAAACTGTTTGCGAAGGAACTGGTGCAGAGGAAGAAGACTGAATGTAAAGATGAGACATTCAGCTATCAAACGCTGGTTTCTGTGTCTAACTTTGTTGTATAATCACTGAGATGCAACCAGAAATGAGTGGTAGAGGATATTTTAACCTGGGTGTGTGGCAGGTGCAAAAGGGTTGAAAGAGTTAGAAACTGTGACATAAACATAGATTTTAAGGACTACATTTTTAGTTTTGGTCACCTTTTTAGTAAGTTGTCCATCCTCAAACGAATGTCAGCTGGCTTCACAGAGTATGTTTCTCTACCACCTTTAAACACCTGAAGACTGACATTTTTATACAAACTTTGATTCGATGGAGAGCATCGGTGAACATCAATTTTCAAGCCACAGATTCTCAATTGGATTTAAAGCTTGGGCAGTCTAACCCATAACCGTAACATTGTAGCTCTGGTTGAATGTTTATGGCCGTATTTGAAGCTGAACCTTCGCTCCAGTCTCATGTGTTTTGCACCCTCTAAAATATTTTCTTCAAGGAAGATACAGATGCCCTGTATTTAGCTCCATCCATCTACCTGTCAACTGTGAGCTTTCCTGTCCCTGCTGAAGAAAAGCATCCCCACATCATGATGCTGCCACCACCATGTCTCACTGTTGGAGTGGTGTGTTTGGGCTGATGTGCAGCCATGTATTTGCAGGCCAACATGAGCGACACTCATTCATTCAACACAATAGTAGGAATGGCTGCCCTGTTCTCTAAAGATTGATGTCATAAAATTACAGAACCCATAGAAATCATAAGTCAGAGGTTCATTATTTTAGCAAATACTGAATTTTGAGTGACATTGAGTAGCATTTATGCATTTAATGCTTAGTTTATCCCTCCAATGACATACTGATGTAAATTTCAGTGATACTCTGATCTAACATATCTGTGAAAATCTCCAGAAAATTAAAATTTTCCTTAATATTTGTAGAAGGTAAGGGTCCTGTTTAAAATTTATCTTCTGCTTTGTTTTAATTTAAAACCTGTTGATTTTTGTAAATGTACAGTCTTTGAAATGATTCCTGGTGCCTGCAGGTGCACTATCAGTGGTGGAGAAGGATCCTGAAGTACTTCTGGATGACTGTGGTGATGTACACCATGCTGGTCCTCACCATCGTCTACACATTCCAGTTTGATGGTTCCGAAAAGTTCTGGAAAGGAGCGCTGAATGTGACTGATGATAAGTAAGTAATGACTGATCGGAGATGCAGGATGCAGACTCAGCTCTAATTTCCCTTCCCAAACAGAGACAGCTGGATATGCACAAACAGTTTAACTCATCATACCACTGATTTACCTGAAGCCCTGTGTTTTCTTTGCCAACATTTTTCCTGCAGTTCAGGAAACTGTCCATACTAGAAAAACACATAATTGTAACAGGCATAGTCACATGGAAACATTTTGATCACATGTGTAAAACACATTTTTTGCACATAGGGAAATGTGGTTTTGGAACATTTTGTGTGAAACACATTTAAATTCAAATTGGAAACCAGTATGGTATATATGTGCTGCCCATTAGAAACTCAAAGGATTACTGATGCCCATGTGAAGTTGAAGGGAAAAAATGATTCCCATGACCCTTCCCATGCCACTCAGAGATCACACACATCCATACACTGGCATGCAGATCAGTTGGCTACTTGCTCAAGGACGCTTTGACACATAGTGGAAGCTGGAATCAAACTCAGGCAACCTCAGGGTAACGATAACATGAGGCAATCCCCACTATACAAAGAAGCATCTGTGACACCTAGACAATTCATACTTTTTAATGACCTTTGATAAAACTTTGTAAATGCCGCAAGATTGGCTTCAATCATTGGATTATTACTCTTCAACTATACAAGAGACCCATGTGAAAAGTGGGAAAAACTTCAACATGTGAAAAGTTTTCACATACGTTTCATTTTAAAATTATTTTGCATAGTAACATGTGAAACACATGTGAAAACCTTCCACATGTAAGATCTTTTCCCACATGTCCTTCACGGGTGGAAAATATATCATGTTGTAACATGTGGGAAAACATTTCACATATACATGGTTTCACATTTGAAATGTTTTCATATGTTTAAATTATATAGTGTAGTAAAATGTGAAACATAAAAAGGGTTTCAGTGTATGTTTTACATATGGATGTAGTAGTACCATGTGAAGCATGTGGGAAAACATTCCTCGTATGGAATAGTTTCACATGTAGAAATGATATGGTATAGTATCATGTGAAACACATCTGGGCAAACTTTTCACATTTGAAATTATATTGTACAGTAAAACCTTCAGTGTGTGAAATCTTTTCCCTCTATATTTTTCACAAAAAATGTATCACACAGTAACATGTGAAACATGTAGGGGAAAAAAACCCACATGTGAAATACTTTCACACATTGGTTTCACATGTAGTAATTATATTGTGCATTTCAATATGAAATTGGGGAAAACCCACTACACATAAAATTATTTCCAATTTGTGTTTCACATGGCAAAACTAACATGTAAATGGGATTCAGAGTAACATGTGGAACAAATTTGGGAAAACAATCCAGATGTGTAATCTTTTTCCGTTGTCTGTTTCATATGTGCAAATTAAATCATGTAATAAAATGTAGGAAAGTATTCTGCATGTAAAACACAATTTTTCACATGTAACCCCTTTTGCTATTTCCACCTATGTTTTTTGTAGTAATCTGATTTTCCCATATGACCACATGTTTTCACATGTGATTACAGGTGATTTTCATGTGTTTTTTTCCATCAGGGTTTATCCATTTAAAATTGCTGTTAGCAGCTGTCGTCAGCAGCAGAGCGTTGATTTGTCTACTCTTAAAAATGAGGCTGTAGAGAAGTAGTGGATATTTTTTATGCTGTATGGTTTTTGGAAATCTACTGAGTAGACGTGACATTAACTGGTTGGTCAGATGATCTAGTTTTTTATTGATAGGCATAAGAACAGAACATTAAGGTCTGCAGGTCTGAAGCAACATAATTCAGGGAAAGTTTAATAAAACACATGTAGTATAAACAGTTTATGTAATTATGTGAATAATTTACCTAATTGAAAGATTGTAAGAATGAAACTTTTGAAACTACAGGAAATCGATTAATAAACCAGGAGTAATTAGGTCTTTAATTCATTTTTTTCATCAGCTATGCACATAAATGAGGAAATTCAGGAAAAGTCTTCTCATTTCATTCTATTGTAGAAATGTGTAATGCTCATGTTACATTATTATTATGATCTGTTGTAGCTTGGTACCATAATTTGATAGTTGATTCTCTTTTTGCGATAGGAATATTAAAAATAGAAAGTTTTACTCCACATGGAACCTCAAATCTCCACTTTTGCTTTTGTTATTTCAAATCTGTTACAGGTTGGAGGACTTGGGTCTGCGGCGGTTTTCGTTGGCCATGCTGTTCACCAGGATCTTTATTCCTACCTCCTTCCTGCTGGTGTGTATTCTCCACCTGCACTATTTCCACGAACCATTTCTCCAGCTCACTGATCTCCAGGCCGTTATAGCCAAAGAAGAAAGCACCATCTACAGGTGAGACTCTTACAATTTCGAGTCAAAGTCAAGGTGTAATTTTTTTGTTTATTTTGTTCATGTTAATATGGCTAAATATCATATGGGTTGCTTATAAACTTTGGTCCTGGGAGGTTCTGTGGTGACTTTATATCTAACAGGTATGAACTGCGCCGGTCACTGTTGGGCCTTCTCTGCCCACACAAGTCAACTCTCAAACCACTAGTGCTGCAAAAAAATTATTTATTAAAAACTATTTTGCAGTTCTGGATTAGTTTGGAAAGAGAAAATAGAATGAACAATACTTGTATTTCAGGTCCCTTTGGTGCTATAACGTATTTGTTTAATACAACTGAATTTGGGCGTTGTTGTTATTTAACGCAGTGAAATTTAGTTTATATTGCCCATTTGTAAGACATTGCCAATCTGGGAAAGCTAGAGGTGTGGACTCGAGTCATGTGACTTGAGTCACAAATTATTGACTTTAGACTCGACTTCATGATTTCATAAAATACTTTGGACTTGACTTGGACTTTTACACTAATTGGTTATAAGTCAAACTTCCTTTGACTTAAAAATACTATATCCTAAACCAAAAGGTGCATTACAAAGCAAAAGCACCAGGCATACAACGATCCAGCAAGCGACCCGGCGTTTGAGAATATTTCCTCCTCGTGTTGCTACAACAAGCATCTACTGTGCTGTTTACCTGCTTTTCTTCTGCATCCTACAAAGACAGCAAAGATTCTGACAGGGATTAAGATGAAAAGTCAATAAGTGTTTACATCCCGGGCACGGCCATGGCACAGGAGTTAGGTGGAGAGGCCTTGGTCCTCAATGTGGCTGTCATGGGTTCAAGTCTCGGCCCCTTGATGTTTGCCGGGTGTCTTCCCCCTCTCTCTACTCCATTTCCTGTCAGTTCCCATTCAGGAAAAATAAATGCCACTATTGCAGCAAAAAAAGATTTTTGCATCCCTGCTGTTTTTCTTTGCAGTTTTTCTATTTCTTGTACATAGTCTATTGTTTTATGCACAAATATACACTCACCAGCCACTTTATTCGGCACGCCTTGCTAGTACCGTGTTGGACCCCCTTTTTCCTTCAGAACTCCCTTAATCCTTCGTGGCATAAAGTCAACAAGGTACTGGAAACATTCATGTTATCCTGCTGGAAGTAACCATCAGGAGATGGATACACTGTGGTCATAAAGGGATGGACATGGTCAGTAACAATACTCACGTAGGCTGTGGCATTGACAGGATGCTCAGTTGGTACTAAGGGGCCCAAAGTGTGCCAAGAAAATATCTCACACATCATTACACCACCAACTCCAGGCTGAACTGTTGATACAAGGCAGGATGGATCCATGCTTTCATGTTGTTGATGCCAAATTCTGACCTTACCATCCGAATGTCGCAGCAGAAGTCGAGACTCATCAGACCAGGCAAAGTTTTTCTAATCTTCTATTGTTCAATTTTGGTGAGCCTGTGTGAATTGTTGCCTCAGTTTCCTGTTCTTAGCTGACAGGAGTGGCACCCAGTGTGGTCTTGTGCTGCTGTAGCCCATCCGCCTCAAGGTTCGACGTGTTGTGTATTCAGAGATGCTCTTCTGCATGCCTTGGTTGTAACGAGTGGTTATTTGAGTTACTGTTGCCTTTCTATCAGCTCGAACCAGTCTGGCCATTCTCCTCTGACCTCTGGCATCAACAAGGCATTTGCGCCCACAGAACTGCCACTCACTGGATATTTTTTCTTTTTCGGACCATTCTCTGTAAACTCTATAGATGGTGGTGTGTGAAAATCCCAGTTGATCAGCAGTTTCTGAAATACTCAGACCAGCCCGTCTGGCACCAACAACCATGTCACTTTCAAAGTCACTTAAATCACCTTTCTTCCCCATTCTGATGCTTGGTTTGAACTGCAGCAGATTGTCTTGACCAGTTGGACAGGTGTACCTAATAAAGTGGCCGGTGAGTGCACATGCACATTATGTACATTTTTAAAGTTTTTAAACTCAGCTGCACAGTTTTTTTCTTATGCCGTAAATTTGCCCTTACTGTACAGTTTCTTATTCTTACTTTCTGTTTTTATATTATACCTTTGTGTGAATCTGTATGCTTCAGCTTGCCTGTCACTTTGCTGCTGGTACACCCGAGTTTCTTCACTGAGAGACAATAAAGCACATTCTAATTTATTCTAAAAAGATGTGCAGCATCATCCAAACAACAGGTAGGCTACTATGTAGCAGAACTCTGCACCATAATGTTGAAGTACTTTCAGTAAGATTATAAATTTAGAAAGAATCAACAGTCTCAGTCTTATTCTGCAAGCCTGGAGAAAGGGACGCGAGCGCTGCCAGAGGCTATAGTGACGTAAAGTACGGGATGCCAGAACTGCCATAAATGTGTGGCCATTGTGTTGGGGGACGGATACAGCGCAAAATCCTCTAAGATAGAGAGCAACTGCGATGTCTACGCAGAAGTAAAGGAAAGGTTTTTTTCTCAGAAAAGCAATAATAAATAAAATATATGTTTTAATATCCCCTCCTCCCCTTCATGTCAAGCAGGTGGTCACCCACAGAAAATGTGTTCATTGTCTTTATTATTTAGTTATACATATTTAATTAATATGCACAAGTACAATACCTGCAATGCTTCATTGTTGCAGTTTAGGTTTGATGACACTTTCATGCGAAAAATAGTTTAACTTATTTTTTTATAATTTAGTTTTCTACATGCAAATATGTAAGATGCAAATTGCTTGTTTACATTATTTAACATATTACACATTTCTTGAATCAGATAAAGTTAGATTTATTCATTTCCAACTGGTTTTTAGTAAAATTTCAGAATCTCAACATCTCAACCACTGACAAAGATAGTGCATCCAAGCTGGCAGAAAACAGCACCATAATCATCCCTTATAAAATGATCATGATCACATAATTAATTTCTATACAGTGAGTTGTTATTCTAATAATCTAATGTTGCTCATATAATCTTGTTAAAGCAGGTTTGTTCTGTTGCAGTTGGTTGACATAGAAATATTTTTTATTTTATAAAAATCTGTTGAAGGTTTGTTAAGAAACTGTTTGCTCATTATTTTCTAAATTAACTGGATGTTTTCTTTGTTTTGGCTAAAATCTACTGTAAAAGTAACACCAGCACTGATTTTGAGATGATTTTGTACCACTTCCTGTTGCTGGTTGTTCTAGCAAACTAAAACACATTTTAAAATCATTTAAAAGTCTCATAAACATTATTACTCTGAATAAATTACATATTTGGCCAAATGACTTGTTTTAGACTCGAAATTAAAAGTTTAGGACTACGACTCAAGAAGCCGTGACTTTGGATTGACCTAAGACTTAAATGTCTCTACGTGGGACTTGAGTTGAGACTTGGGTTGAAAAACTTGAGACTTACTTTCAAAACGATGACTTGGTCCCAGAAGGAAAAGTTTATTTCCACCTGTGATGAGTTGCATCTCATCAGATCTTTCACATATACAGTATGGTACTATCCAACCTTCTTTAGAGAACAAGTTGTTATAGTGTTTATGGTGAAAAATAGCTTGCTTTGCTAATAGTAGTTAGCATGTCACTGAGCATCAGTCAGGAAATCCCACTACTGTAACTGGAACGTGATTAAAAAGGGTTTGAGGTCATTTCTAGATCCACGTCTTGACTGTAGAGCTACAGTAAATAGGAAGCACCACAACAATTTTCACAAGTTTCTGAGTTTGTGCCGTCATTTTTGGGCTCATCATTTTGGCTGTTGGTCCTTATAACAATTAATTTACCTCATAGATGGTTAACACCAAACTCTCGTCCACCAACAGCAGATCTGGTAGCACCATTGGTACTTGTACCATAGTTTGAGAATCATGGCTCTAGAATACCTTGGACTGGTGAGGAAGGCATACTGGTGTTTCCTCTGGCTACAAATCAGAATATGATTGGCTTATGAATTTATATTTTGCTTTTTTTCTGTTATTACATTTCAGGGTAATGGTATCCATCCCCTAATTTGCCTAATTTCTGACTGAAAAAGGGTTCATCACTGAGTTGGAAAACTCTGAATCAAGCTCACTTTACACAATGATATTATAGAGAACAATATCTCTGCTTATTTGTAGTTCTTTTAAAACATGACTGGAATAAAATATTTGTACTTTTTTCTTCTATTTTGTCCTTCTGTGTATAACCAAATAGCCTTGCTGACTGTGATATTTCACTGTTACTTCCTATGTTTAAAATATATCACCCCGTGGCTTATTGGAAGCTGGAAACTATTAAAAAAGCAAACGATTATTCCAGATAATCCAGTTACTCTAACATACAGATAAATGCATGTTAAATGGAGCTTGTGTCGAAGCCATTAGCCCTATTTTTCTTCCTATTTTCCCCTAACGGTCCATTATGACCGCTGTGCTCATCATTTGTCGTGTCCCAGTCTGAGGGCTTGGTTGTGTGGTTTATTGTTGTGGGTTTTCCTATTGTTTTGCTGCTGAATGCTCGGCTGAGCTGCTTCTTTTCTGTGACCCGCTGCCATGTTTTCTCTGCCGCCCTTCTCTCACAGCCACATTAAAGTCAGAGAACGTGTCGATTTGATCGTTAATAGGTGGGTATCTGCTCGCTTTTTTGTGGTTCCCATCTTCAGCCCACTTCACTTCCCGGCGTCTCAGAAATTGTCCTTCCCTTCCCCAAACTTTTCCTATTTCCTAGTTTTTTGACCAAAATGTTGTTGCACAATAATTCCCCTTTTTCCTGGATTTGAGATTTTTCCCATGACAGGACTGGTTTCCTTATTCAGGTTTTATATTTTTGTGTTTTGCTTGTAGCCCAACAACTTTCTCAAAACATCAATTCTTCTAACAGAAAATATTCTTTTCAGCATGTTTGGATCTGTGAGAACATCATCTTTCTCCTCAGTAACTTCCCAATGATCCACACCCTTTTTCTGCTCTGAGCACCAGAATATTCCCAACCTCCTAATGAAGCCCGCCTCCCTTGAATAACTCAACTCCTGTGGCCAATTTTCATGCCTTTTTAAATGTGTGTGGACATTTGAGTGATTTTCAGGTCTGATCTCGTCCTCATTGTTAATACTCACGCCTGTTTAACTTTATTGTCCTGAGCAGCATCAAAGAAAAAATTCCTTCTCAACAGAGCAAGTAAGTGTTGATTGCTGGATGGCAGAATGCTTGCCTTGATATGCAGCCGGTTCATGTAATCCAAACCCAACCAGCGCTCCATTGCCTGAGGAGACTTTAAAGGGGTTTACTGCCTCTGATCAGCCATTATTTAACTGCTGCAAGAAGAAAGTAATGGAATACCATTGTTTGTGTTAACGAATGCTGAAGGAATGTGCACTGCTTTATGAATACAATGCCTGATGAAATGTTACTCAGGTAACAGTCAGACCAAATGAATCCATAAGGAACTTTTGCATCAATATGAATTAGTGGGTGTTGTATTTATATACTTATGAGGACTTGTTTCTTTAAAGTGCAGCTGTTTAACCCATCCAAAGACAGAGTTACAGGATTTTTACTCATGAGAATTATCTCTAGGTGTCTGTGCAGGTATGCAAATGTGCAGATAGTCCTCCGTTAGCCTCCTTTACCTTCACAGCTCTCAGAGCTGCAACTCTTTACTTCTTTTTATTGACAATAAAAGCAAACTTCTAATGAGTTCTTAATGCTTGATAAACTTTCCCCCGAAAAAAGTTAATAGGATTTGTTCCAAGAAGCAATATCTCAGCTTTTTCGTTGTAGTGTGAAATACTTAGAAGTAGTTATTGTTCGTTGTAAAGAGCCATTCGGACAGTGCAGTGAAAATGTAGACAAAAAATCTCAAATGATTCATGTGGCAAAAAAGACCTTCTATTTTTTAATTTATTTTTCAATAATAGTGCTTCTAAGCCCAAATTACATTTGTGCCATGTTAGTATCACATAGTTATTCTAATATAAAGACGTGGTTTGGGTCCAACTGATAAGGGACTGGGTTGTAAGATCAAAAACTTTAAGACAATAAAAAAATTGGGTTGTTGAAATAATTTAACACTGTGTCGCGGAGATTGCTGATTTTTTAGTTCCATGTTTTTTTTATTTATTTATAAGAAATGTATAACAAGGGGTTGCTTCAAAGGCAACAAACACTAAAACACAGAGGAGAATATTTTTAGGCGCTTCTGGTCCCAGTCGGGGAGGGTGAACTGATCACCAACCCACCAACAACTAACTAATTACAATCACACACTAATAAACTAGAAGCACAAAAACAAAAGGGTGATATTTAAGACTAAAATGCAGTAAATAATGAAGGGCCTTGTTGAAATAATCAAACAATTTACATATCAAACAAAAAGGTAATGGGGCTTAATTTAATGAGTCCACTTTTCTGTAAAAACTATTTTCCGCATAGCTCTTTTGTTCTTCCTTGTTACTTTCTTTTCTTCCTTATTTACTTCCTTACATCCTCCCTCATATCCTTCCTTCCTTCCTTCCTAGCCCATATTCATCAGCTAATAAAATGATGAGCAGCTTATGAGCTGCATAATGGTCCCTGGTATCATAATATTCATTTTGCTGAATAAATACACCACGTGTTTTACTACTTTTGTGGCTATAAATTGGTGCTTAAATCAACAAGTGAAGGAAGTGACAACAAGTCTGTAAAAGTTCTTACAAAAATCAGAATCATGTTATGTTCTGCCTTCTCAGCAGTGGGGATTAAGATCTACGTGAATGTTTTGGTTACTGGACCTAAAAAAATGCCCTGAAGGGGACATTAAAATAATCAAATTACTAACTTTCAGGCTAAAAGCATAAATTCCCGGAGGTCCTCATAAGTATATTAAAACAGACATGTGCAGACTAATATGTGCAAATGTGTCCAAGTAACTAAGCACTGCTTCCATGTCTTCAGACTGGCGGAGCCCACGGCAAGCCTGGAAGATCTCACCATGCTCAGCGCGAGCTCGGTGGAGGCCGTGCTGCCCAAAGACGAGGAGGAGCAGGAAGAGGAGCAGCAGCAAAGTTGGGGTTCAGAGAACGAAAAGGAGCAGCAGCTTGTGGTGGTGATGGACACCGATGGCAACGTGAGTGACGAGAAACCCAAAAGCCTCTCCGACCAGCGCCAGTCCAGCACGGAGGAGAGCCAGCGATGCAGCGCCGCAACAGAACCGGAGCCGAGCACGGAGCAGAGCTCGGGTATGGAGCAACACAGCAGGTCCAAGGACTCTTAAAAGTGCTGAAACACATTTTTTATTTATCAGTGGGCTCATCACCATAACTCATCAGAATAACAAACATCCAAAAAGCTGGTTATTATTAATATTATTATATTATAACAAAGGTTTGTTTTGCTTTTTGTTTTAGTGCCAATAAAGATTTTTCCACTGATTATTGAGAAGGGTCTAAATAATCTTCAACATCCCATTTTTAAATAAATCGTAAATAGTGAAGTCAGCAATCAGTTTCTGACCTTTAACTCAAGCACATTTGTGTTATGCAGCATGACATTAGCTCAAAGCACACCAAGTCCACTATTGAATTTTCAAAAAAGAAACAAAACAAGGGCTTATTGAAGATTTTGTAGGGGCCTAGTCAAAGTCGGGACCTTAATCTGGTTTAGATGCTGTAGCACCTAAATCGGCATCTAATTGCTGATTTAGATGTGCCATCTAATTAATGATTTTATGCTCCAAAACCCTTGAATAGGGTTTAATTTAAATTATTCTGTAAAGAAGAGTCTAAATTTACCAACAAATTTGACAAGATCTGCAATGATTGTAATTGGTAGGAATGGGTGAAGCCACAGCATTCTCCATGGTTTACGCAGCACTTTACATCTAGGTATGCTCTCATACTAAGTATGAATTATGCATCGTGTAAAATCCTGCGTATGCAGCTGAAATTCACATATGTTTTTGATTTTTGTGGCAGGTTCAATCAGCCCTAAGCATGCAGACCCGTTCCTGCAGTCAGCTCAGTATTTAGCATACATTTCCCAAAGGCCAGTTCTCTCCCACCAGTTGGTTGTTAATCAACACGGGCCAAGTGGTAAAAAAAAAAAAACGAGTCGCATTACAAATTTTTTCACATTCTTTAGATTTATTTCTAGTTTTATTTTCTGACGCAGCGCATAGCTGAAGTGTTCACTTTCTCTCTCCTGCTAACATCAGCTACGGCTTCAGAAAATCAAGCTGGTGTTAAATTAAATTGCAGTTTATATATACAGAAAATAAAATGGGTAATAAAACAGGGCCCTGCAGGACCTCTTGGTTTATAATGAGCTGTCGCTGCTATATCCGTTCTTATCCAAACAACAAGGCCTCTGTTAAAAACGCACTGCATTGGATATTTTATATCCTTTATGAGAATATAAAACTGAGTATTACAGTGCATCCTATTTCTCAGATCATTAAACCTAAAGTTTGAAATCTGAGCCCACTTTTGAGTATGTTTAAGTCTGTGCCTACACCTCTTATGGGAAAGCTCCAGAAGACACATTTTATATTTTCAATTGTTATCCTAAATCTAACATTTTAACTATTTGAAACTCTAACTTTAAAAAAAAAAATTTCTAATCCTATTATTTGATCATCCCAACCGGCTGTCGAACGTTGATAAACGAACAATAGAACTAAAAGAACAAGAAGTATGGAGGAGTAAATAATTAAAAAATAAAAAGTACTTTGTTCTTTTCTCAATTAAAACTATTTTCGGTTTTTAGGTTGTTGTTTTTTTTCACAGTTGTGTGTTTTTACATATACAGGTCCTTCTCAAAATATTAGCATATTGTGATAAAGTTCATTATTTTCCATAATGTCATGATGAAAATTTAACATTCATATATTTTTGATTCATTGCACACTAACTGAAATATTTCAGGTCTTTTATTGTCTTAATACGGATGATTTTGGCATACAGCTCATGAAAACCCAAAATTCCTATCTCACAAAATTAGCATATCATTAAAAGGGTCTCTAAACGAGCTATGAACCTAATCATCTGAATCAACGAGTTAACTCTAAACACCTGCAAAAGATTCCTGAGGCCTTTAAAACTCCCAGCCTGGTTCATCACTCAAAACCCCAATCATGGGTAAGACTGCCAACCTGACTGCTGTCCAGAAGGCCACTATTGACACCCTCAAGCAAGAGGGTAAGATACAGAAAGAAATTTCTGAACGAATAGTCTGTTCCCCGAGTGCTGTATCAAGGCACCTCAGTGGGAAGTCTGTGGGAAGGAAAAAGTGTGGCAGAAAACGCTGCACAACGAGAAGAGGTGACCGGACCCTGAGGAAGATTGTGGAGAAGGGCCGATTCCAGACCTTGGGGGACCTGCGGAAGCAGTGGACTGAGTCTGGAGTAGAAACATCCAGAGCCACCGTGCACAGGCGTGTGCGGGAAATGGGCTACAGGTGCCGCATTCCCCAGGTCAAGCCACTTTTGAACCAGAAACAGCGGCAGAAGCGCCTGACCTGGGCTACAGAGAAGCAGCACTGGACTGTTGCTCAGTGGTCCAAAGTACTTTTTTCGGATGAAAGCAAATTCTGCATGTCATTCGGAAATCAAGGTGCCAGAGTCTGGAGGAAGACTGGGGAGAAGGAAATGCCAAAATGCCAGAAGTCCAGTGTCAAGTACCCACAGTCAGTGATGGTCTGGGGTGCCGTGTCAGCTGCTGGTGTTGGTCCACTGTGTTTTATCAAGGGCAGGGTCAATGCAGCTAGCTATCAGGAGATTTTGGAGCACTTCATGCTTCCATCTGCTGAAAAGCTTTATGGAGATGAAGATTTCATTTTTCAGCACGACCTGGCACCTGCTCACAGTGCCAAAACCACTGGTAAATGGTTTACTGACCATGGTATCACTGTGCTCAATTGGCCTGCCAACTCTCCTGACCTGAACCCCATAGAGAATCTGTGGGATATTGTGAAGAGAACGTTGAGAGACTCAAGACCCAACACTCTGGATGAGCTAAAGGCCGCTATCGAAGCATCCTGGGCCTCCATAAGACCTCAGCAGTGCCACAGGCTGATTGCCTCCATGCCACGCCGCATTGAAGCAGTCATTTCTGCAAAAGGATTCCCGACCAAGTATTGAATGCATAACTGTACATGATTATTTGAAGGTTGACGTTTTTTGTATTAAAAACACTTTTCTTTTATTGGTCGGATGAAATATGCTAATTTTGTGAGATAGGAATTTTGGGTTTTCATGAGCTGTATACCACAATCATCCGTATTAAGACAATAAAAGACCTGAAATATTTCAGTTAGTGTGCAATGAATCAAAAATATATGAATGTTAAATTTTCATCATGACATTATGGAAAATAATGAACTTTATCACAATATGCTAATATTTTGAGAAGGACCTGTAGGAACCTGTATCACAGCCTATAAATGTTGTTAACTAGTTTTACAGTGGGGCTCTTTAAGTTGCCCTGGGCATGAATCAAGGAACAGAAACAATAATTATTTCACTATATTTGCTAAATGTGGGATAAAGGAGAGAAATTTGTTTTTAATTAAAACGTTTTGCTTTCTGTAAATTCAGCAGTTTTCATTCAAAAGGATTACTTTGCCTTTAAGCAATCTAGGAAAGTTGAGATGACGGTTGTGTTGCTTTGTGCGCTACATTTGAGTCAAATTGTTGGACACCTTTGGATGTATTTTAATAAAACAGCTAATTCACGCTGCATCCTAGTTTGACTTTGTGGAAAAATCTAAAGAGAGCAGGCAGGATATCTGGATGAGAATTGTTTAATTCTTGGGTATAATTTCCAGATGCCTGAGGCCACCACGTAAATATTTTCAAACATTTATGCTCAAGTATAAATAGTATTATGAATGCTTGTCATCAGGAAGTTCTGTGTCCCAGAGATGAATGCATTTTGGTGCATGTGTTTTCGACTGAAGCTGGGAAGAGACTGTTTGATCCACAATGAAATGAATCGGACGCAACATGGGCTTAACACGGGCCACTCAGTAAGGAAGAAGCCTCTATTTCAAAGGCGACATAAAAATGCCAGATCACAGTTTACAAATGAACTCAGGGACAATGACCATAGGCTTTGGAGAGGAAGTTTGGTTGCCTCTCCTTTAGTTTCCAAACACAAGCCTGTCCTTATTTTTAATAACTGAAATTATCTGCAGCCAGATTTCTTGTGAGTAAAAAGTGTGCACTGTTCCTAGCATTGCAATAGGAACAGTCGCAGATGCGGAGAGTGAAAAAAAACTAACATAACACAGTTTAGCAGACAGAAAATGTGTTTTTAGCCCAGTTAAGATGATTCCCAAAAAATCTATTAGCTGTGACCTGTTGTACAATAGAAGTTCGACTGATGAATGATACATCTACCTGGTCCTTTATTCAGAACTTTGCCGGATTTTTCTTTGGTCTCTTATAGACAGAACATTCAGGTTAAGCTTACCTGGCATAGATTGTTGTTGTCCAGAACTGCTTCCATAATCCTCATTTGGAAATGAGAATAAAAAGCAGCTAGCTTCCAAAGAAAGACCTACAAAAAGCCTGAAGACCTATTTTTTGAGACCACTTTTAAAAGATGAGTCCGGCTGTTTGAAAGAAAGAATGTAAGGGTTGTTGGGCAGTTTAAACATTTACAGAGTGCTCTTCTTTTCAGATCTGAAGAATAAATGGCACCTGGTGGTCGACCGACTCACAGTGCTCTTCCTCAAGTTCCTGGAGTATTTCCACAAACTGCAGCTGTTCATTTGGTGGCTGGTGGAGATCCATGTTATCAAGATCATATCATGCTACATTGTTATGGTTTGCATCCAAGAGGTAAAGAAGCTTCAGCACCTGAATCACTTTTTTAGGAGCTGCCAAGAAATACTTACATTTTTCCTGTTAGATTACAAAACAAGTCAATTTAGTCAAATTAATGTAAAACATGATGCTTTAGGAGGACCCTGCATATACTGTGCCTTGCAGAAATATTCACACCCCCTAAACATTTTACTTTGCACATTACAACACAAACTTGAATGAGTTTTAGAGCCATTCAATGTGAAGACCAATGCAAAGTAGTATGTAGCATTTAGCAAATCTGGCCTTTGTGGGAAAGTGGCAAGATGAAAGCTATTGGTAAAAGATGGCCATTAGAAGTCCTGTTTGCAGTTTGCCACAAGCCTTGTAGGAGAAGCAGCAAACATGTAGAAGATTGTCTCCTGATTTGATGAGACCAGAATTGAACTCTTTGGCCTAAAGGCAAATAATACAAGCTGCGGAAAACTAACACTGAACCCTGAACATACCATCCCATACCAGCTTACGGATGTTTTCCTGCTTGTTTTAAGTTTCAAGAAGGCTTTATGCTTCTGAAGTAAGGTGCGAACTAATGTGTTGCCAGTGGAGGTCTTGCTTTTCCTGAGGCCGAGTTGAAAGATCAAATATAAAAAAAAAAAAACATCATATAACTTAATGGAGTCATATCTGAGTTCAGCCTCGTCAGTTAAACCTCTAAGTAAGTTTGTCTTATTCCTGTCAGCATCAGCGCTAGA